>NC_092047.1:106068429-106377362 GCF_003086295.3 Arachis hypogaea | reverse complement strand
CTTCATCACCCTTCTAAATCTCCTAGCAAAAAGCATAAGCTCATCATCCGAAATACCATCACTAGACTCACTCTCTTTTGATTCTATTTTTGACTTGAGGGCTATTCCCTTTATCTTTGAGTCCGGGTTTGTGTGTGTGGTTTCATAGGCAAGGAGTTTTCCTCTCAACTCATCATAGGTTATAGGGCTTAGGTTATTGCTCTCGGTTAGGACAGTGGTAGTGGTTTCCCATTCTTTTGTAAGGCTTCTAAAGAGTTTTCTCACTAGGGTTTATTCTGAGTAGTTTGTACCCATAGCATCAAGGTTGTTGATTATGATTGAGAATCTCTCAAACACTTCATCAATGCTTTCTCCATCCTTCATATTAAACATCTCGTACTCTTTTCGCAGCATATCAATCCTCGTTTATTTGACCTGTTTAGTGCCTTCGTGTATAACCTAGAGTTTCTCCCAGATTTCTTTGGCTGTCTTACATCTAGACACCTTTCGGTACTCTTCAAAGCTGATAGCACAGTGAAGAAGGTTGATGGCTTTAGCATTCTGCTCCATCTTCTTCTTATCATCTTCATTCCACTCAGCTTCTTCTTTTGGAGTCACCACTCCATCAGCACTTATTTTTGTTGGGATCTTGGGACCGCTTACAACAATCTTCCAAATGTTGTAGTCAATGGATTGGATGAAGATCCTCATCCTCTCTTTCTAGTAGGTATAGTTCTTTCTGTTGAAGAAAGGAGGCCGGTTGTTTGACTGGCCTTCAGTGAGGTGTAGGCGACTGTGGTTGTACCCAAGTTGTTCGCCATTGGATCTTTACTCCAAGCGGTGAAGCTTGATTCTTGAGACCTTAGCTCTGATACCAATTGAAGGTTGTAGAAGGCTTAGAGAAGGGGGGTTGAATCTATGACCTTCTTTTGTGTTAATAAACTTAACCCTTTAAAACTGATTTGCTCTTTAAATCTGTTTGAACTCAGCAGCGAAAAATTTATGAGACAATTTCATTTTGTCTCATGAATATCAGAAAATAGGACAGAGCAGAGAAGAGAAAAGTTAACACCATCATGTATCCTGGTTCGGTTGCCTTGTACTATGTAACCTACATCCAGTCTCCACCACAACAGTGGTGAAATTTCCACTATAGTTAAAGTATTACACACACCAATTCCACAGGATTGACACAATCCTTTCACACTCAAGTTCTAACCTAACTTGACATTGGATATACTAATATCTAACTCTTCACTCTTAGTGCTAACCCAACTAAGAAAGGGATACCTCACAAGTACAAGAAACAAGACACAGACTTACCTAAAGAAATCTGAAATAACTCTAGACTTTTCTCTCAAGTGTTTCACTCAACCTCTTTCCACTCATTGGCTTTTACTTGAGACCTCTCTATATGCCTTTTCACTCAAAAAATTACAGAAGGATAAACATTGAAAAGTAAATTACAATCTATAAAACATGAAGGAGATTGACTCTTCAACAGCCTCTTTGCTATGTGATAAACCAGATTTGCATGTCTCTGATTCAGTTCTTCATTTTTGGCGGAATGCTCCTTTGAAAGAAAGCATTGTCCAAGTAAATGAACTTCTTCAGAGAGCTCTTCTCAGAACATACACCTCAAGAACATTGGTTATCTCTCCTTGTCTTCTGAATGAAGAAAAATCTTCTTTTATCTCCTTGCATGTTGCTGGATTGTTCTCCTTAGGTCAACTTCTTGAGCCTTGTGCGTCACCAACCTACCATCTCACTTTTTTTCCATTAATCCTCAGAATAGAAACTTTTATTATGACCTTCTCTTGTTGACCGAAAATCATAGGAAAGCATAAAATAGATATCCTCAATGGTAATCCCAGATCTTGGCCATTGAGAAGCTACTTGGTCCCCAAGACTCACTTGTGACCATAGATGCACAGCAGTGAAGAACAGACAACATCTTTTACATGTATCCCAATATGGACTTGGCAGAGAATTGAAGATGAAGAGAAGAAAATGAGATGCATGTAGAAGGAAATAAAATCACCTTTAGCTTCTGACTTCTTCTTGATACAGATTGATGTGGGTGATTAGACTTCTACCATTTGCTTAATCTTCTCTTTCTTGCTTCTTTGGTGAATAACTTAGGGAAGAAGCTCTCTCTCTTTCTTCTGTGATTTCTGACCAAGAGGAAAAGTGAATGTTGATTTGGTGAAAGCAAGTGAGAGGGAATTGTTTGCTATCGGGCTTGGATCGGATCATTTCATTTGGCCCGTTTTGATTTCGTAGCTTTGTTTCCTTTTGGGCTTCGTTTGTATTATCAGCCCACCAGCTTTGTTTTTGTTTTCATTCAGTTTGGGCTGCAGCTGAGTATTAAATTTTTGGCTTGCATCACTTCAACCAAAATAATCAAAACTAATTAGTTAATTTTTTCAATAAATTAATGTTTATCATCATTAATTAATTTAGTTAATTTTTTAACTCAACATTTATTAATTGTTAACAATTAATAAATATTAAATAAGATAAGTTTGGTCTATTTTTAGTTAATATTTTTTTGTTATCAAATATTTTTATATTTGTATATAAATAAATATATTGTTTAACTCATTTTTAATATGTATTTTTTATTTTAATACAAAAAATACTAGCAAAATTTATTGTTTTTGTTAGCAATTAACCATCAATATTTAAAAATATGAGATAAAAATATGTTGCTAAATTACTATACTAAAAAAATTGAGTTAATAACTAAAAGTGATAACAAAAAATAATAAATTCTGATAATCTTTTGAACATTTTTCTTTTAATATATATTCTATATATATGGATCATAACTGATTTTCTACGTATACATAATATAGTTGACAAAATTATTTTGTATTATATATAGTAAAAATAAAAATTGAAACTTAAACAAAAATAAAATCTCTTCTGGATCCTCCTCTTATAACAACGGCAGCATTGAATGGCTCCAAATCACCACTGTCTTAAATCTCATGTGATTCAATTGGAAAATGATAAATAAAAGCTTCCTATCACAATTGACTAAATTAATGAATGGTAGACTAGACAAAGTCAATAAAATAAACTTCCTATATGATCATTTAAATAAATAAAAATATATTTAGTGCCCATAAAGTACTTGAAAAAGTATATTCATTGCTAATAACAGAATATTTTTATATATGGCATGATGAATTACCAAGAACTTAAATTTATATATATATATATACATGAAATGCAAGAAACTACTAAATAATATTGGACCACTTTTATTGTTTTCAAACTAAACTAATATATATATATATATATAAGAATAAGAATACAAGATAGGGTAGCAATAGCATTAAATTAGAACTTGCAATATCCTGGTTCTTGGTTTATAACTTTCAAAAAAGGGTTCACAAAGAAAAGAAGGAAAAAGGAAGAAGATGCCTTGCCTTTACATCTCCACCAATGTTAACTTAGATGGAATTAACTTGGATCCAATCTTTTCTGAAGCAACATCTGCTATTTCCACAATCATAGGAAAACCTGAAAAGGTATGATATATACTGTCTTTCTTTGTCTCTGATCAGTGTTTTTTTGTTCTTTTACAACCAAAGTTTCTGAATTTTTGGGAATAAAATTCTGGGGTTGACACAAATAATGATTATTTTTTATAATATAATTTTGTTGTTCATCTGTTTGCTGATTGATGGTTATAGACTCAGTTTCTGATTGCTCTTTTTGGTGAGAGCTTTTTTATGTAATTGCTATCAACTACTCTTTAGCTTTATCCTCTGCTATGTTTCATTATCATTCTTAGTAAATAAAATTGGACCACAATTTTTTTTTCTCTCCTTATTATGATTTTCAGAAGTAGAAGCTTTTGATTGCTCTGAAAATTTGCAATTATCTCTCTCTTCCCATTTTCTGATTCAGTTTTGTAGTTTAGGGTATAGTTCACAGTAAGTAACTCTTGGTAGTTACAGATTCTCATTAGATTTGGTGCAACAAAAAATATATCTTTTTATATATTTGTATTAGTTTATGATTCACTAAATAAAATAAAAGTTTTATTTTGGAATTTGGAGGGATCAGTGATCTGAATGAAAGTGTACTAAACCAACCCTGTGACAGATAAACCTTAGCTTTAACTAATGAAAAGAAGACTTTTGACAAAAGAAGACAGGTTAGAAGCTTTTCTTGTAGGAAAGTGGGACATATTTTAGTGCCTTTATGAGATTGTTAAATGTTAATTAAAAGCAAAGGAAATCAGATCACAGGAACAATTTTATATATATAGTTGGAGTATGTAAAAACTTAGATATTAAATTACTCATTCTTATAAAATAAATATTAAAATAATATAAAAAATATTTTAATTTTTTAAATACGCACCATACAAAAATATTGCTAAAATAAGCCGGGCCAATTTAGATAAAATCTTTGCCAAACAAATTTTGTCATCATTTCAGATGCAGTACCCATAAAATGGAGTCAGGCATGTCAAAGCCATTTTTAATATGTTATCTGTAAAATCGGAGGACGTTATTTCTGCTCCATTGTCCTGAAATAGAGTTCTATTTCTCCTTCATCACCTGCAAAAATGAAATTCTATTTCATATCAATTTTATTTTTTAAAGGACTAAATTGATTATGTTTTTGCCAATGAGTTATAGCTCAAATGGCATAGTCTCCCCATACTCAATTAAGAGGTTGCGGGTTTGAGTCTCCTATCTTTGCTAAAAAAAAAAAAAAGTTGATTATGTTTTTGTTTATCATTTAAATAAAAAACATATGTACATTAACTTGTTATTTTCACAGGAAATGAATAAAAAGTTGTTCTTAACATTGTTATTTAGTTTTCTCAAAATAACAATTTTATATATCAATAAAATTTATTATTTTTAATTCATATTTGACTAATTCTAAATTTTAAATATTAAATTATAAATTTTAAATCATAAATTTTAATAATATAAAAATAAAATATTAATCTAAAATATTAATTAATATTAATAAAAAATAACCATATTTAGTTATACAAAAAATTAGTTATATATATATATATATATATATATATATATATATATATATTAAAATATAAAATACAAATTAAAAATAATTTACAACATATTTTTAGTTTAGCAATTTTTTTAATCTAGTATTTTTAATTATTAACTTAATTTTTTTAATTTAATAATTTAACAATATATTTTTAATCCACACTTTTAAACATTGCATGAAGCCTACATGTGTTTGTTCACTGATGTGTTTGTCACACACTTCAACGAATGAGAGTTCACCAATGTGTCTAGATTGGAGATATAGGTTTCCATTTCGGGGGCAATGAAGGAGAAATGGAACTCCTCTATTTTTTGCAGGCGATGAAGTAGAAATGGTATTTTTTTTATTTTGTGATGATGCATCAAAAATGACTCTAACACGTCTGATTTTCATTTTATAGACACTGCATCTAAAATAATAACAAAATTTAAAATATTTTTTCTATTTATATTAATAAAAAAGCTAATAAGATATAACAAAGCAATGGCACGTTAGAATAAAACAGGGGGAAAAGCCAAAAAGGTTATGGATTGGGGAAAGAATAATTCAATACAAGATAATAAGTATCATGAATAATATATACTATAGGTAGAACATGAGATATTATATATTAATTATCGAATAAGACGTAAACCTTGCTTATATTTGATATCAAATTTTAAATTGAGTATAAGTTATTAAAAGAATAAGTATAGGAAATTAAATTTTAATTAATTAATATTAGTCAATTTTTAATTATAAAATTAATTTTATTTATATTTTTTGGAGACTCAAAATTTAATATTAAAATTTAATATTAGAATTTAAGGATAAGTTTTAAAATTTAAAAAAGTAATTAATATTGATTGAAAAAGTTAACACTACTTAAATTCTTAAAACAATATAGTCTTATATTTTAGGGTAAAAATACTAAATTAGTCCCTACGTTTAGACGTAATCTTTTTTTAGTCTTTAAAATTTAAAGTATTCTATTTAAATTCAAAAAAGTTTCATTTAGCTTTAATATAGTCCACTATGAGGTCAAAGTTAAATAATTAACGGAATATCCTACATGACAGCAATATAATATTAAAGTTGATAATTACTTAACTTTGTTCTTGTACTACTATTATGTAGGACATTTTATTAATTACTTAACTTTGACCTCATGGTGGGACTACATTGAAGCTAAATGAAATTTTTTTGGATTCAAATAGGACACTTTAAATTTTAAAGACCAAAATAAAATTACGTCTGAGTCCAATTTAATACTTTATCTTACATTTTATCTATTATTATTGAATAAAATATATAACTAACATAAATAAATAAAGTGTAACATGACTAAAAAATATAAGTTAAAAATATATTATTAAATTATTAATTTAAAAAATTAGATTAATAATTAAAAATATTAACTAAAAAATAAATTATATTTACTTTCGAATTTTTATCATAAATAAAATGTGAATTGACGTAGCATCAAATCATGAACTGTACATAATTCACACGTGAAGATGGGAATGAGTGGAAGAAGTGGATGCACTTGCTTGAAGAACATAACAGGACAGTAGCACCTTATCTTTATATTGAAAATTAATAATAGCCATTAACCAATGTTTGCTTGGCACCTAACACACCCTACCATTATTTGTTTGAAATTAATACAGTGATGTGAACATACACATACACTGAAATTAGACAGTATCAAAGTCAATTTGCAATTGATTTCAGACTAGAAGAGGAAATTAGTCTTCAATTTTGTGATTCTTATTGTCTGCCCATATTATCGCTTTTGCATAGTTGAGTAGAAATTAAAATTGTACCGTTTGTAACGGTTTTATATGAAATAAATAAATAAAATAAGAGTACTGCTAGGGAGCCAATGGCCTAAGCGTACAATGTGTACAATGGGCTAAATCTTTTGTCCACAAATAAAATGAACATCATCCATACTATCCAGAATAACCATTCAGATAGTAGGGATAATAAACATCTCATGTCATAAAATCAGATACTAGGGATAATAAACATAGGGATAATAAACATCTAGAACTCTAATACCATATCATGAAACCACTCATTCCAAAAACGTAATATGATAGGACAATGTAACACTAATGGTCATATTTCTAATACTTCCTAAACCTCCATTGTACACATTGTACGCTTAAGTCATTAGCTCCCTATACTTATTCATAAAATAAAATAGAGAGTAATTGAGTCACTATTTTTAAAAAGGGTATAAAAAATTATTCCTGAGTTTTAGAAAGTATGTAAATTAAATTGTTAATAAAATAAAATAAAATAGCATTTTTTTTTGTTAAAATCGATTTTGACTAAATGAGGGGTGAGATTCCTTTCTTGTAATAGCTGCATTACAAAATAATTTTTAATAACAAAATTTTAGTGATAATAACACAACGATTACTATATATTTTATTTAATTTATATTTGTGTGACAGTTATATATTTGTCATTATTATTATAGGTTATAATAGTAATTATATACTTATTGCAGCTATTAAAAAGACTCTATTGACAATTATATAATTGTCACTAAAATTTTTTAGTGATAAAATATAAAACGATTAATTATCTTGACCTTTTTTATTGCTACTAAAAAAAATAAATGGTCACTTAAAAAAAATTTCTAGCAATGCTATGGGCCTAAATTAACAAATGTTATAACTACTACTTCTGAGCTAAAATAATTTCCTACAAAAGAATTTACTCATGATGACTAAAAATTTATATGGTGTATATTGTGATTAATTTGTAACTTATTATTGTGTAGTTTGTGATGGTAATATTGAAGGGGTCAGTGGCAATAACATTTGAGGGAAACAAAGAACCAGCTGCATATGCTGAAATTGTTTCAATGGGAGGCATAAACAAAGAAGTGAAGAAGAAGCTTATTGCTACCATTGGCACCATTTTGCAATCAAAGTTATCCATACCAAGAACAAGGTTTTTCCTCAAAGTCTTTGACACAACAGCATTTAGGAGTAACTCCAAAATGTGATTATGTTGTCTTAATTAATATTATTAATAATGACACTCTTTTATTATATGTTATTTCCAAATTATTCTCATTAAATTTTTTTATCGTCAATAACAAAAATAGAGACTAATTTGGAAAAATCACATAATATAATATAAGTGATAATATATATTAAATTTGAGATTAGCAACATAACAAGCTAGTAAGCCTCAAGATTGTTTATCCCTGATCTTTCATTATTATTATTAATCAATTTTAAGTTTTAATGGGTGTACTACTACATGATTTTTGCTTAGAGAAATAAAGTTGATCAGAGTTTCATTCAGTTATTTATTCAAGGTAACTATTTTAGAGTTATTATTAGGTTCTCTGAAAATAAATCGGTACTAATACTTTAATTCATTAATTGTCTTTTATATCAACATTAAAAGTAAATTAAAAATATTAATAAAAATATAAAATGATAACTAATTTCAAACTAACAAAATAAATAATACAGGATAAGAATATTTATTTGCTCTCAGATCATTCAAGAAATTTTCGCTATTTTAGCTAAAAAAGATGCTAGTTATTAATTGGAAATATTACTAGATGTATGTGTTGCTAAAATGCCTAAAAAGATAGGAAAGATGAATATAATATAATAAAGTGTTAAACTAGTTCATAATATCCAACTACTATTATGACTTTCATTAAAATATTTGATATATTTAAAATTTAGCTCTCATTATTTAACAAGAGCATCTGGTTTAAAAAAATATAAATAAAAATAATTGTGAGTGATATCATTATTTAACGAGGAATGCTACGGGCCAGCAATTTTAGTGTTTTGTAACCATTAATTGGCCATCAATAATGTTTTTAATGATATGAGATTACATCTAATGGTGGAAAATCACTTACTTTTATTTTAATGGTTAAGTGCTGGCCAGAAAATACAAAAATGGTTGCCCTAAACTTTTCCTTATTTAACAACATGATGCTTATTGTCCATTTTCCGGGGCCAAGGGATCAAATAATAATCCGAGCAGTCACTCTCTTAAAATAAACATATAAAACAGAATATTGGAAATGTCTTCTTCAATGTTTGTAATATAGATGGTGATGGTCTCCCTTGACGATGATGAAAGAATTAGAAAAATATCACTTCTTCCAACCAAGCTAATCTAGGAGAGAAAGATCAACTATAATTTTTTATTTTTCTTTTATAAGTAGAAGACCACTTATAATATATATGTTTCTGGATCTTCCGTTTGAGAAACATTTAAATCATGGTTTGAACTTTGAACACAATGCATAATAATAAAGTCTTTATTAATATAATAGTTAATTTGGTCACTAAACTTACGCGTAAGTTTTAATTTAGTCTTTAGAGTTTTAATTATCTTTATTTAGTTCTCAAATTTTGCAAATGTGACTCATGTTAATCCTTGAAATAATTTTTGACACATCATCGTTAATAGAATGCTGATGTAGACAGTCAAATATCATGTTAGATTCTGTAAAACAACACCGTTCTGATTTTGACATTCAAATAGTCAAAAAATAACGCATAAATAATATTTATTGAAACTTTTTCTTTTTAAACAAGTGATATGATGTCATTTTTAAGCTAATTAAATACTAAAATAAAAATAACATCATTTTATGAATTTTAATGAAGTATCTAACTCTATTTTATTACTTCATTAACGTTTGTGTGTGAAAAATTATCACAGAAACTAATATAAATAACGTTTATAAAATTTAAAAATTAAATAAAAATAATTAAAACTTAAAAGACTAAATTAAAATTTATGACAAATTTAAGACTAAATTAAATATTAACTCGCCTTTCTTAATCCTTGCGATTTGTTGGTGCTTCAGCTTGAATTCGGGGAGAAAACCATCGGCTCTGATACCACTTGTTGGGCCAACCGTGGGAATCTCTCAACAACAAGGGAGAATTCAGAGAGGAATCAAGCGAGAGAACATAAGATGAGAAGACACCACATCCAACTCAAAACATTAAAGTGTCAAGTTAATGGGTCTCTCATCTTATAAATTCCTCACTCTTCTATACTTTCTTTGATGTGGGACTAACTTCAACATTCCTCACACTTGCAAGTTGCAACACTAACACAGCTTTTGGCACTAACGTTGATACACAAATAAATTAATGGCTTGATGCATGAAAGAAATATGAATCTAAGGTTCTTAGTTAGTAACAGTTATTTTTTATAATTTGACCCAATAGTGTTTGTTATTTATTTTATTTATAACATATTCACCATAATTATGATATAAAATTAACTTCAATCTACATTTTCTTTCTTTCCTTTTTGGAATGTAATGGGCTTTTTTTTTTCTCAGGCAAACCTGATTATGGTTCTTCCATTAAAAAAAATATATTAATAGTTATATCAATTTCTTGTGAAGTAGAAGTAGCTTTATCGATTATGGTTCCGGTTTATATTTTTGTGTCTTGGAGGTTGGTAGTTTAACTAAAATTGTTCTTATTCGTGTACTGAATAGATATATGCCCCCTTTGAAAGTAAAATATGTATAATTTTACATGTTATTTGGTGCTGGAAGAATATATATTTATTATGAAGCGAAAAGTCAAAAGAAATATTTAATGTCAACATAATAGAATTTACGTAAGCTTGTTAAAGAAAAATATGGATAAAAATTAATTTGACATCATAATTAGACTCAATGTGTTATAAAAAATTAACTAACAAAATTTAAAAGGTCAAATTATAAAAACATAATTCGTGTTAACTAAAAACAGTTGGATTTATAGTTTCTTCATTTAACCATTAATTTATTTGTCTACTAATATTAGTACCAAACTATGAGACACCAAGAAATCATTCACCCTTGAAATGAGATTTTTTTTTTTTCCTGTGATAGGTTGTTTAATGCTTTCATGTTTCTTTTTTTGGACGGTAACTTGTTTATTGAGCAATACCTTCTTTATTATCTTATGTTTTCTTTTTGTCACTAAAACTTTTTTTTTTTGACAATGTCCATATGGAAATCTCACGTAGCTTGGCCCGCTTTGAGTTCATGGCCTTCTTAAGATTTTTAATATGTCGAAATTAGGGGTGTTATTAGTTTGGTATGGTTCGGTTTTAGAGCAAAAACCAACCGAACTGATCTAATCGATTCTCTTTCAATGTCAACCAATCGATTTGTCATTTTTACACCAATCAAATTGAACTAAAAGCAATTTGGTTCAATCAGTTTTTTTTTTTAAATCCTAATTAGTCATGTCATTAATTATAATAAAATAAGATTTAAAAAAATTAATAAACTTAAAATAACAAAAATACATTAGATTTAAATTTAATACAATTTTAATCCATCTCAATAACTAAATATAAAACAAACACACATAACTAAACATAAAACAAACACATGAAATGTCTAACAAACATGAAACACTATCTTAAAATCAAACTACAAACTAACAAACACACTTTAAAATTAAATAACAACAAAATCAGTTATCATGATTAATCTGAATCCACACCAGATTCATCATCATCTTCTCCTATTGATGCAATTTTTATAAAATAAAATAAAGAAATCAATATAAATTATAAAATATAAAGCAATACACATAATTTATGAAAGGAACTTCAATTTTTTTTTTCATACCTAATTCAAAATTTTCAAACTCCCCAATAAGCTCCTCAAAATCAGTTATTATTGGAGAAGTACGAAGCCAATTAGACCAGCAATAAATTTAAATCAACAAATTAGAGCAAGTGAAGTATAGAATAAGTAACAACAATAAATTAGACCAACAACAACAAATTAGGACAAGTGAAGTATAAAATCATCAACAACAGCAACAAATTTAACTCAACAAATTAGACCAGCAACAACAATAAATTAGGGCTAGTGAAGTACATAATCAGCAACAAATTTAACTCAATAAATTAGACTAGCAACAACAATAAACTAAGACAAGTAAATTTCAGAACCAACAACAATAACAAATTTCATTCTAAAAATTGGTGAATATACTAGCCTCCGAAAAAGACATTGTTGAGTTGCAAGAGAGGGCTTGATAATGGTGTGGGGTTCTTGACAACGGAGAGGACTGCTTAGTGACGGCGAAGGTTTCTTGGAGACGGGGAGGTGCTTGATGACAGAGAAGATTGTCATGGTTGGGACTTGCGAGATGGCGCGACGAGGAACACGCCACCGTTGCAGAATGCGTGAGAAGGATAGAGGAAAGAAAGCTGTGTATGGAGGAGGAAGGAGGGAGGTGCTACGGATGGAGGGAAGAAGGCTCTATGGAAAAGAATGGAGGGAGGGTGGTAGGGAGATTCTGAATTTCAGAGAGGGAGGGAGGTGTTGCATCTTGCATGAATGAGTCACTCACTTAAGATTGGGGATTTTGATGTTAAGTTAAAGGGTAAAATTGTAAAAAAAAAGTATGGGTAAACAATAAAAATATTAAACAATGTGAACAATGGATATATTGGATGTTTAATTCACTAGGTGTGCGGATGGTTATTCTAATATTAAGATTTAAGTGAGTAATTTGAAGTGTAGTGTGTTTTATTTGAATTGGGCCAATTTTAGGATCCGTTGTTCATATTGTTCAAGAAAGTCATTGGTTATCTAGCATAAACCAATTGTAAAATCATTGACACTGCATGTTATTCCTTGGTTCAATTCGGTTTTCATTAAGCTCATCGAAAACCGAACCGATCGATTTTATCGAAAAACGGTTTTTTCGATTTTTAGATTGGTTGTTATAAATTTTGGTTTGGTTTTACGGTAATTTTTAGTTCGATTTTACAGTAAGTTTCAATACAACTAAATTTCTATAGTGGTATTTGAGATTCACGATTTTCACCATTTTAATTCCTCAAATTCAAAATTTACTATATTGGTCCGCAAGACCCAACTCTAGGCACCAATTGGTCCCTCAACCCTTTCAAATGCTAAGTCAGAGAATAGAGTGCTGGGTTGGCTCTGACTTGCCATGTTGAACACATGGCTAAGCGATGTCATTTTATTTTGGTGGTTAAATAAAGTAAAAACAAGGTCATTTTAGAAAATGAAAGAACATAAATTCGTTTGTATATTATATAAACTCTTTTCCGTCTTCTCATTTTTGTCTTGTTTAAGCGCCAAAATGAAACGACATTGTTTAGCCCTGTGTCCAGTGTGGTAAGTCAGAACATGCTCAACATTCTGTTCGCCGACTCAGCGTTGGAAAGGGTCCAAAAATCAATATAGTGCCTAGAACTAGATCTCGAGAACCCATATAGTAAATTTTGGATTTAATGGATTAAAATAATAAAAGCTGTGAATCTTAATGACTACTTAAAAACTTTTGTCATCGCAATACCACAATTTAAAAAGAGAAAAAATGGTCACAATACTAATTGCCACAATTTCCTATAATTTGCGCACAATCACATGTTATCATCTTCCTTTTTTATTAACAAAATAACTGCCCTATGACGAAGCACTTGAATGAATAAACTTCTTATTCATTAATTTCTCCAGTTAAATCTTAAGCTCTGTTAGTTCCCACAATGACATTCTGTATAGTGCGGCTGATACACGCATCGCTTTGAGTATTAAGTATGTTGTAAACTTTAGACTCAATTAAACTAGTGATTGAATTGGTCCTCAAAGGAATAACAATCATTTTGTTCACTTTCTTATTAACGGTTATCCGGTGCAGTTGGTGGAATCGATTCTTATAAATTTAGTAATAATATATATGAAAATATGAGCCAATTAAGATCTCAACATTGTCTCTTGTCACACATAATAAATCATAAAGCTGTCATGCTATTTAATATTAAGTCCAAACGCAACTTCATTTACATAACATAAAAAGGATCAAGTTATAGTTATAGTAAGGATTAAGGAGGTCAAATACGAAAATAGACATACAAAATTTGTCATAATAAACTTACTTGAATACATATTATTGAAACATAGTAAAATATTTGAATGGATCAAGCTCCTCTAAAAAAAAGAGGTTAGTAAAATAAGAAAGTGAAAGTTTAATCACCCTTAAATCAAAGTAGTAAGGTTCATATAAGAAAGAAATTGCAAATTCATGATTAATTCATTAATTTATAACTTTACAATTTTTTTTACTTTAAAAGATTTTTTTTCTATTGAATACATATTTAAATTATGGTCATAATTATCTTTGTAGATTACTGTTCACTAATGATATTAGAGTAAAAAATAAAATAAAAATGTTAGGTACACATAAAAAATTATTTACAAAATCAATCATCATGTATTAGTTTAGATGTTTAAGGAAGAAAAAAAAAAGAGCCAGGAATAGAAAAAGAAACAACACACTAAGCTAAGTCACAATGTAGCAATTCTAAGTTTCTAATACTACTTTAGGCAAAGATACATGCTAGATGAATTTAGTAACATCACAGACAATCACTTTTGCTAAGCGGTCAGCAACGCTATTGACCTCTTTCTAACTACCAATTCTACCAACTCAAATTTGAAGGAAAAAATAACATGCAAATAACGATATTCTCTCTCCTCTTTTCCTAGGGTTTGAAGGAGTGTAGCACAAAACTTCCGTACACATCGTGCTTTTCTGTTACTGTGCAGCAAAAATTGGTGAGATTCTGTTCCATCAAACACAATTAACATGTCAAACACAAACACCATACTAGATACACAAAACACAACCTAAGACCAAGAGAATGAAGAACTCGTGGTAGTGTTCAGCAATGAAGACGTGAGGAAAGGCATACAAGGGTGCGAAAATAGCTTAATAGGAAGATTACTAACCGAAAAAAGTATCAACAGCGCATGGATACAATCTGCAATGCAGAATATTTGGAAGAAACCAGAAGGATTGAGAATAGTAGAATTGAAGCCCAAGATCTACCAAATCTTCTTCCAGAAAGAGACAGACTTAGATAGAGTGCTGAAGGGGAGTCCATGGTATTTTAGAAACTCGTGGTTTCTTTTGTTAAAATGGGATAGAAGCGAGGATCCAGTAGAGAAAACACTAGACAAAGCTGACATCAAGGTGCAAATATGGAACTTACTTGAACACTGCAAGACTGCAAGCTTAGGGTAGAAGATAGTCTCTGTTTTGGGTGTTGTTAAAGAATGTGATGTTTTTCAAAACACAAGAGAACAAGTGTGTTTCATAAAAGCCACAGTAACTCTTAACACCAACAAACCCATCCTAAAAAGGGCAAATATTGGTAGCAAGGACGATGGGTTGATCTGGACAGATTTCAAATACGAAAAACTACCCAACTTCTGTTACTAATACGGGCTGATAGGGCATGAGAAAAGCAACTGCCAACAAGCAATAGAGGATAAGGAAAAGGGGGAGAACAAATCTAAAGAGCTGGGACCATGGTTGAAAGCTGATTTGATAGGAAGCATAGTGAAAGTAGTGAAAAATTAACAAAATGGAGATTCAGAGGAAAGGAAGAAAAAAAACACAATATCCCAGCAAAGACTTACTGTAAGAATGCTAGAAAAATTGGAAAAAATAACAATAACAGATATACCAGAGTCATCTACCAGCAAGGAGAAGGAGGCAGAATAATTACAATACAATCCAGAACAGAGAGCAAGGATAGAACAAGAAGGAACAGAAGAAATCCCTTTAACACTAGTGAAGTAAAACAGCAACATACCGCTGATGATGGCCACTGAATTCCTACCAGAAAAACCAGAACAAAAAGAGAGCATAGAAAACATAGAATAAGAAGCAAGAAGGAAAGAAACAAAGAAGAAAGAGATGAGGGAAAAAGAGAGGGAATCGATTCCAACAGTTTTGGAAGAGGTCACCAGCACAAAAACAGCAAAGGAGACAATAAAGCAAGGAAACAAAACTTGGAAGAGGCAAACAAAGACAAATAGCAGCAATTAAAAAAAGGGAAAGAGAATACAGATTTTGGAGGACAAAAGAGGAAGGCACTAGAGTTTGAGGAGATGGAGATTGACAGTACTGAGGTGAAGATAATAAAGATTAACGGAGAACCCATAATTCTAATGGCAGAGGCTACTCAGCAGCCCTGCCAAAGGCCATGAAGATGATTAGCTGGAACTGTTATAGACTTGGAAACTCATGGTCAGTTCGAGCTTTGACAAAGCTCATTAAACAACAAGGACCCAACCTTGTCTTCCTCATATAGACAAGGAGAAAAGAAATAGAAATGATGAGAATGATGTATAAAAGAGGGATGTGAGGGTGATGGTAGACAAAGAGTTGGGGGCCTAGCAATTTTGTGGGGCAGCACCATTAAGGTAGAAGTCAGATCTTTATCTACCAATCATATAGATATGGAGGTGGAAGTGTTGAAAAAATAAGCAAAGGTGGAGAGTAACGGGGTTTTACGGGAAGCCGGAGAATGAAAATAAACACATTAGTTGGGATCTCTTAAATTCGCTAGGGAGAGACTCTAATTTGGCATGGATAGTGTTCGGGGATTTCAATCAAATCATGAGACAAGAGGAAAAGCAAGGGGGAACCCGGTTACTTATTCGCAGGTTCAGGGCTTCAGGGATGCCGTCTAAATAAATGAACTTCTTGACCTTGGCTTTGTGGGCCTCTCATTTACATGGACAAATGGCCAATCAGGGGAAGATAATATCTAAGACGGGTTGGTTAGGATTTTGGCAACTATAGAATGGAAACAAACATTTCCAAAAATAATTGTCCAACACCTCAGCAAATACAAATCAGACCATAGCCCTATTTTAATTGATATGATGGGTGAAAAAAATCGAAGAAGGAAGATTCCTCACAAGTTCATATTTGAAGAATGTTGGTTAAGCAACGAAGAGTGTGAAAAAACCGTAGAAGAAGCGTGGAAAGGAAAACAAGGACTCATACAAGGAAGAATAGCTTGTTGCGGGAAGGAGCTAGATAAATGGGGGAATAGGCTCTTTGGAGACATACAAAAGAAGATAAGAAAGCTACAAAGCAAACTCCAACACCTAAACACCATAAAACAGGAAGAAGGAGTCATCTTGCAAATCAAAGAGGCGGAAGCAGATTTGGACGAAGCTCTTAAGGAGGAAGAAATTTGGTGGGCTCAAAGATCCCAAACCAATTGGCTTAGGCATGGAGACCAAAACTCTAGATTCTTTCACCAAAAAGCTTCAAAAAGAAAGAGTAGGAATTGGGTGAAAGCCATCAAGAATGACGCCAGAGTAACACATGAGGAAGAAGAGAAAATTGAAGTGGTGATGGTAGAGTATTTTGATAACATTTTCAGGTCAGAGGGTATGGAAGAAGCAAGACAAGCGGCTGATGTAGTGAAGAATAGGGTTGACACAGAGAAAAGAGAATTCCTAAATCAGCCTTTCACTGTTGAAGAAGTAACCCAAGCCCTCAAACAGATGCATCCAACCAAAGCACAAGGACTCGATGGTGTACCGGCACTCTTTTACCAAAAAATGTGGAGAATTGTGGGTTATGATATTACTAATTATGTGCTTAATATTCTAAATCATGAAGCTGATCCCTCCCCTATTAATTCGACCCATATTTATATGATTCCAAAAATCAAGAATCCTAGATATGCTAAAGACTTTAGGCCCATCTCTTTATTTAATGTTGTTTTTAAATTAGTTACCAAAACTATTACAAATAGACTTAAACAAATCTTTTCAGGTATTGTTGGAGAGTTCCAAAGTACCTTTGTGCAGGATAGGTTAATCACTGACAATGGATTTGTGGCATTCAAAATTTTTCATTATATGAAGAAGAAGGTGACAGGCCAAAAGGGTACATTGGACTCAAATTAGACATGACCAAGGCATATGATAGAATAGAGTGGTGCTTCTTGAAAGAGGTCATGATATCAATGGGTTTCTCACAAAGATGGGTGAATTTAATCCAAAGATGTCTCTCGACGGTGACTTTCTCAATTTTGGTTAATGGAATCCCAAGTAAACCGATTCTACCAATACGGGGTTTGAGGCAGAGAGATCCACTATCTCCCTACCTATTTGTTTTGTGTGCGGAAGTACTCTCAGGACTCCTAATCAAGGCCCAAAACAGCGAGATTATCAGAGGTATTAGAGTTACCCGACAAGTTTTTCAGATAAATTGTAAAACCCGATCAAATCGTAATTAATTAAATAATAAATTAAATAGGAGAAAATATAGTTGAAAAATTTAGAAATTGGAATTTGATAATTTAAATATGATATTTGGACTCAGTGAATTTTTCTGAGTCAAAAAACATAGTTTTCTGCGTAAAAATGCGCACTGGAAATTTGACGGGCAATACCGGCTGAGATCTATCCAGTACTGCAACTGAATAAATTAATTATAAGTGAATAAGGTTAGGAAATGAGAAATTATAATTTGGGAAGTTAGAAATATTTAAAATACGATTTAAAACTCTAATCTTAAAGGTTTTGGCCCAAAGTTGGACCAACGGGTCAAACCGAATGAATCGGGTCCAACTGGGCCCAAGACCCAACAATCCAACATATATAAACTTTAGTTATGAGTATTTCAGCTCATTTACCCTAGGAAATGAGAGAGAGGCGCAACTCTGGAGAAGAGAGGAAGAAGAGGGAAACTCCTAACTCCATCAAATTTTAAATCACCATAACTTTTGATCCGGAACTCCAATTGACGAGCCATTTACGACCACGCGTCGCTCTTCTCATTCTATACAATTATATCTAAGTTTTATGGTGAGTATTCTACTGTCCTCTACCCAGTTTTTATTTTCTCTCTTAAATTCGAGTTTGGTTATGGGTGTTGAGTAATTTTATGATTTTGGTTATTTAGGAGTGCTCTAGTATGAGCCATGGGTGATATTCATCACAAACTTCAGTAGGTCAAGGTAAGAAATCCTCCAACCCTTGTGATTTATTATTTTCATGAACCCTAGGTTGATTGTAAGTGTGAAATTGGTTATGTTAGAGTATTGGTTGATTTTGGTGCACAATTAGGAGGTTGGTTTTGCTTATGGAGCTTTAGTAAGGCTTGGAGCTAAGGTTGGTGGAGACTTCCAAAGAAGAAGCTCAATTGGTTTGGCTCCAAGAGGTACAGTTTAAGTTTCATTTAAGTACCGTGTGGTGTGATGAGAATTCTTAGGCTAGATGTCCCTAGGATTAAGTTTGGATTGTGTAAATGACTGGTACTAATATGTATAGTTGATATGTAATGTAAATTAATGATTGGATTGAGAATTGTGTGAATTTGTATGTTTGGTGTGTTGAGAATTTGATGAATTGGATAATGAATATTGGTTTGTGGAATATGCATTTAAATTGTGAATTTGGGCCGGAGGCCGTGAATCTTGGGCCGGAGGCTGGAAAGAGGTAAGGAAGGTAAGTGATGTATGTATTGTGTGATGTCATATAAGATTGAATGCATATTGAATATTGAGTGTGTGGATAAATGGGATGAATGTGGAATAATAAGAAATTAGGAATTTAAGAGTGGAAGGTGATGAAATTAAATTGAATTGTGTAGATGAGGTAAGTTTGGTTTTAGTTGAGTGTAAATACGTGAATATGGTTGGGTTGTGGTCTTTTGGATGAGTGGAAATGAATTTGGCTTGTGAACATTGGAAAAATTGGTGATTTCTGTTTTTGGATAAAAAACTTATTTTTGACCAACTTTCAGCGGTCCGTAATTCAGTCCTCAGAGTTAGGAATTCTTCAAAATTAAATTTTTATGGAAGTTCATTCAATGATCTTTCTAACGGTTCAGAAATGGTTGAAAAAGGAATTTTGTAGAAGAAGTTATGTGTGGCGGAAGTTTGAGGTTTAAAAATAAAATTCTGCAGCTTTTTCAGACTTAGTAAAATGTTTAAGAAAACGTACGCCCACGCATATGCATGGCCGACGCGTACGCGTCACTGTGTTGATGCTGCTGCGTGGTAGAAAAACCAGAGAGTTACGATGGTATTGTGCCGGATTTGTGCGTGGAGCACAAAACGCCTCCACACGTACGCGTGACTGACGCGCACGCGTCACTTCCTCTCTCTGATTTTCACGCGTCACTCCCTTTTTCCGCTTTCCACGCGATATTTTCAGCAAATATGAGTTTTATGTTTTTAAAACCAAATTTTAAACCTCTAATCCCCTAGTTTCATTCTTTTAGTCCTGAATCAGAATAGTATGCCTAGTAATGATAAGAAACTAGGAAAGGTGATAACTTGAGGATGAAGTAAGGGGAGAATTAACGATGAATCGTGAAAATGATGATGATTATGAGATTGTTAGCGAGAGTGATGATGATGATGAGATTGGTAATGAGAATGATGATGATTATGAGACTAATAAAGAGGATGATGATGATTATGAGATTGTCATTGTGAATGATAACGATTAAGAGATTGATATTAAATATGATCCTGATTGAGATATACCTGCCTGGGTAGATGCAATGGAGTCATTCAACTTGCTCCGGAACGTGGTGAGATATACCTGCCTGGGTAGATGCAGTGGAGTGATTTCGCTTGCTCCGGGATGAGGTGAGATACACCCAACTGGGTAGATGCAGTGAAATGATTCCACTTGTTCCGGAACGTGGTGAGATATATCTTCTTGGGTAGATGCAATGGAGTGATTCCGCTTGTTCCGGGATGAGGTGAGATACACCCGCCTGGGTAGATGCAGTGGAGTGATTCTACTTGCTCCAGGACGTGGTGAGATATACCTGCCTAGGTAGATGCAGTGGCATTGATTTCACTTGCTCCGGGTTTGGTTTTGAGACTCCTGGGGTAGATGCAGTTGTTAGCCCCCACTTGCTCCCAGACGAGTATGGTTTGAGATTGAAACTATCTGAGTCCCGGATTTCCTTGGGTAGATGCAGTGGGTCGGCTCCACTTGCTCCAGGTTGAGATATGAGATTCTGTTGACCCTGCGTCGTAAGATGTGGCCGGACACTTAGACCTTTCCGGATGAGCTCTCCCCCATGATATTTTATTTTGATTGATTATGATTTTGAGCTTGGAAATGCGCGCTCGCAGAGACTGTCCAGTGGTTAGCTACCAGGACATGTCGGGTTGGCTATGTAATCGACAGATGATATCATCAGCCATAGGGTAGGCATACATCATTTGCATATATTTGAATTGTTTGGGTTTGACTATTTATTTTGGATTGCTATATCATATATGCTATGTTACCTGATTATGTGCTACTTATTCTACTTGTACCTTATTGTGTATTACTTGCTTGTATTGCTTGTGTTTGTACAACTGAAGGGTCCCTCATGCTGATGTTGGTTGACATTGAGGGCTATTCTTGACGAGATGAGTTGATGATATAATTGAATAATGATGATGAGTATTGAATGAGGTAATTGAGCTCCTTGGGTAGACGTAGTAAAGTGATTTTACTTACTCCAGGTAGAAAATGAGATAATTTGAGCTCTTTGGGTAGACGCATTTAAGTGATTTCACTTACTCCAGGTGAGGATATGAGGTAATGATATAGAATTGCTGAGACAGAATAGTTGTGGATGGTTTTATTTATAATTCTGATTGTGAATCATCGAAGAGTTGGAAAGTGGGAAAGCATGAGGAATATGAATCAGATTTAGCATTCCCTTATGACAGTTGCCTATTCATGGATTAGCGAGAACATAGGTTGAATATTCAGAAAAAAAGAAGTTTAGGATGCTTAGTGAGTTTTTATTACAATGCATTGTATTTATTTAGTACTTTTACCGTACTGGGAACCCATGGGTCGGGGGTTCTCATTCCGTATGTATCTCTTGTCTTTCAGATGCAGGTCCAGGTGCTCAGCAGTGAGCTGTGGTTTGTCAGAAAGACGGCGAAGACATCTAAGATTCTCTTATTTACTTTTGTTTAGATTCTCTCCGCTTTTGTTTTTAAAGAACTCATGCTATGTATTTACTCCTTTTGAAAACTTGCCTATAGAGGCCCTTGTGTATCATTTGGGAGAGATTAGGAGATATGGTTGTCAAACTGCTTTTATACTGTACCTTAGCCGGCCTAAACTTCGCGGGTCGCGACTAGTGACTATTTACTTATGTTATATATCTATATATTGTCCTTCTCTTATTCTCCTCAATGCCTTTTTTGTGTATCGCTTTTGACTTCACGCTTTATCTTTTAGTTGTTGATACGTGAGTGATACGACTTTGCGATTTTATTTTTACTCTTTTCAGGCTTCTCGATTAATACCCTTTCAATTTTACTTATAATTACATATTAAAAATCTCCCTCGAGAGTCGTACCACCTTATTATCATTGACTTATGACTTGAGTATAAAGATTTGAATATTATGGTGTTACATAAATCACCTATTTTTTGCAGATGATAATATCTTGTTCTCCAGAGCATCAGACTAAGACATACAAGATATTAAGGAAGTTCTCATCCAATACCAGACAACTTCAGGCCAAAGAATCAATTTGGATAAGTCAAAAATTTTCTTCAGCCGAAATGTGCCTACTATCAGACAAAATCTTATCCAAGACTGGTTAGGGATAAAGGCGGTGGAACAACACTTAAAGTACTTGGGCTTGCCCACTTTCGTGGGAAGATCCAAATTTTTTTTTAATTTTCTCCAAGAGAGAGTTTGGAAGAAGCTCAAGAGATGGAAGGAGAAATATCTCTCAAGAGTAGGGAAGGAGACACTGATAAAAGTGATTGTACAATCAATTCCTACTTATATCATGGGATGCTTTCAAATACCTAAAGGACTTTGCCAACATCTAGATGTCATGATAAGAAAATTTTACTAAGGGAGTAGGAATGGCGAAAGGAAGATACATTGGATCAATTGGGATAAACTTTGTTCACGTAAACCAGAAGGTGGACTAGGATTCTGAAAATTTGAGGCCTTTAATTCAGTGATTTTGGCAAAACAAGGGTGGAGATTAATCATAATGACAATACCTGAATCCCTAGCAGCAAGAGTCCTAAAAGTAAGGCATTTTCCTAGAACCAGTTTTCTAGAAGCATCAACAGACTATGCACCAAACTACACATGGAGAAGTATTTTGAATGCAAAGGAAGTTCTTGAATTGAGGGACTTTGGAAGATAGGAAATGGAGTAAAGATTTGAGGGGTACCATGATTATCAGAACAAAACAATCACAAAATATGAAGCCCAATTAACAGCTTAGATGAGAATGCAACTGTTAGAGAGTTAATCAATGATGAAGGAAATAGATGGAATATTATGAAAATCAGGAACATGTACATGGAGTTCGAAACCCAACAAATCATAAGAATTCCACCACCAATAACAGCCCAACAAGACCAATATTATTAGAAATTTTCAAGGAATGAAGAGTACAGAGTCAAGAATGCGTACCACAAGATCATAAAACAAAAACAACTCCGGAACAAAAGTGGGCTATCACCAAACCCAGAAGAGCCTCGGTGGAAACAACTTTGGAAAGCAAAAGCCCACCCCCGCGCAATTCACTGTGCTTGGAAAATCCTTAATAAATCGCTGCCAACAAAATTGAACCTGCAAAATAGAGATGTCAATTGTATTGCTCTCTGCCCTCGTTGTTGGAAGAATGAAGAAACTGAAACTCACATCTTCAAGAATTGCGAATTTGCTCGAAGATTTTTGTTTCACTCCTCTTTGGCAATTCGAATTACTGCAAATTCATCTATGAAAGCACCAGAGTAGATTGAATTTTTGCTAAAATCTCTTAATCCCTAAGATCAAGGTTTGCTGTGCAACTGTCTTCTATATCTTTGGACAAGTCATAACCATCTCGTTTTCAAGAATAAAGAAGAATTTTTTTTGGAAGCAGTTGACCGAGCAAGAAAAAAGCATGAGGAGTTCCTTTTTGCTTTGAGAATCACCGATGCCAAGCTCCGAGCTCCAATCTCCACCTCCTGGCTCCAACAGCTCTGAAAGATGGGTTTGTCCACCTACCAATTCTATCAAAATAAATGTGGATGCATCTACTTTAGATAATGGATTAGTTGGCATAGGAGTAGTGGCAAGAGATGATTTTGGTGCCATCTTAATGGCTAGCACGTGGAAAGGGGACTTATCCTTTAATTTCCAAGAAGTTGAGGCATTGGCTTGTTTAATGGGTTTAGAAAAAGCCCAACAATGTTACTTTTTTTATGTTATTGTGGAGAATGATAATATAGAAATCATCCAAAGTCTCAGATCTAACAAGAGCCAAAATAATTATTTTGGTCCTTCATTGTTGATTGTTTTAATTTATCAACTAATTTAAGATCAGTAGAGTTCTCTCATATAAAAAAAAATACTAATAGAATAGCTCATGAATTGGCTAAAATGACTCTTACCAATTCAAATGAAAGCTACCTATTTATACTGTAAAAAAAAAATTACCAACTCAAATTTGGGATTGAATTCTCTCAATTTTTTAATTATTTTATAAAATATAACTATTTATTTTTTTTAATTTTACTTAAAAAAGCTAAAATGAGAGAACATACTTTACCAAACAATTAAAAAAAATTGAAAGAGTTCATTTCTCTCAAACTTTTTCTTTCATTCCTCCCGTGACCCAAATCAATGATTTTTATTCTTTATTGCACCTTCCTCTCCAAATAAATTTTTTAAAAACCTCCAATCACTAAAGAAAAAAATATTTAAAAAATCGATCTCACAAATTAAAACGATCATATATATATATATATATATATATATATATATATATATATATATATATATATATATATATATATGGGAAGTTCTATGGTGGCATAGAAAGTAGTGGCTAAGAATGGCTAAGAGTTGACTAGCCTATCAAAAGAGGACAAGTGATGATACAATGGATTGAAGGTGAATCTACAACAATCTAACTTTCTACAAGTCTACCATGCTCTATATGCTTTCAAATTTACCACTAGACTAAGATGCTTCTTATTAGTATATATACAAATTATAATATATATATATATATATATATATATATATATATATATATAATAATAATATTTTATTTTATTATATTCAATTTATTTTAATTTTAAAGTCACCCATTTTAAAATTAATTATATTTTATTTAACTATAAATTTTATTAAATATATACAAATTAAAAAGATAAACAAAAAATTTTATTAATCATAATTTATTTTTTTCTTTTATAATTATATGATATCTATTAATATTATTTTTTTAATAAATACTTGTAGTATATAATAATAGGTAAAGACTCATATGCAATTGTTTTCATATGAAATTAATAGTTGAAAAATTTTAGATGATATGTAGTCAAATTTGTCAAATTATCTAACGGTTCTTAAATATCAACTTCACATGAAAACAACTGTACATGAGTTTTCACCTATAATAATATAATAATACAATAAATATAAACTAATTAATAAAGTATTAAAATTTGAAAATGATAATTATTTTTATAAAAATAAAATAAAAGTACTTATAATAAAAAATAATTAAATTTTATATAATTGTTTCGGTTCGACCAGTGACTCACTGATTGAACCAATGACCCAATAACCTTACATCGGTTCAGTTCTGATGTCCATTAAGCTGATGTGGATTTCTTTTGATTTTCGAAAAAAAAAATTTGGTTTTCTAAAAATTTTAAGTTTGGTACTTTTCATGTTCTTGAGTTCTTTGAGTCTTTAAATTTTGTTCTTTGTGTTCTTGTAATGCAAGGTGGACTTGTAATTACGTTGCCCAAAAAATATTTTTTATGTTTGGACCTTGCAAGTAAGTGGACAAACTTTAATAAATTATTATAGTTTCTATTTTTTCTTTTCCTAATACTGGTCCAATATAAATGATTATAAATTTGTGAAACAAAACTTCTTCTTCATTTACTAAAATTAGCTATCTTTTGTGAAAAAAAATAATCTATTTAAAAAAATTTATAATTTAATTCTAATAAATAAAAAATCATTTTTAAATTAGGACTCTTCCACGAAACACAATATAATATTGGAAGGGCTCTTGGATGATCATCCTTTTCAATACAAAGTTAGTCATTCTCTTTTTTGTGTGTGTTAAAATACACAACCAATCAGGAGATTATATAGTGGAGAAATATGTTTTAGAAGATGCACTTTCAAAAGCATAAAAATTTTATTGAAATAAAAAATTCGAATTCTAATTTATAAAAAGAAAAATTAAAATTATATTATTTTAAACAATTATATTAAGTATATACTAAAATCATTTATTAATATAAAATATATATTAAAATATAAAATATAGATATCATATAATTATAAAAGAAAAAAAATGAATTGTGATTAATAAAATTTTTTGTTTATCTTTTTAATTTGTATATATTTAATAAAATTTATAGTTAAATAAAATATAATTAATTTTAAAATGGGTGACTTTAAAATTAAAATAAGTTGAATATAAGTAAAATAAAATATTGTTATATATATTATAATTTGTATATACAGTAATAAGAAGCATCTTAGTTTAGTGGTAAATTATCTTTCTTGTAACCCTTAGGGTAAGGGTTTGAACCACTTAGGAAGCATTTTGGAAAATTTAGAAGCATATGGAGCATGGTAGACTTGCTAGACTGTTGTAGATTCACCTTCAATTCATTGTATCATCACTTGTCCTCTTTTGATAGGCTAGTCAACTCTTGGCCATTCTTAGCCACTACTTTCTAAGCCACCATAGAACTTTCCTAGAACTTTCCTATATATATATATATAGAGGTGTGTTGTAATAAATGTTTGGTGGCTACAATGACTAATTTTATTGAACCAATCCGTGACTGACACGTGGACATATGGAGCTCTATTGACTTTTGTTTTGAAATTGTTAATCACGGTCAATTAGATAACACACGTAAATAAGTTTTTGATAGAACCCAACTCAGCAACCCGAAACAACATCTCCAGTAGCCCAAAATGCCGACCCGGTTCTTCTTCTTCCTTGAACGATTCCTAGGCGCTACACCATACTTGGTGAGGATACCCTGAGGTTGCGCATGGAGCTCCGGCGTATCTATAACCTTTGTCAAGCCTTTTGAAGGGAGCCACTGTTGCGACGGAAATCTCCTGGTCACCTCTGCGGCGATCGCCTTTACACTTCTCTGTCGATTTCATCCGCCACTACTTGGAGCATGATCCTTGACCGCCATGTTTCTCTGCTGCCATAGATTTCAAGTCTGCTCGTTGCCTAGTGTAGCCTAGATGAGGTTGTTCTTAGAGCTCCACCGCCATCTCCTGCTGGAACCCCCTTCTCTTTGGCCAAACGTCATTACTGCTGCTCCATAGATCTACTTCCTCCGTGATGCCCTCCTCCCCACTCCTCCATCGATTCTCTTCCCTTATTGTTTGTAGGCTGTTGTTCCAGCCGCTATTATCAGAGAAGATACTAAAGACATTCATACTCCTCACACCATCTATTTCCAATAATATTTATGGGATAAATAAAAAAGAATTTATCATGTTTAATTTCTAAACCCAATTTAGCACTCTATATACACTTTTCACTTGTCAATATTTTTATTGTCCGATCAATGCATAATCACGAGTAGTCACCAAAAATACGGTCACCAGAAACGTAGCCACATATATATATGTGCCTACAAAGAGTTTGTCAATTAATTATAGACACTTTTTAAAGGAACTTTAACTTTGAGTTATTTTGTATTAAATATGGTAAAAAAGCTAATAGTAAGGGTAAACATTTTAAAAGGTGATTTGGGAAAAATAAATCTTTTCTGTTAGAAAAATAAAGAGAAAATAGATGTTAGTGCATCATCTATGGCTCATTACAGCAGGCATTGGGTATTCACATTGCTTTGTTTGTGATCCACCGCAAAAAGAAAAAAAGTGGGGAATCAATAAAAAACTATCGTGGAGATTGCAAGAAGATGACAGAGAGCTAACCGTTAGTGATCATACTTCTTATTTTTAATAGAGGGTAAAGTATATTTTTTGTTCCTGAAGTTTGACAAAAGTTTTAAAAATATTTCTAAGTTCAATTTTGTTTCAAAAGTTTTCGATTTGCATCAAATATACCATCGACGGCTAAATTTTTAGAAAATTTAAGATCAATCTAACAATAATACATAAAAATTATGCTTGATTTGCTTGAGTTAAGGGTTGTTCTTATGAAATTGTTGTTGAATTG
Source organism: Arachis hypogaea (assembly GCF_003086295.3). Taxonomy (NCBI): domain Eukaryota; kingdom Viridiplantae; phylum Streptophyta; class Magnoliopsida; order Fabales; family Fabaceae; genus Arachis; species Arachis hypogaea. The sequence continues at coordinate 106,349,297 of NC_092047.1, read as the reverse complement.
ATCTTAAATTTTTTTAAAAATTAGTCGTCAGGTATATATTTGATGCAAATTGAAAATTTTTGGGACAAAATTAAAACAAAAATAAAATTTAGAGAATATTTTTAAAATTTTTGTCAAACTTTAAGGACTAAAAATATACTTTACCCTTTAATAAATTATTTCAAAAATAAATAATAAAATGAGTGAAACCATCAATCCACGCATGAACTGAAGAATCCAAGCTAATTGGTTCTTGGTGATATGGTTTTGTTCAGAAGGTTTGTCTGACTATTCGGGTCAGTGGATAGGGAGATGGAGCACCGGGTCAGACAATGAATTGGACGACACAACTGGGACTGAGTTTAAATTTTTAAATTTTATGATATATTTATTAAAGAAAAAAATAAAACTTAGTTTAATTCACAATTTTTTTTAATATAAAAAAATTTATATTGATAATAATAAAATTATGTTAAAATTATTTTTTTAAAATAATTAAATTTTAGTATTCTCTTCAAATTATATGTAATAAAAATTTGAAGAAAAAAAAGTAAAAATATAGATTAAAAAGATAATCGATAAAAATTTAAAACTAAATAACAAAGCTAAAAAGTATGCATATAATAATAATATATTGTTTCTGTGAATAATAGTACGGATTTATTTTTCAATTATATTTAGTTATAACTTTAATGTATTTTTTATAATTTTTTTATTTTATTTGAAACACAGTTATTTTATTTTGTATAGAACAAAAAAATAGAGAAAGATAGAAAATGAGAGAGAAAAGAAAGAGAAAAACAAAGAAAAAAGAGAGATAGAATTTCTTAACTTTTGAAAAAAAATTATTTTAATTATAATAAAAAATATCTCGTGACATATTTTATTTTGTCAAATTAGTAATATAAATATAAACTATAAGTTATACATAAAATGGGAAGGATAGAGAGAAACAGAAAAGAGGAGAGAGGTAGATAAGATGATGGAGGAATGGAGTTTATTAATTTTAAAAAAAATATTTCATCTCAATTTTAATGATAGAATGTTATGTGACACATTTTGGTTGTTAAATTAGTAATATAATATTGTTATATTACAATTTTAATTTTAATATTTTAATTTTAATTTTAATTTAATTATAATTAGAGAATGTTATGTTGCATATTTTGATTGTTAAATTCATAATTAGTTATTGATAATGATATATAAAAGAAATAGAGTGGATGAAAGAATGTGAGAAATAGAAAAAGGTAGAAAGAGGAGGAGATAACTATTTAATTTTAGTGAAAAATATTTGATTTTAATTGCAATAAAAGAGTGATATGTGGTATAATTGGTTGTAAAATTAGTAATATATAATAGATATCTAAGATATCTAAAATTATTTTATATAATATAGTAATTATAATTTTATACATGTAATATTTATAATTATATATCTATTATATTTAAAATTATATAATTATTCTAGCGATAGTTAATAAATATTATCTAAGTTGATTTTTATTGTCTTCTAAATTATAAATTATAAAATCCTAAATTCTAAATATGAGTAATTGATATAAATTATAATAAATAAAAAATTAAACTTTACTTAATTGATAAAGAGTGCAACACGTTTTATTTAATAAAAAAAATTAAAAACAACTCCTTAATCTAACCTTTATTTTTTGAAATTTAGTTATTTTTTCTCTAATGAATCAATATCTAATTTACAAAGGACTTACGGATAATAAAAAATTTTTGCTCTCCTTTTTTTTTTAATTTTTCATTTTTCTCAAATTTATTTCGCGTTGCCAAGACATCCAAGTTATTGGATCACAAAATAACGAAGTTACCACCACAATAAACAAGTACAAGTTATTGCACTTATTTTATTGCTAAACTTTATTAACGCTCTATTGATTCCTTTCAATGTTAACATTTAACAGAGACTGTCACATGTTATTTTTTTATTGGCAAGTCAAATATTAATTACCAATAACATTACTCTTGTGGCCATAAAAAATATAAATATATATATATATATATATTATTTAACTTATTTTTAATATATATTTTATATAAATAACTGATTTAATAGTTGATTTTTAATAAACATATAGAATTACCCATAACTATAACTATTATGGAAAACAGAAAATTGTGATAATCAATTACTTCCGTGCATTCACTCTAATAATTATATTCAATTGTTGGGTATAATATAATTAGAAATAATTTATATTATTATTAGTAGAATATCTTGTAAATTAAATAGTTATTATCCAATTGATTGTTAGATGGATGGAATTAATTATTCCTAATTAGTTAAGTTTATATTAATTAAAAAAAATTACCAAAAATTAAGTAAGCATGAAATTATGGATAAAAATCTAATTTTAACATATAATGTGAGTATGTAACAACTAAGTGCTTGTTTGGACACTATTATTTTGATAAAAAAAAAATTTTTTTAATAAAAAAATATCTTTTTTTATTTTTTAACGTGTTTAGCAAATTTCTAGTAGTAAAAATAAAAACACTAGAAAAATAAAAAAAATATTATTTTGAGAAGCTATAATTTACATCTTTTTTTAAAAGATCTTTTTCTCTTAAAAAAAGATATTTTTCATGTAATAAATAAACAAAAGAGTACTTTTATATTGTTATACCCAAACATAATTGATAGATAAAAAAATCTTTTTGCATGAAATATCCAAACATAAAATTATTTTTACTTTTTCATAAGATCTTTTAAAAAAAATCAAGGTTCTGAAAACCGAACCGGTCATCGAACCGCTCTAACTACTGGTTCACTGATTTATAGGTTCAACCGGTTCGACCGTGGTTGAATCGAAAAACCGTTTTATAATAAAATAATAAATAAAATATAAATAAACACACCAAAACTATATTTTTTTTTGGTGACTACACCAAAACTATATGATCTTATCAATTTATAAACTCAAAAAAATTTTTAAAACACTCTTAAAATATATGTTTCCAAGCACTTTTGTCATCATCAAATTCAACTTTACACTCATCACTCAATTAAAAAATCCACAACTCTAATCTTCTATGATTTCTTTTGGAAAAATAAAATCTCATTCAAGAAGGAAATCATAGCTGTAAGTAATTGAGAATATTTGTGAGACTCAACACCAAGACATAGAACAAGTATACATATAGAGAAGTACCAACAATCCAATTCTCAATTTCATGAATCACCCTGAACTCTGAAATCAATAAATCTAACAACAAAAATTCAAAAATAGCATACTCATAAATTAAAAAATAGCAGCAGCAGGGTTTAGAACAAACATTTAATCACTAACAATACAGAACCTTGTGTATTATTAGTTGATATGATGCATGATGCTTTTCTGGATTTTTATTCTCCCCCTCTGAAAATGACAGTTTTCCATACGAAATTGCCCCTAACAATACAGAACCTTGTGTAGAATTCTGCACAAATATTACACACATGATTATATATTATCAGCGGCAATATCCAAAAGTTTAACGAAAGAGAATATACCTTGGGAAGCTTATCTTTCGGTGGTGGACCCAGATAAAATCCTTCTTTTATACTATCAATAAACAAAAATCAACATGACAACAAAAGAAAACATACAAATGTAGGTAGTTATGAAGGAATAGAAACTCATTCATACCCTGGAAATAAGAATGACAGTTTAAAGGAGCCATTTCCAATCATTGGGCCATCAGGTTGAATGATTTCCTGGAAACAGAGACAAGAAAAAAAAATCTATCAACAATTAATCATGCTTCACCCTTCAAGCAATCAGCTTCAAGCCTTCAACAATCAATCAGTTCAGTTTCAGTAATCAGTAAACAACAATTATTAACCAAAGTTCACAGAGTTTCACACTACACAGTTCAAAGAAAAATAAAATAGGGAGACAGAGTTTCAAAGTTTAGAGTTTCGGTGTTCATCATGTGACTGTCACAGAGCTTCACAAAATCAAAGATTCAAAGAAATACTCAATCAAACTCATCAGGAATCAAACAACCATAACTAAAAAAAAATATTACCTGGAACTCTGGAAGCTCGAAGGCACCTTCAAGGCTTCAATTGAACATGCAATAGGGAGAGTGGGAGACAGCAAAGGGACGACGGTGAGAGTGAGGCGTTCTCAGTTCTTGACGGCTGCTGCGGTGGCTCGACGGCGGTGACTCGACGGCGGTGGCTAGACCCGTGTGAGAGTGAGGCGTTCTCAGTTCTCGACGGCGGTGGCTCGACGGCGATGGCTCGACCCGTGTGAGAGTGAGGCACTGAGGCGTTCTCACCTCTGAAGCAGCTTCACTGAAAAAAAGGCTCAGAACAACCTATTCAATGCAAAGAGCGTCTTCGCCGACATTGAAGCAGAATGCCATTCAAGAATGAAGGTATTCTATTCACCCTAAGAGGCTAAGGGGTCGGGTCAGTTGTGCTAGTCATTTGCTCTTCCGACAAGAGCTCAAGGGCTTTTTAGTGAAGCTCGATGAATGAGAACTGAGAAGGGAATTAGGGATTTGGTAATTGATTTAGCCCTTTGGGGTTTCAGAACCTTGGAAAACGGCAGCGTTTTGTTGACAGCCAAAAAACCGGCCGGGTCACGGTTCGGTTTGACCGACCGGTTACCGGCCGGTTCATCGGTTCAATTCCGATTTTCAGATTTTGCGGTTTTACTGATTGACAGAATCGTTTTTGGATCTGGTTCACGGTTCGATCGGTCGATTCGAACCGATTTTCAGAACATTGAAAAAAATAACTCAAAAAAAGATTTTTTTTTAGAAGTTTACCCAAACAAACTCTAAATATCAATATATTATCCATATCAGTACAACCGTACCTCTCTCAATCACTTAATCTACTAACTCCTTCAATAACCCAGAAACAAACAATAAAACCCCACAAACTAGAAATAGCTTGCACATGCTTATAGATAATAGATCGCCGTGGTAGGTTAGGTTTAAAAAAATTGTTAAACCTATGCGATAATATAAATAAAGAATTTTTTTCATAATAAATTATAAAAATATTTATTTTCACCAAATTCGGTTTTGAACTTTATTTGTCAAAATACACATTTTTTTTGTAATTAGGGCAAATTCACCGTATCTCCTGGCGAACTGTATGAATTATACAGAATTTGCCACATTTCTCGACGAACTCTACAATATATATATAGAGTTTGCCGCACATCCGGACGAACTCTAGGCAACATGACTTCTTTCTTGTTCCGAAAATGTTGTCTAACCTCGAACTCATTCCTTAGATCCTCTTCAGGGCCTTCCTGTGTAAAGGAGCAATCGGACGTTATTGCATCGAAGTTTAACCTAGAGAAGTGGTTCGGGCGGTCATACAGTTGCAAAATAGCGGGCTGTGTCAGAGCAATTTGTGTGTCACCATAATAGTTCATCTCTTCTTCCTCTTCACCATCATCATGAATTTCGGCTGGTTCTTCTTCGGCATCATCTCCATCGTCGGGGTTAACTTCATATTGATCCATAATCGGATCCTTAACAGCGAAACCCTCGTGACTTTCAAGGCCGTCATCCAACTCAGCATTGCTGACTTCAACATTAGACCCTTCTTGATTACCTTCAGGAGCCATATTTAGATCCACCATCGTCCGTCTGATATTTTGTCTAACAGGCCCCTCAACGGACTATTGTCGACAGTATCCGTAGACGATCCTCGGCCACCCAAATCGACGAGGAACACAGATAACTCCAACAGATGAACATTTATCTAGCGGTTGTGCCAAGACCGTATAAGGCGTACGTCCTCGTCGTCACACAGACGATACCTGATTCAAAAGACCATAAAGTTTTTCTCACAAGCGTGTTCAAGTAAATATACCATCAACAAATACAACACAGCTGTGACATACCTTTTATAAATTAAACTACCATTTATTTCGGTTGGATATCTGTAGTAGATTTTCTTCACCTTCTTTGTCTCTTGCATCCCATGGAAAGTAATATCAGATTCTTTAACAACTCTAAACTGTTGATTTTCGCTGTCAGATGGATAAATATTGGTTGGTTTGATTTAAAAACGATAGAATCTTCTTCATCATACACCATTTCTCCATCGTAATAAATGGATAACAGTGGATTTCTTGCTATTGTAAAAAAAAAAAAAAGAAATGATCAACAACCAAAATGATTGTGGAAAATAAAGTCAGGTACTCAACTTCATTATCTAACTGGCATTTATGTGGGAACTTTATCTAGAGTTTACTAGGGTGTGCGGCGAACTCTGTATAAATTATACAGTTCGCTAGGGAGTGCGGTGAACTCCATAATTTATATAGAGTTCGCCGAAAAATATGACAAACTTGCTCTAATTACCCAAAAAAAAAACGTGCATTTCAGTAAATAAAGCTCAAAACAGGATTTGGTGAAAATAAATATTTTTCATAATTTATTATAAAAAAATCCTATAAATATATAAATAAATAATTTATCCTCTAATTTCTAAAGAATATTAGAATAAATTGATTCGTTTGAATGAAAAAAGTAACTTTTTTAAATAAGATATTTTTATTAAAAAATCAACAATACTTTACTTTAAAAACATAAAAGAAGTTTGTAATATTTAATTTTTTTTAGAAAATATGTCTAATTGTGAAATATTTTTTTATTAAAAAATATTTTTTAAAATAAATAAAAAATAAATACTTTTTTCAAAAAACTCTGATGGTTTCAGTGGCTAAGAGAAGGGGGGTTGAATCTTAGCCCCCTTTTTATGTTGTTGACACTTGCTGAACTCAGAGGAGACTTTTCTGTTTTATCTCGTCTCTGGACACGAGACTTTTTGTTTTTGCTCGTCACTTGCCACGAGACATTTTGATTTTTGCTCCTGTGCAGTATAGAACAGAAATGGAGTTGGAGAGAGGAAAGATTACACCCAGATATATCCTGGTTCAGCTGCTAAGTGCAGTGCAGCCTACATCCAGTCTCCATCACAAACATGATGGAATTTCACTATAATCAATCTGATTACAACTTGTAAAGTGCTAACCCAACTTACAAGGGGATTCCCACAGAATCATGAAACACAACATAGATGAACAAAGGAACTCTAAGACATCTATGTCTTTTTCTTATAATTTTGCACTCTCTGCCTTTTTCCGCTCTATGGCTTTTTCATTACAAACCTCACTGTTTGCCTTTTACCATGAGACTCAAGACATGACAAAATTAAACAGAAAAAATATAAAACTGAATACATTGAAGGAGAAGAGAAAACTGTTAGCTCAGGTAGCTCTGAGAACACTGTGCCTTGCACTCTCAAATTTTCTCCTTGCTTTAAACAGTGGCTGTCCACCCTTAATATAGAAGAGGGGAGCCTCCACTTATTGAAGCCAAAACCGAACCAACTTCTTCCTCCTTCAACAAAACCGGTTCGGCCACATAGAGAGAGAAGAGATAACCATGCATTAACCAACATGCAATTACCTCTAGTCCTTTCTTGATCATCACCCTTCATCAATCTGAGCTCTCCATCCTTGGCTTGCTCTCCAAGATGGAATTCTGGCCCTTGATGCTTCATGATGATGATGACTTCATCTGCTTCAATCTCTGCCTTCAACCATCACTTCGCCACTCTAGCTACTCCCTGTGGTGGTTGAGCAGAATCAAAGACAAGCCATGCTTCAAGAATCTCCCTTGCTGGCCGAGATCTTCTTCTTCCTTTTTGAGCATGCAAAGCTCAAGATAACCTCACCAAATCTGACCATATTTGGTAAGTATCTTAGCCACAGCTCATTTTTATTTTAGTATATTTTCTTGCCATCATTAGCTTGATGGTCTTGATGCATGCAGCTTCTTCCTTCTGTTGGTTGAAGAACATTTCTTCCATTATTTCCTGGACAAGGACCGAAGAAAGAAGAGAAGCAAAAAGAAGAAAGAGAAAAGCAAAGCTATGAGAGTTATGAAAGATAAATTAATTAGGTGCATTTCTCCAAGCTTGTGAAGTAGCGTGTAAGCTACTATTGATTGCCATCAAATCACTTGACTTTTTTCTCTTTCATATTTCCAAGGACTGCATTAACTTTACTTGATAAAATTTGAATTCCATTACAGGTTAAGAATGTGAAGTCCGTTGGAAGCATGCAACCAAAGTTCAATGAGTTGGGTTTTCATCTTTGTGCCTCAATTCCATTTTTCCTTTCGAACCATGCATGCATAACAAATTGGGCTTAGTGATACTATTTAAATTCTGGCCCATTTGGTTAACATTTGCTTTCTTGATGAAAATTGTTTCGGATCAAGCATAGGAGGTTCTCATAAAAAATTAATCATGGGCTTGGTTGTAAGCAACATCAAGCTTGGCCCAACAATATAAAATTTCAGCCACTTAGTATATAATCATGCAACAAGGCTGGTTTTTGGGCTTAAGCCAGAAACTCATTTTTCGGCCCAATAGAAAAATCCTGCACAGCAAAATTAATTTAATTAACACATGATTAGATTAATAATTTTGCTGTTAATAATGTTTGATCATCATCAATTTAGTTTAGAGTTTTCCAAACTCATCAATCTCCCCCTTGATGACAAACATTATTAAAATTGAAATGGGAAAAAATTTAGAGATTGAGTAAAGAATACTCCCTTTGATTTGAATTTCTCCCCCTTTCAAAATGTCACAATGCTCCCCCTTGATGTATGCTTATGTTACCAAGGGAAGCACTTAACCTGTAACATTTTAAATCAAGCTTCAAGTAACAATGTTATTTAGCATGTTTTATGATACTAAATGCTTGATTTATGAGCAGTTTTAATTGATAATCAAAACTCATTTGATATCTTAAATTGATTTACTGCTCAAACAATTTCATACAAAAATTATCAAAATGTTTTTCAAATCCTTTCCTGTTAAAGATATCAGAGCAAAACAACATGATGGAAAAGTATTTGAGCAAACAAACAGGGCAGTTTTATTACATAGTTTAAAGGAACTGCCGAAAATAAGTTTTTAATCCAAAAAGTTTATCAATGATGAATCAGTAATCAGGCATTAAAATAATTCAACCATCATTATAAACCAAATGCCAAATGATCATTAATTAATCCTGATAAACTAAGCAGCAACCATAGTGAATGCAATAACAACATGCATTCTTTGAACAAGGGTGATCATGAATTTTCAATTTTGAAAATTTCATCCCCTGTTCCCCTGTTTTTCTCCAGCCCCTGTTTCATTCCAATTTCAATTTTGGAACCTTAAATTCCTCCCCCTTTTGTCATCATGGGGGCACCTGCACAAAACATTGTTATAGAAAACAGAATATGCCATATAACAGTCCAAAACATAACCAAATGGTGTCATCAAAGTATCACCTAGGTAGCTATTGTCAATTGCAACCCTAACAAAAAACAAAAGAGCTAATTGAGCCAAATTGTGCCAATATCAAATAGTAACTAGAGAGTTAATCATCATAAAGATTGAAGTAAGGTTCCTCCTCGGCGCCATCACTGCCAGCTTCTTTTTCAAGACTTTCCAACATTAGACTGACCCTCTCTTGACATTTCTTCCATGCCAATTCATTTTCATAAGCAAGTTTGCGGGCAGACTTGTGAAATTGAACCATGAGATCGGACATATTGGTGAATTCTGTGAGAATCTCTCTGAGGGAACCAATCGTCTTTGAGGATTCTGGGCGGCCTTCAAAGTCATCATCAGATTTCTTTCCTCTTTTTGCAGCTCCGCCTGCTCTAATCATGGAAACACGGTTCTTTACATCCTCATTGGTTAAATCTACCTTAAAGTACTCAAAAATGCATGTAAGAAACATTCCATAAGGTAGATTGGCCTTTTTTGTACTTTTCACAGACTCCCACATGTGACGAATCATAATATAGCTAAATGAAATAGGAGTTGAAGTAACTAAAGCAAATATTATGAGACAATCAGATACAGTTATCCTGTTGTGAGAACCACTTTGAGGAGTGAGAATGTGAGTTATGATGCGGTGCAGCAGAGAGTTAGTTGGACCCAAAGCCTTATGAGTCGGAACAGTTCCATCTAGGCCAGACAGATTTTCACAGATTTGATGAATCACTTGCTTGTATGTAACTCCTACATGTGAGTCCCATTTATCACTCATATAAACCTTTGGCCCTTCATCAATGTATCCAAGGGCAGAAGAGATTGTTTCAGAATCCAATATGATTTGAACCCGTTTCACATAAGAGTGAAGGCTGCCATCAATAAACCTTAGATTTGCATAGAACTGCCTAACCAGCCCTGGGTACACCATTTTATGAATATGAAGCAGAGGTGACCATTTAAGGCCTTCAAACATGGGCTATAAATCGAGTCCTTTGGATGCCAGAGATTTTAGATTCACTAGATAAGAGAGACACAAATGCCGTTTCTCCAGGACTTCATTGTGGAATTCAAAAGCAGCACACGTAGAGAACCTAGAAGGATCGAAATGTGAGTGTTGTTTGTGAAACTTGTTCTTGAACTCCATTGACCCAAGGTTTGCGGGTTCTCTGGTTTCATGGAACTCGAAACCCTTCGTCTTTTTGGAACTCTTTCCGGATGCATGTGGAGAGGTTCTTTTCGGCGATGATGGAGAAGGTGAGGTATGAGACTCTTCTACTTCCTCTTCAATGCTGGGCTCCTTCGCCTTCTCGCTCTTCCTTCTTCCAGAAGATTTTTGAGCGATAACTTTGCGCCTCATAGTCTCGGTCCGCTTGGAGGGGGGTGAAAGAGAAGAGGAGGAGGTGGAATGGATGTGAATGTGGGTATGTGATTGAGGTGTAGAAGGTTTTTGAGATTGGCGAATTCTCTCACTCTTTCTTGGGGCTGTTTTTTTTTTCATAATGAAAGAGATCAATGGAGATGGAAGTTGGAGATGAAAGGGTGGCCGAATAGTGAGGTGAGTGATGGGAGGTTAGAGAGGCATTAAATGCTTAATTGGAGAGAGAATGAGAGAAGTTATTACCCATTAAGAGAGCGGTTATTATCCATGGGGGTTTCAAAAACTGAAAAGAGGTTTCCCTAAATTAAGGGATTAGTTGGAGGAAAAGATTTGATTTGACAACATGCTTCTTCCAACAAGATTTGATGAGACAACCAAGCGATTTTGTTGATTTAATTTTTCAAAAGAAATGAAACTAACAAAACTGTCATGGTGGGGTCAAAGAATTTTTGGTGGGGCCCATAAAATTCGAATTCTGCGTTGCCTCCCCCTTGACCACAGCTCTTCCATTCTGCCATTTATTGTTTCTCGTCCAAACCTACGAGCAAAAACTGAGCAGAGTCAAATATTCACAAATTTTCAATGAAACTTAAATCAAACATTCCTAAGCTTTTTCTCAAGGTACAGAATCTGTCTTCACAGAGGGGTTTTGTAAAAATATCAGCAATTTGGTCTTCTGATTTTACAAATTGAATATCAATAGTACCCTTTTGCACATGTTCCCTAATAAAATGATACTTTATCTCAATGTGCTTGGTTCTTGAGTGCAAAACAGGATTTTTTGAAATATTTATTGCACTCATATTATCACAAAATAGGGGAATACTATTGATTTTTAATTTGTAATCTTCCAATTGTGTTTTTAACCAAATTAATTGAGTGCAACATGCAGATGCGGAAATATATTCTGCTTCAGCGGTGGATAAAGCCACTGTGGCTTGTTTCTTGCTTGACCACATGTTGAGTGAGCTTCCAAGGAAGCAACACATGCCGGACGTGCTTCTTCTATCCACTCTATCTCCCGCATAATCTGCATCACAAAACCCTACTGCACAAAATTCATCAGATTTAGGATACCATAAGCCATAGTCACAAGTTCCCTTAATGTATCTAATGATGCGTTTAACAGCCGTAAGATGGGATTCTTTTGGGTGAGATTGAAATCTTGAACATACACCCACACTTTGAACAATATCCGGTCTAGAGGAGGTAAGGTACATGAGTGAACCTATCATTCCTCTATACCTTGTTTCATCCACATCTTGGCCATCATCATCTTTTTCAAGTTTTGTATTAGGATGCATTGGAGTGCCCATTGCTTTGAAATTTTCTAGGCCAAACTTTTTAATAAGTTCTTTTGCATATTTTCCTTGGTAAATAAAAGTACCACTAGGAGTTTGTTTAATTTGGAGGCCAAGAAAGAAGGTAAGCTCTCCCATTAAGCTCATTTCAAACTCATTAGTCATGAGTTTTCCAAACTCTTCACACAAGAAAATATTGGCCGAACCAAATACAATGTCATCAACATAAACTTGAACAAGAAGTATATCATCATTAGATGCTTTAATGAATAAAGTAGTGTCGGTGGTACCCCTTTGAAATTCATTTTCCAACAAGAAGGCACTAAGCCTTTCATACCAAGCTCTTGGAGCTTGTCTAAGCCCATAAAGAGCCTTAGATAATTTAAAAACATGATTTGGAAACTCTTTATGTTCAAAACCGGGGGGTTGAGCCACATACACTTCTCTATCAATAAAGCCATTAAGGAAAGCACACTTAACATCCATTTGAAACATTTTGAAACCTTTATGGGCGGCATAGGCAAGAAGCAACCGAATTGCTTCCATTCTAGCTACCGGAGCAAAAGACTCATCAAAATCTATACCCTCTTCTTGATCGTAACCTTGGGCCACTAATCTAGCCTTGTTACGAACAACTTGTCCATCCTCACCAAGTTTATTTTTAAAGACCCACTTAGTACCCGTTACCTTCATATCATCCGAATAAGGTACTAATGTCCAAACCTTATTCTTGTCAAATTGAGCTAGTTCCTCTTGCATGACCTTGACCCATGATGGATCTTCAAGAGCTTGTTTGACATTGTTGGGCTCCATTTGTGACAAGAGAGCAAAGTTGCTAGGTTCGGTTTGCCTTTTGGTGGAGGATCTTGTTGTTACACCATGAGAGGGATCACCAATGATGAAGTCATGAGGATAACCCCTCATAGACTTCCATTCTCTAGGTTTTCGGCCAGGTGTTGAACTTTGATGAGCTTCTGGTGGTCTTGCTGTTTCATTTTCTCGTGTCTGCTCAGGAGATAAAATGGAAGTTTCTCCTTCAATCTGACGAGACAGAATCGGGCTGACAGATTCTTCATTCTGGACAGATTTGGGATTTTCTTTGCTTGTTCCATCCTCTTCACAATCTGAATCAATATCCTTCACAATACTGGGAATTAAGTTAGAATCACAAAAAGTAACATGTATGGATTCCTCTATTGTCCTATGTTCCTTGAGATAAACTCTATAGGCCTTGCTTATGGTGGAATATCCAACAAACATTCCTTCATATGATTTTGGATCAAATTTTCCAAGATTTTCCTTATTGTTAAGCACAAAACATTTGTATCCAAAAACATGAAAGTACTTAAGATTTGGAGGGGTTCATTTCCATAGCTCATAAGGCGTTTTCTTTAACCCTTTTCTAATGATTGTTCTATTCAAAATATAACATGCTGTGTTCACAGCCTCAGCCCATAAGAATTTAGGAATTTCACTCTCACATAACATAGCCCTAGTCATTTCTTGAAGGCTTCTATTCCTTCTTTCAACCACCCCATTTTGTTGGGGGGTTCTAGGACATGAAAAGTTATGAGAAATCCCTAAGTCATCACAGAATTTTTCAAAATCTTGATTTTCAAATTCTCTTCCATGATCACTTCTCAAATGGGCAATTTTCAAATCTTTTTCATTTTGAATTTTCTTACAAAGGGTGGAAAAAGCATGAAAGGCATCATTCTTATGAGTAAGGAAAAGTACCCAACCAAATCTAGAGTAATCATCTACCACCACAAGACCATAATGTTTACCTCCTAAACTTTGAGTTCTAGCAGGACCAAAAAGATCAATATGTAACATTTCCAATGGCCTTTTGGTTGAGATTCCATCTTTTGATTTAAAAGAGGATTTTACTTGTTTGCCTAATTGACAAGCGTCACAAGTAAGATCCTTATCAAACTTGATGTTTGGGATTCCTCTAACCAAATTTCTTTTGACTAGCTTAGAAATTTGATACATGCTAGCATGTCCCAATTTTCTATGCCAAAGCCATTTTTCAGATTCAAAAAATGTGAAGCATGTTACATTTTGTTCCTTTAAATCCTCAAGAGTTAATCCATACACATTGTTACATCTTTTAGCTTCAAGAAGAACATTCCCAGTTTTTTCACACACAACTAAGCAAACAAATTTCTTAAAGATAACTTCAAAACCCAAATCACAAAGTTGACTAACACTAAGCAAATTATGTTTCAAGCCATGTACAAGGAGAACATCATTTATACAAGAAGAAAAGTTTTTACCAACTTTTCCAACAGCTACAATTTTTCCTTTTGCATCATCACCGAAAGTGACAAGTCCTCCATCATAGTCATCAAGCTTTATGAAGAAGGTTGCCTTTCCGGTCATATGCCTAGAGTATCCGCTGTCCATATACCACACATTTTCCTTCCTTTTGGATGCTAGGCACACTTACAAAACAATGCTTAAGTAACCTTAGGTATCCAAATCTTTTTGGATCCTTTTACGTTAAACCATCTTCTATGTCCTAAGCCATTGTAATAAAAAACAATTTTATAAACCTTGTCACCAACCATTCTTTCACCGAAAAAGCATTGAATGGGAAAGTGTCCATTCCGATTGCATAGTCTACAAAACCTTGGAGTTGCATTTTTGTTAAAGTAGGTGGGATCTTGAAATCTTGTGTCATTAGAAGATGAAGCAATATTTTCAAAATGTGAATTTTCAGATTTATAAAACCCCAACCCAGCCTTATCATAAAGAGGTTTTTGACTAGCCAAGATGTGATTTAAACTTTCGGAACTTTGTGTAAACTTGGCCAAGTCTTCCTTAAGTCTTTTAACCTCTTTAAGCAACTCTTCATTTTGCTTAAAACAGTCCACATATGCAAGAACACAATGGTTACTTTCACAGCTCCTAACTTGGGCTCTTAACTGCTTATTTTCTTCAACAAGATCACAAGCAGTTTCAGCCTCTCTCACTTTTTTCTTTTAAAAAACTGTTTTCGGCCTTAAGAATGGTAATTTACTGTTCAAGTTCTTGATTTTCCAGCAGAAAACATCTTATTTTTTCAGAAAGGTGGTTTATCATAAGATGGAGATCTTCAGTGTTAGGGTTATAAAAGACTACCTGATCTATGTGGTCTGCCATGAGACATGTCTGTGACTTGGTCTCGGTTTCTTCATCATCATCATCAGAGTCATTCTCCAGGTCTTCCCATGTGGCCATCAATCCTTTCTTCTTTCCTCTTTTCGGTTTTTCCTCCTTCTTCAGCTTGGGACAATCAGATTTGAAATGCCCCATTTCCTTGCAATTATAGCAAGTTACCTTGCTAAGGTCTTTCTTTACTCTCCTTGTGCTGCTGCCTTTGCCTTTGAGCTTAGCCATTTTCCTGAATTTTTTTGCAAATAAAACAAACTCATTTTCAGAAGAGTTATCACTGGATTCATCATCCAGAGGGTTAGTCACAGAAGAAAATGCAATTCCTTTCTTTTTTGTATCTTTTTTCAAATAGGTATTTTCAAAAGCAAGAAGATTTCCTCTCAAATCATCAAGAGTCATGGAGTCTAAGCTACTGCTCTCAGAAATAATTAAGGCTTTAGTTTTCCACTCTTTTGTGAGACATCTCAACACTCTTCTCACTAGCACAGAATCAGAATGAGTAATTCCCAGAGCATCTAAGCCAACAATGATAGCATTGAACCGTTCGAACAGTTCATCAATGGACTCTCCTTCCTTCATTGCAAACATTTCATATTCTCTATTTAGCATATCTGTCCGAGTCTTCTTGACAATGGTGGTTCCTTCATGGGTGATTTGCAACTTGTCCCAGATTTCCTTTGCCGTTGTGCATCTTGATACCCGTCGGTACTCCTCGAAGCTGATAGCACAATTGAGCAGATTTATTGCCTTGGCATTTAACTCCACTTTCTTCCTATCTTCCTCGGTCCATCTTGCTTCTGGTTTGAGAGAAACAACTCCTTCTGCACTTGTGATAGTTGAAAATTGAGGCCCTTCGAGAATAATCTTCCAAAGTCTGTAATCCACTGCTTGTACGAATATCTTCATCCTCTCCTTCCAATAGGTATAGTTTTTCCCATTGAAAAGAGGAGGTCTGTTGCTTGATTGACCTTCAGTTAGATTATAGGACACCACATTTGCGCCACTGTTTTCTGCCATGGGGATCTTTACTCCAAGCTGCAAAGCTTGATCTCTTTGAGACCAAGCTCTGATACCAATTGATGGTTTCAGTGGCTAAGAGAAGGGGGGGTTGAATCTTAGCCCCCTTTTTATGTTGCTGACACTTGCTGAACTCAGAGGAGACTTTTCTGTTTTATCTCGTCTCTGGACACGAGACTTTTTGTTTTTGCTCGTCACTTGCCACGAGACATTTTGATTTTTGCTCCTGTGCAGTATAGAACAGAAATGGAGTTGGAGAGAGGAAAGATTACACCCAGATATATCCTGGTTCAGCTGCTAAGTGCAGTGCAGCCTACATCCAGTCTCCATCACAAACATGATGGAATTTCACTATAATCAATCTGATTACAACTTGTAAAGTGCTAACCCAACTTACAAGGGGATTCCCACAAAATCATGAAACACAACATAGATGAACAAAGGAACTCTAAGACATCTATGGATTTTTCTTATAATTTTGCACTCTCTGCCTTTTTCCGCTCTATGGCTTTTTCATTACAAACCTCACTGTTTGCCTTTTACCATGAGACTCAAGACATGACAAAATTAAACAGAAAAAATACAAAACTGAATACATTGAAGGAGAAGAGAAAACTGTTAGCTCAGGTAGCTCTGAGAACACTGTGCCTTGCACTCTCAAATTTTCTCCTTGCTTCAAACAGTGGCTGTCCACCCTTAATATAGAAGAGGGGAGCCTCCACTTATTGAAGCCAAAACCGAACCAACTTCTTCCTCCTTCAACAAAACCGGTTTGGCCACATAGAGAGAGAAGAGATAACCATGCATTAACCAACATGCAATTACCTCTAGTCCTTTCTTGATCATCACCCTTCATCAATCCGAGCTCTCCATCCTTGGCTTGCTCTCCAAGATGGAATTCTGGCCCTTGATGCTTCATGATGATGATGACTTCATCTGCTTCAATCTCTGCCTTCAACCATCACTTCGCCACTCTAGCTACTCCCTGTGGTGGTTGAGCAGAATCAAAGACAAGCCATGTTTCAAGAATCTCCCTTGCTGGCCGAGATCTTCTTCTTCCTTTTTGAGCATGCAAAGCTCAAGATAACCTCACCAAATCTGACCATATTTGGTAAGTATCTTAGCCACAGCTCATTTTTATTTTAGTATGTTTTCTTGCCATCATTAGCTTGATGGTCTTGATGCATGCAGCTTCTTCCTTCTGTTGGTTGAAGAACATTTCTTCCATTATTTTCTGGACAAGGACCGAAGAAAGAAGAGAAGCAAAAAGAAGAAAGAGAAAAGCAAAGCTATGAGAGTTATGAAAGATAAATTAATTAGGTGCATTTCTCCAAGCTTGTGAAGTAGCGTGTAAGCTACTATTGATTGCCATCAAATCACTTGACTTTTTTCTCTTTCATATTTCCAAGGACTGCATTAACTTTACTTGATAAAATTTGAATTCCATTACAGGTTAAGAATGTGAAGTCCGTTGGAAGCATGCAACCAAAGTTCAATGAGTTGGGTTTTCATCTTTGTGCCTCAATTCCATTTTTCCTTTCGAACCATGCATGCATAACAAATTGGGCTTAGTGATACTATTTAAATTCTGGCCCATTTGGTTAACATTTGCTTTCTTGATGAAAATTGTTTCGGATCAAGCATAGGAGGTTCTCATAAAAAATTAATCATGGACTTGGTTGTAAGCAACATCAAGCTTGGCCCAACAATATAAAATTTCAGCCACTTAGTATATAATCATGCAACAAAGCTGGTTTTTGGGCTTAAGCCAGAAACTCATTTTTCGGCCCAATAGAAAAATCCTGCACAGCAAAATTAATTTAATTAACACATGATTAGATTAATAATTTTGCTGTTAATAATGTTTGATCATCATCAATTTAGTTTAGAGTTTTCCAAACTCATCAAACTCATTTAAATTTACTGTAAATCAAATTTCAAAAATTATGTGATCAGACATTTAGTTTTTATTAAATTTCAATTATTAGATTAATTTATATTTTTATTTTATTAGACAAATTAATTTTATTTTCAATTTTATAAAAAATAAACAAATTAATATCCAAATATTATTCAATAAAAATATAAAAGTGTTTTAGAAACTAAAATTCTTAAATCAATCTTTTGTATAAAAATAAATAATATAATATAAAAACTTATTTATATAAAAAAGTTAATAAATAGTTTGATAAATAAAATTTGTTAGAAACTGAAATGATAATAATAAACATTTGGGTAAAGAATATTTTTATCTTTAATATTTTTAATTTTTTTAAAAAAATATTCTTAATATTTAATTTCATTTATTTTTATCCTTAACGTTTTAGATTTATATCAAAATTGTTCCTAACAATTATTTTAATTTTATTCATAAAATTTTACATAAAATTAATGTTTATAAATAATTTTAACACAAATAAAAAATATTAAAAATAAAATTAAATATTTAAAAAAATCATAAACATTAAACACAATATATATATATATATATACACTTTACCTATTTACCATAAAAATTTCTCGGAATGATATCATAATACTCAATTTATTTACTTAAAAACGCCCATTATTCCCGAAAGAGATTCTGCTGCGTTGCGTTGTAACTTTAAAGGGTTTTTTCATTTGTTCTTTTCTTCACTTGTTCAGTTCAGCGCTAAGCAGGAGAGAACAAAGAAACAGAAACGATGCCGTGCCTCAACATCTCCACCAACGTCTCCCTCGACGGCGTTGACACCTCCTCCATCCTCTCCGAAGCCACCTCCACCGTCGCCAACCTCATTGGAAAACCCGAAGCCGTTAGCTTCTTCTTCTTCATTTACGATTTTAGATTTATTTTTTGTTGCTGAACAAATATAGGTTTGAATTTTTATGCGTTTGTGATGTGATATATTATATAGATGTTTCTTAAGTTTTACCTGCTTGAAACTTCTATGGATTATTAGGTACTTTTCCCCCCTTATTTGTCAATTGAATTATTAGTGAGGTTCTAGGTTAGATGCTCTTATTTAATGAAGATAAGGAAAATGATAAATCATACCTAGGTTAGAAACCGGCAAACTACAATGTGTTCAAATATTGGATTGTTTTACTCTACTTATTTTGTGACATTAGGGTTTAGAGCTTATTTGGGTGCCATTTAGTTGTTAGAAAAAGATTTTTTGTAGTTTTAGTGTGTTTTGCAAAATTTTAGTAGTAAAAATAAAATTAATAGAAAAATAAAAAATAATTTTTTAGAAGTTATAATTTATATATATTTTTTAAATTTGTTATTTTTCTAAAAGATTTTTTCGTAAAAGCTACCCAAACAAAACCTTAGGGCCATGAATTTTCATGATAAGCTGTTTTCATTTTTTATTTAGTTTTCTATTCTAACCATTATAGTTGTGTAGCATAGTTGTTTTTGTTTCTTTTCTTCTTTCTTTTCTTTTTCCTTTTTTTAATATCCTGTATATGAATATTTGCTAAAGCTTAGTTATATCTTAGCTCCCTTATTGATGAATCCATGTGCCATTCATTGATGTTTGTGTAAGGTTTTTATTGCTGCTGAGCATTTTGAATCATCTCTGTTCTTGTCAACACCTTTGTCTTGAAGTATGCTTCGGCTAGATGTTGGATCAATGGTGTTTTGGGGTTACTTTTCAAGTTGAAAGTTTTCATTTTTCTCATTTTCAACATTTCTTTGTTTTTGGTATACTGGTTTCTTGTTCTGCGCTATTTGCATTGTCCTAAAGCCTTAAAACTTCACCCTGTTTTTTTATGTGCAGTATGTGATGATTGTACTGAAAGGGTCGGTGCCCATAGCCTTTGGTGGGAATGAGCAGCCAGCGGCTTATGGTGAATTGGTGTCCATTGGTGGTCTTAACGCCGATGTGAACAAGAAACTTAGCGCCGGAATTGCTTCGATTCTTGAAAACAAGCTGTCTGTGCCGAAGTCAAGATTCTTCCTGAAATTCTATGACACCAAGGCAAGTTTCTAAACTCCTCTGTTGCCCTGAAAAGAAGGGTCGTTGCCCTGCATGCTTTTCTTATTGCATTCTTCGTTTTTGTTTAGGCGCATCAGAGTCAAGAATATGCACAGTGTTTGCATGCTTTACACCAGCACTAGATCATGTAAAAATTAATCCTTACTGTTACACTGTTTTTGTATACCTTTTAAGCTGCAAGTATTAATTATCTGTGTTTCCTCTTGACATCAGCTATCCCTGTTCCGGTCTCTACTTTTATTCTTGATATCCTGTCTATCTATTTCAGTATTTTTCTGATATCCAAATCTTAACACATTGTTACTTTGTCAGGGTTCCAACTTTGGATGGAATGGGACTACATTCTGAATTCCATGATCCTTTTGTTGTGGTGCCTTGAACCTGTTGGAGTCTTTGAACTGTCACCTCTACTATTATGTCAACACTTGATATTTTATGTCATGTTATAAGGTCTCTGCATTTTTGTTTGCCCTATTTGGGACATCATGCAACTGTAAGTTGATTAATTGAGGTCAAATGAGGGTTCATAAATGCTTATGCTACATTTTGTACTAATACTATTTGGCACCACCAGAAATGAATGTGTTGATGATGCATTACGGGTTAAACTTGAGACCCAGATGAAAGCCTTGTGTTATTTAATCTGATATCCTTATGGTACTATGATATAAGTAGCAGGTTTTTGTTCTCTATCTACTACAATTTCATGGTTATGCTCTGGTAATTTGGTCACAGGGGATAGGCTGTTGAGCTATACAGTCTTTGTTCTTATATTTGAGTAAGGTTTCATGTTTGTTGTATTCATTTTGCATAGAATATCTTATCCATTCATCTATTCCTATTAGATTGGATGCGGTTCTAGCAGGATTTACACCCTGACTAACGGTAGCTGATGAATGAGTCGGTGTCTTAAAGGGTAAAAAAGAAAGTTATGCCTAGAACAATATTTACTTGGAAGTTGGAACCCTTGATAGTGGGGACAAAATGATAGCCTGATGCAAAGCATTTTGTGTTGAGCAAGATCTGGGAAAGGATAACATTCAGATAGTGTAATGTAGGAATTTTAATCTAATGTCAGCATCAATGGCTGATTCTACTACTTGAATTTATGATCTTAAGATGACACGGAGATAATTCAATGGTTATTTCAAAGCGGCTTTTCTGTTGATAGCAGGAATAGTAAGGAATGGTAGGTAGGGAATAGGGATAGTAGTTATGCATAGAACGTTAACTTTTGCATATTTTCTCCAGTTGCAACAAGTGATGTTGCCCCAATTTCGCTGCTAAGAACAAACTTTTGTATTCACATTTTCTTCTTGAGCATGAATGTTGTCTCACTTTGTTGGTACCTAAATCATGTATGGAATCAGTTTTCCACTATGCTTTGAATATTTTTACTTTAGAGTCAAGATTTTATTTTCTTGGTCATGACTCATGAGAACCTTGGGTTTATCACCATACCGAGTTTATTCTTATACCCTTCTCTTTTCGGTTTGGTGTAGAATTTATTGTCGTTTAACTACTCTTATTATATGTTAACTCTATTATCTTAATTTAAGAGCGATGAACCTTTCATTTTAAAGAACTTGATTCTTTAACTCGAGCGCTAGTGGAAAATTAAAGGAGTCAAAGTCATATGTTTAGTTTTATCTTTTTTGGTATGATGGACTTCACAACTAATTTTAGATATTACAACATTACACACTTACACAACATTTCATATATTTAGATTAACCTTTTTTTTTGTATTTTATTGTATCTTCTAATCCGACAGATAAAGAACTAATTTATTGTGCATTTAAGCTTCATTTAAAAATTATTACTGGCCAATAAATTATTACATATATACAGTAAAATTTAAAACTCTCGACACTTAAGCGGATGGATGAGTTAATCATTTATCCAAACTAAATTGATTCATATTTATATTAACATTAATTGTATAAAGTGCAATTTGGGCTTTTCATTTGATATGACTGCCTTTTGTTGGGCTCCACCCTGCATCAATGGAAAAACTATTGACCGTTAGGGCTGCACACGGATATGATCGGATCGGATATAGCCTAAAATTCTATCCGATTCGCATTGCACTTATTGGAGTAGATCGGATACGATATCCGCATTTTTTTAGGTTGGATCGGATCGGATATCAGGTATATCCGCATAATTAAAAAAAAAACCATTTTAAGATTCTATTTGGCTGTTTTTACAAAAAAATATCCAAAAAATTTATTTTTTATCTGTTTAAGCCTATTTACTCATAAAATATTATCAATAATAGTTCTCTTGAATAACAAAAACAAAATAATAACACAAGATTTAAGTTTAATTATTCTAAGTTGAAGTACAACATAAAAAATTAAAAACAAAATATCATAAAATTCATAAAATAACACACAAATTCATATCACATTAGGGTTTACTTTCTTAAACTATGCTATTTATATGTGATGTGCGGATATGCGGATTTGCGGATCGAATCCGCGGATATCACTGTCGAATCTGTAACCCAATCCGACCATAGTGCAGATCAGATCCGATCCGATCTGATGGCTCTGCAGATCGGATAATATCCCAAAATTCGGATCGGATGCGGATAATTACCGCGGATATGCGGATATTATCCGATCCATGTGCAGCCCTATTGACCGTATATGTTTTTGGAAAAAATATTTTGTTAATTTTAAGGTTTATAATATAAAAAAATTTAATTATAAAATTAAAAAAATATAAATTTAATTAAAAATTTAATAAAATTGTAAAAATTAATAGAATAATTAAATTTAAAAATTAATTTTTTTTAAATATAATAATATATGATTAATTATTTACATAATTTTTTTTTCGAGGTTCAAGAATCAAGACGCGACTCATGACAGGGATAGAGTTTAAAGCGTGTTAATTAATTTCTAAATTTTTTGTTCGCCATTTCGCTTCATGTCTTGTAAGCTAATTAAGGTCTAAATTATACCCAAAATAAATTAATAGCAGCATTTGTGACCACTGATTCAAACCTTAATATTGAAACTTCTATAAACGACCACCGATCCCATTACCTGGCTCTTTCCTTTCCCATTCTCATACTCACCCAAAAATTAAGTAATCCGGTAATCACTCGAATTAAACATCCCAAAATAAATAAATGAAAAAAAAAATCCCAGAATAAAATAAAACACCTCTATAAGAAAACGCGTTGGTGACCACACGAGGGTGACGACGAAAAGAAGGAGCAAAACGCAATTATTTTGACTTGAACCCTTCCCATAAACGACACTGCGTTTTCTCCTCGTTGGTGCATTCCGAACCGTAACCATTAAGCAAAGTTAAAACTCTATTAACCCCTCTTCACATTTTTCTTATATTTATCTCCAAAACCCTGTTTCTCTCGCAAAATTCCAATAACCATTCTCTCTCTAAAAACCGATTCCTCCCCTTTCTCACTCTAAACGGTTACAACAAACCCCACAACGATGTCGTCCACCGCCCCTCCCGTCCTCCCAATCTCCAGCCACCAATTATCCACTCAAACAACCACCGCGCCGACAGTCGCCTCGGCGGTTTCCGGACCGGAGTCCGCCTCCTCCACCGCCGCTCTCCGCTCCTTCATCGGCCGCCTCACCGACTCCCTCCGCCACGGCCTCGACCAACGCCGTCCGTGGGCGGAGCTCGTGGATCGCACCGCCTTCTCCAAGCCGGAGTCATTTTCCGATGCCACCGTCCGTGTCCGCAAGAACTACTCGTACTTTCGCGTCAACTACTATGCCGTCGTGGCGGTGATTCTCGCTGTCTCGCTCCTCACGAATCCATTCTCACTCGTCGTCCTCGTCGGCCTCCTCGCCGCATGGACCTTCCTCTACCTCTTCCGCCCCTCCGATCAACCCGTTGTGCTCTTCGGACGCACTTTCTCGGACTTCGAGACGCTCGCGATGCTCTCTGCATTAACTGTCTTCTCTGTGTTCCTCACTAGTGTTGGATCTGTCATCATCTCCGCGCTCATGGTCGGCGTCACCGTCGTGTGCCTCCACGGTGCGTTCCGTCAACCAGAGGATCTGTTCCTTGACGAGCAGGAGCCGTCGCAGGCCACCGGTTTCCTCTCATTCCTTCGCGGCGCAGCCGCCAACGCCGCCGTCGCTTCCGCCACCTCCGCCGTGCCTTCCCGCGTTTGAACACGGTAATGGTATGTGTAGCTTGATTTCTGATCCGTAGAGATTCGGAGATCTGGAAGCTAAATCGGTGCTGAGGAAAAATATGATTCAATTTTTTGTTTTTAATTTTTTTTTCAAATTACTTTGATGTGTATTAATTGACAGATTTGAATACAATAGGGTGAATATGCTTAAATATGTATGGATCTTTTGTTTAATTTTTGCCTATTCGCCATTAATTTCGTTGGATCTATGAATTTTGTTAAGCTGATTCATTGATTCTTGGAAATCTTGAAGTGAAATTGTAGCAGGAATTCTTCTTTTAGGAAAAATAAAATAAAATACTTGATCTGTATTCTTTGAGAAGTTTGATTATACATAAAGGTGAAATTTGAATAGCAAATGTAATTTGATGGATCTCATGAATCAGGTTTTGTTCTATAAGTTTGTCATTTCATTGAACTAAACTGCATCACGGATTGACCGATCTAGTGTTATTTTGATTTCGGTGCAATTTTGCCTCGTGTGTATTTCTGATTTGATCTTATTATCCACCATTGTCGGTGCGTTGTTCATTGAACGACGCGTGTACTTCTATGCTGCTTAGGATTTAATCCAAGATACGCATCGGTGAAATCGGTGCTCCGTAAATGTCCCAAGTTTAGGAGATTGAACCTTCAGTTTGATAATTAATGGATGTCATATTACATTTCTAATTGTTTTAATTTGAAGCAAAGGTGCAATCTGATTCTATTTGAATCTGCATCGTTTGAAGCAAAGTTGCAATCTGATTCTATCTGAATCTGCATCGTTTGTTTATGATGCTCTAGCTTCTAGCTATTCATAAGGTCTTGCTAAGGAATCAAAGTGATAATGTGGTTTCTTCATTAGAAATAATCATATGGAACTTGGAGTCCATTGAAATTCAATCTAACGGTTAATGTTGGATGAGTTGACACACCGAATTCATATTAAGCTCTTCATTGGCAACAAAACGTTACAAGATTGAAGAACTGGGCTTAAGTCCGAAAAATTTGCATGAGTTTCATAGTTGATTAGGCCTTTTTTATGATTTGGGTTCATGTTAAGTTGGTAATTGATCAGCATCAAACTTGCTACTTCCAGTTAGAAAAAATCTAGCATGTTCAGTGAATTGTATGTGCGAGGTAGATATTGCTGTTTGTTGCATGGGTAGGATGGAAGAATATCTAGGAGTCCTAAACCATCTCTTTAATTTTCTAAATTTTAGAGTTTTAATAATTTTTTTTTCAAAAGCAAATATGTATTCAAATTTTCTTGGGTTTAAGACACGTGAAGATTATCAAATGAAAATATTTTTATAAGAAATATATATAGTTGAAAATTTTAATTTATTCATTATGTATTTATCAAAGTAAAAGAAAAAAAAAACTTTATGGTTTAAACTTTAAAGAGACATCTAACATCCTTAGTTTCCCTTCCTCTTCTAAACTCGAACCCGTTCCCACTTTCTTAAGACTTTTTAATTTTAAAAAATTAGTCTATTATCAATTTTTACTGAGTATTATTTTACAGGTTATTCCTCATTTTTTTTTTTGAAACGAAAGAGCTCAATACATAAGTGAAACAAAAAAATAAAGAAGCAACAAAAAACCAATACGTAACCGTAATCATCTATTAACTTACCAAGCAATAATATATTTCCTTGTTATTTTTGTGTTACTATCAACAACAAAAAAAATTTTCACATTTTACTCTGATAACTAAAACTAGACATGTTAATAATTTTTTTTATCCTTTTATTTTTATTCTAAAATATCCTCTTATTTCTTTCGATTTATACGTTTTAAATTATCGCAAAAAAGATATGAATCATTTCCTGCACTCCTCCTCCCTAAAAGTTGCAATTATTTATGATAGTCTTTGCTCTTGGATTCCCGAGTTTGGTAATCTACTCTAAAGAGAATAGGATCCTGAATTTAATTTTGACACTAATACAAATAGATTAGAAATGAAAACGTTATACTTGGTGCTGGTTATAAGTGTTACTGTATACCTGATATCTTTTCCTTATATCACCATCATTTTTGTTGTTTATGGACCTTAAAATCTAGATCACAATTGCGTGACCTCACCTATTAATGCCACCAATTTTTTTTCTTCATGTTTTTTTATGGAGAGGTCATATATAGAATCGGTATTTTATTTTTGTACTTAAAATAAATCTGTACTAAAATTTGGGATTTAATTTTGTTTCTATAAAATGGGGTCAGCTTTCAGTCACATACTCCCGTTGAACTCTTTTTATCAAGGAAAACAACGGTTTCTTGGTGCTCACTTATTCATCATGTTGGTCTAAAATGTTGAAAAACATAAGTACAATTATTCACCAGAGTTTCGTTGTAACTTGCGACTATGACAACGAAATATTATCAGGATGATAACTTAGTTCTTCCTAACATCATGATTTTTCAAAGGTTCTGCTGGGCATTGGTGCCCCATTTACAGTTCATGTATAATGATGCCTCCCTCAACTCCATGCATCTCATTAAAGATGAATTTTATTTTTGTTTTTTTTGGAATAATACAAATCATTCATCTCGCAAATAAAAAAAATTACTTTTGATAAAATTGTCCTACACTAACATATGTCTAATATAATTAGGAGCGCATCTTTTATCGTCGTTAGCTACATTTTTATTTAATGAGCCTTACCACATTACATTATAAACAATATTAAGGGTGTTACTGTTGTTTAACAATTAAAACTAAAATGTGTGCTAAAATCTTTAAGATATATATCTAGTTGCTTAAAGTTACATCAATTTTATTTTAAACATGTTATGTCTATACAGAAAATCATCTATCAAATTAATCATGATATATTTATATATAAATATATTATATAATTTATTTTTAAAATATATTTTATATTCTAATATATAAATAACATTTTTTTATATATACCTAATATAGTTGCTATTAAATATACTTTTATCTTTTGTACATATTTATTATTAAGTTTGACTAATTTATTTCAAGTACTAGCTTTTAGACCGGATATTGCTTTTTTATTTCTATTTTTATTTTTTTAATATTCAATAGCTCAAATTAGAGACACTAGAAGATTACTTGAAATCAACACTTACTTTTCCAAACTTTTTCTTTCAAATTTTAATATGATGGAATTGTATATTTGTATTAGTATTTTACTGATATTACATGATTAAGACATTTTATTAATTAAATTTTACTAAATTATTCTTATAATTTATTGAGACAATAAGAATCAATTTAAAAAAAAAAGAAAAAATACATAAAAAACTAAATTAAACTTAATTATAAAATAACTTATTTAGCTAATATGTTCTTTAAGATTTAGATAAAAAGAAGAAAACCGGGCAAATCCGGTAATTAACTAGTTTAGCCTACGTGACATACTATGATGCACGGACACACAGATACGGATACGGATACGGATACGAGATACGACACGATACGACACGGGATACACGGACACACAAATTTTAAAATCTTATAAAATACCGGGATACGACATATATATATAATATAAAGTATTTTTTAGATAAATTACAATGATATTTTAATATTTTATTAATTTTAAAATATAAATAATTTTTAAATAATTTTTAATATTTTTTAAATTGTTAAAAATATTTAAAATATTTTTTATTTTAATAAATAATAGTATATATTATTACTAAATTTATTTTAAAAATATATATTAAAAATAAAATTAGACATACAGACACGTAATGATATTTAAATAAAATTAAATATGTCTAAAAAATTTTTTTTTTATTAAGACAATTAAAAAAAGACACACTGAAATGAGTGTTGATGGATGTTGCATCCGAAGGTCCGAAATTGATAGGTGACACATTTTTCCTATACCAAGTTATTAATGATGATCACACTGATCAAAACGTGGCAAAGTGGCCCCATCGTTTTGAGGATCACATAATCCATCCAAAACCAAATCCAATGAAATGTAGCCGTTGGGAGTCACCAAACCAAACCTTAACTCTCTTCTGCTACATTGGTCTCTCCAGGTCCCAACCCAACCCGTTATTTGTATCTGAAAAATTCAGATATATGATATTAATAATAATAACAATGATGTTAATGTTAATAATGTAAACAACCATATAATATAACCAGTAAAACTAGCCGTTAGCAAATCACAGAAGAAAGAAAAAATAATGTGTACCCTTTGACTCATTCTACCACAGGAATCGATAACAATAACCCCACCCCCCATCTTTTCTTCAATCACATGCATTCATCAGAAACCGTACTCCATCTCCTTTTAACACACCCTCTCACTTTGCTCTTCCTTCACCCCTCTACATTGCTTTCTTTCTTCTTCTTCCATTGTAATACTAAACTAGCTACTACTCTGAACTTGGTCTCAGAAAGTGAGAATTTTTGTTTATAGACACAAAAAAGAAACCAACATAGATTGTTTCTTTTGTTCATGGAAACCAATAGTTGGCATGTCAATGGTTTCCACGTTAAGGGTAGTAGTAAAGATTCAATCTTTTTGGCCATTTTCATGTTCATTCATGTTTTGGCTTCTACCATTGAACCTGTTGCATGCCACCTGTATGATGGAGTGATTGTGACACAATCAGATTACCAGGCCTTAACGGCCATCAAGCATGAGTTCATTGACCTCAAAGGGGTTCTGAGGAGCTGGAATGACAGTGGTATTGGTGCTTGTTCTGGTGGTTGGGCAGGTATCAAGTGTGTCAATGGTGAAGTCATTGCAATTCAGCTTCCATGGAGGGGTTTAGGCGGAAGAATCTCAGAGAAAATTGGTCAGCTTCAAGCACTCCGGAAGCTGAGTCTCCATGACAATGTTCTTGCTGGTTCTGTCCCTTTTTCTTTAGGATTCCTTCCAAATCTTAGAGGTGTTTATCTCTTCAATAACAAGCTTTCAGGTTCTATTCCTCCTTCTATTGGTAGTTGTCCAATGCTTCAGTCTTTTGATGTTAGCAATAACTCACTCACTGGTAACATCCCTGCTAGTTTGGTAAATTCAAGTAGGATATTCAGGATCAATTTGAGCTTCAACTCACTTACTGGTTCCATTCCTAGGAGTTTCACCATGTCTCAATCCCTTACTATTCTTGCTCTCCAACACAACAATCTATCTGGTTCTATACCAGATTCTTGGGGTGGAATGGGAAAGGGAAAGAGAGTTCCCCAACTTCAAGTTTTGACCCTTGATCACAACCTCATTTCTGGTTCCATTCCTGTTTCTCTGAGTAACATGGTTTTGCTTGAAAATGTTTCTTTGAGTCATAACCATATTGGAGGCTCTATTCCAAGTGAGCTAAGTGCACTTTCAAGGCTTCAAAATCTTGATCTTTCACACAATGCCATCAATGGAAGCTTCCCTGCTAGCTTCTCCAACCTTTCTTCTCTTGTTTCATTGAATTTAGAGGGTAATAAACTTGAGAGTCATATCCCTGATAATTTGGACAGGTTGCACAATCTTTCAATGCTTAACCTCAAGAACAATAAGTTTAATGGCCAAATCCCACCAACAATAGGGAATATCTCTGGCATTAGACAAATTGATGTGTCTGGGAACAAATTCATTGGAGAAATTCCAGACTCACTCACCAAACTAGCAAATCTCACTTCATTCAATGTATCTTACAACAATCTCTCTGGTCATGTCCCTTCACTCCTCACCAAAAGATTCAACTCTAGCTCCTTTGTTGGGAATCTAGAACTATGTGGTTACCTATCAAAACCATGCACTTCACCTCCACCTTCAAATCTTCCAGTCCAAACACCAAACCCTTCTCCAAAGCCACATCATCACAGAAAGCTAAGTACCAAGGACATAATCCTCATTGTAGCAGGTATTCTCCTGTTGATTCTGTTACTCCTGTGCTGCTTTTTGCTATGTTGTTTGATCAGGAAAAGGGCTGCTTCAAGTAGAAAGGGTGCAAAGGCAACATCCAAGGCTTCAGCATCTGCAAGGAGTGTTGAAAAAGGTGGTGCTGGTGGTGAAGTTGAGTCAGGAGGAGAAGCTGGTGGAAAACTTGTTCACTTTGATGGTCCATTTGTGTTCACTGCTGATGATCTTTTGTGTGCAACTGCTGAGATAATGGGAAAGAGTGCATATGGAACTGCATACAAGGCCACATTGGAGGATGGTAACCAAGTTGCTGTGAAGAGGTTGAGGGAGAAGAGTACAAAAGGGCCCAAGGAGTTTGAGGCTGAGGTTGCTTCACTTGGCAAAATCAGACACCCAAATCTCTTAGCACTCAGAGCTTATTATTTGGGTCCAAAAGGAGAGAAGCTTCTTGTCTTTGATTACATGCCAAAAGGAAGCTTAGCATCATTCCTTCATGGTAAGTAGTAGTAACTAATTAGAACATCTTACCAAATTGAGTTTTTGTTTATTATTGGTTAATGTGAATGAAGATGTTAGTTTAGGAGGATCTCAGAAGATTAATCATTTATCTTCAAAGTAACATTCCATTTTAAATTCAACCATTGATTATGGTATTAATGTTTGTCAATCTATGCAGCTCGTGGGCCGGAAATAGTGATTGATTGGCCGACAAGGATGAAGATAGCAATCGGAGTCACACGCGGCTTAAGCTACCTCCACAACCAAGAGAGCATAGTCCATGGCAATCTCACCTCAGGGAACATACTCTTAGATGAGCAAACCAATGCACACATAACAGATTTTGGACTGTCCAGGCTAATGACAACCTCGGCGAACACTAACATCATTGCAACAGCAGGAAGTCTAGGATACAATGCACCAGAGATCTCAAAAACAAAGAAACCAAACATGAAATCCGACGTATACAGCCTTGGAGTGATCATCTTGGAGCTCCTAACTGGGAAGCCACCTGGGGAACCAACCAATGGAATGGACTTGCCACAATGGGTGGCTTCTATAGTTAAAGAAGAGTGGACTAATGAAGTTTTTGACTTGGAGCTCATGACGGATGCACCAGCCATAGGTGATGAGCTTCTCAACACATTGAAGCTTGCCCTTCATTGTGTTGATCCTTCACCAGCTGCTAGGCCTGAAGCTCAGCAAGTTCTTCAGCAATTGGAAGAAATCAAGCCAGATTTGGCTGCTGGTGATGATGATGATGACGGAACTCTCAAGACTGCTGAATAAATTAAAAGTTTTTTTTTTAAATTTAATTTTGAATTAGTAGAGAAAGGTTCTTTCAATATTTCATTCTTTATTTATTTGTTGATTATTTTGTTTTTGGTGAAATTTGTTGATTCTCAGTGTATGTACATAATCAAGTGAGGAAGTATGCTAAGCAGTTTTGTATTGAATGTTATAGTGGTGTGATGACAATATGATACAAGAAGCTATTGAATGTAATAGTTAATTTATGTTTTGAATATAAAGAAAGTTTTTTCGCCAATGATATATAGCTCAAATGACATAGTCTCTCCATACCCAATTAAGAGGTTGCGGGTTCGAGTCTCTTATCTTTGGTAAAAAAAAAAAATAAAGAAAGTTCCTTCTTATTTTATATACTGAGAAAAAAAAAAAACTAATACGGTAAAAATTTAATAACTAAATATAATAACTTCAAAAAAAGAGAACTAAATAAATAACTTCAAAAAGAAAAAAAAAAGGGAACTAAATATATACTGAGAAAAAAAAAACTAATACGGTAAAAATTTAATAACTAAATATAATAACTTCAAAAAAAGAAAACTAAATATAATAACTTCAAAAAGAAAAAAAAAAGGGAATATCTTCGGGAAGAGGCTAAATTTATCCATATATATAATAAGTTAATAACTGAGCTATTATAGCAATAAAAAAAAATAAAAAAAATGAAGTCACATGAAAGTAGAAATATACTTCAAAGGAAATTGACACTACACAAGTTAAAATGAAGAAAGTAGTTCCTCACTAAACTTCCTAAGTAACAGAAAACCAAAATATATGTTTAAACTTTTTTTTATATCATTCTTAAATTGATAATATTACTGTTATTTTAGAGATTTTATTTTTAATATAAGAATAAATTTACGACAAAATTTTATTAAATTTAAAGTAATATTACAAAAAAAAATGGTAATATCCACACCCATTATATTATCTTATACTACATTTGTATATTTTTTATTAGAATTTAATTTCCAATATTATCATAATAAAAAAATTTTATACTAATAATTAATTAAGTATTACTATATCTGTAAAAATAATTAATTTTTAAATTTATTACTTAAAAAATTATTTAAATATATAAATTTGATTGAACGATCGTATAAAAATTTGATACTATTATACTATTATGTATCAAAATTAAACTCCATTATTATCAATTTTTTTTTTATTAATTTGTATATTTTTCATTTTACAACAATTATACAAAGAAACTTAAAAACAAAAGAGAAAGGAACATAAACATTCTTACAAAATAACTAACCAATAATGATCGAGAGTTTTAATCTATTCTACTAATTATCCTCTTAGTACTTAAAAGAATAAAAACTTTAAATGATAAAAAAAATCAAAATTTTTTTATTTCAAAAATTAGAAGGATGAGTTATATAATTCTCAATATTTTTTTAATTATAAATTAGTGCACGCAAGGTCTTAGTCAATAA
Organism: Arachis hypogaea; assembly: GCF_003086295.3. Lineage (NCBI taxonomy): Eukaryota > Viridiplantae > Streptophyta > Magnoliopsida > Fabales > Fabaceae > Arachis > Arachis hypogaea. The sequence continues at coordinate 106,316,379 of NC_092047.1, read as the reverse complement.
TAATAATTTTTGTCTTACAACAATAATAGTAGATGAAAATCTTTAAGTGGTTATTCTAAGGTAACACCTGAAATCAAGGTGATATGAATTTACACGTGAGGTTCAAACTCTTTTGAGTGAAAATTTTGACTTGTTTGCTGGTCAAGTGGATCTGTCCGATGTGCTCGCTTGAATGGTGGTGGAAGATACCTACAAGGACTCCAATACTTAAATTAACAAGAGTTTTAAACAGATTTAAGTGAATTGTGATTGAAAAATGCTTGAATTTGATAGAGTATTTATAAAGAGATGTGATGACTTTGCCATCACTCCTATGCTATTCTATTTACAGTAATGGGCTATTTCTCTCCTAATTTTTGGGGAGTTATCTCATATTACAGTAGTAGATGAGCTGTGGATTATCTCATGAAGTGGTGCTTGACAAGATCTTACTTGTCATACAAGTCAAGTTGGGTATGGATTGTGGAGCTCGTGCCTCGAGTAGGTCGGGATAGATCTGTATGCTTGTCTGGGCCCACATGATTCGGCTTCTTTTGTTTTAAAGAGATTAGAGCAACAATTTTTGGCCAAGGCATCATTTTGGTAGCATTTGAAAAAGAGATAGAGACTAAAAGACAAAGACTGAAATAAGCCTCAGTATTGTGTTTGGTGTAAAGTGGGAGACAGAGATTGAAATAAGAATTATAAAGGAGAAAGTTGAAATTAATTCATTGAAATGTGAGTATTTTAGGTATAAAATATTTTTAAAGTTTTAGTTTCTGTCTTAAAAAATTTCAGTCCATTGTGCCCCCACTTTTTAGAAGTACTGAAATACTGAAATTTTAGGGACAGAGACTGAAATTTTAGTAGCAGTCTTTGGACCAACAAACATGATACTGAGTTCGAGTTTTCCGAGTACCTCAAAACAAACACTACGCATGGTAAGAACTAGGGGTGTTTAGATCCAAACCGCTAAAAAAAAATCGCAAAATCGCACCGATCCAAATCGAAAATCGAAACAAACCGCTCAATTTTGGATGTTTTTTAGATTTTGGATAGGTTTTATTACGGTTGGGTTCAGTTTGTGGTTCCACTTTACACAACCAAACCGAACAAAATCGAACCGCATATATAATAATAATAATAAGACCCTTAGTCTTTAGTTTGTTACTGTACTGGCTTACTCCCTTAGCAGAGCACTGCACACACCCCATTTTCCCCAAACAATTATACAAACCCTAACCTAAAGAAACCTCTCTCTTCACTTTTCAGTCTCTTGTATTTGTATCTTACACCTCACTCACTCTCACTGTCAAACACCGACGCCGTCCGCCGCCTCTTCTTCTCAATGATACCCTTTGCCGCCTCCTCTTCTAAGTGATGCTACTGCCGCCTCCTCTTCTCGGTGACGCCGTTCGTCGCCTCCTTTTCTCGGTAACGCCGCTATTGCCTCTTCTTCTCAGTATAATTTTTACTTGTTTTTGTTTAATTTTGTTTTCTTTTGGAAGAATTTGTTCTTGTTTTTGTTAAACTTTGTGTTAAATTTTGTGTTGTTCTTATTATTTTTGATAATTTGTCTTTGTTGATGAAATTTTGTTAAACTTTGTATTAAATTGAGTATTTTGTTCTTGTTGATTGAATTCTGTTTTTTTTTTTATCTTTTGCAAATTTTATATTTGTTCAGTTGATTTTAGTTTCTAATTTGAAGGTAAAAAATGTTAGCTTCACATCTTGAGGTAATATTTTTATTTTTTAATATGTATGTTAGTAACAAACTAACAATTCAATATGTTGATTAGTTGAGAAAAATATTAAAATAACATAAACTGATTAACTATTCTTTGTTATCACTGGATGTTCAAAACAGGGAACCAGAATTTACCAGTGCTACTCCATTCATCTTTGAATCAGTTAGATCTTCAAGACAGTTAGAGTCGATGTCGCCACCACAGCCGCAGTCGCAGCCACAAACTTAGACGCAGACACAGATGCAGATGCAGCCGCCACCGCGCAGTGATCAGAACAATGAAAGAACTAGATCTAAGAGGAGGAGAGGCAAAGCAAATATTGCTGATTTGTCGCCTAATCCTAACTAGTCTGAGGAACCAGGTACAGACACTAAAAAATCTGTTAAACCTAGATCTTGGACTTGAGAGCATTTTAAAAAATATAAAATTGGTCTCAAACCTAGGGCTATATGTAAGTGGTGTGAAGTATCTTATGCGGCTCATTCACATAAAAATGATACTAGCAATCTTAAAAATCACTTGTTGAGTCACTATAAAAAATTTTCAAAAAATTCACTTGATCCCACACAAAAAGCACTTGTTATGTAGCAACTTAAAAAAGAAGAAATGGGCTGGAAAATTATTTGATTGTTGTATTATTTTATTCTGATTTATGTAGACAAGCCCTTACTAGAATGATAATCATAGATAAATTGCCTTTTAGATTTGTCGAAGGGGAGGGGTTTCGTTATTTCATGAGTGTTTTGCAGCCAAAACTTCATATTTCGGGTAGATTTCAGTTGCTAGGGATTATTAGAACTTGTTCATGAATGAAAAACATAAGTTGAAGAGTGTCTTTATAAACTCAAATTAAAGTGTGTGTTTGACCATTAATTGTTGGACTTCTGTACAAAATTTAAACTATCTTTGCCTCATTACACACTTTATTGATTAAATTGAAAGTTGTAAAAGAGAATTCTTAATTTTTGTCTCATCAAGAATTATAAAGTTGAAACAATTAGTAGAAAGATAGAAAAATGTCTTTTAAATTGGAGAATAAGTAGAGTTTTTAGCATCATAGTTGATAATACTAGTTCAAATGATGTTGCCATTTGTTACTTGAAAAATAAAATGGAGGATGGAAATTCACATCCTTTAAAAGGTGAACATTTGCATATTAGATGTTGTGCTCATATCTTGAATTTGTTGGTCAATGATGGTTTGAAAGATATGCATTCTTCAATTAGCAAAATTAGAAATGCTGTTAGATATGTCCGTACTTTCTCTAATTGCATGGATAGGTTTAAAAGTTGTATTAAAGAAGGTAGGATCCAAGACTGCTCTTGTGTGCAATTAGATGTTCTCACTAGATGAAATTTCACTTACATAATGCTTGATAGTATTTTAAAATTCCAAAATGCCTTTAAGAGATTAAGTGAGAGGGATGCTGCGTTTGTAATGATGCAAGGAGCATTCTGTAACACCCTAATTACCCTAAGCCTTACCTCGCGCCGTAAAGCAAAGGTTAATCAGAGATTACGACAGTTCTAAAGCCCATACGTATAATATATATGTAAGAAATAATATAATCTAGATGCCCGATGAAGGATATAACTCAAAAACAGGATTTCAAAAGCGCAAAGCGTACTAATGAAGCTACTATCTTAAGGCATAAGAAACAGAAGTGATATAAACAAGGTAATAGTATAATAGTGAAATATCATAAGAAACTAGCCACGACTCGCGGAGTTTAAGCTGGCTAGCCATATACGGACCATACAAAAACCTAACAGTTTAAAAACAGCTTATACAAGTTTTTCTCTCATAATACAAGTCTCTAGGCAAAGACAAAATACAAAAAGAGAGATGTATAAACAAGATAAACCAAAAGACTCCAAAAGAATCCAAGATCCTCCGCTCCTGTCACCATCCAAAGTAACTCACCGAGGTGGGTTGCGACCTGCATCTGAAAAACACAACAAAGATATGGTATGAGAACCGGAGGTTCTCAGTATGGTAACAGTGCCCAATGATGTAGGATATAAGACCCCGGGATGCCAAAGGCAATCCTAAGCTCCATATCCATCACAAGATTCAAACTTAAGCATTCTAAAACAAATAAGCATAATAAAAACCTTATCATAAATAAACCGGGTAATCTATCTTAAGGGATTTCTATTCTAACCAAACACCATTGTCCCATAGCCTTCACCAACCTATCCTCCATGCGATCCAATCGCCACCGCCTTCCGAACCTCCTCAATCCTAGTAGAAAGCACAATTAATAACAATGCAAGTAATTCACAAGTAAAAGCATACAAGGCAAGTAGATCAATTAAGCAATTAGGCATGTTATTCAAGTAGGCATACAATTACAAGTCGGCAAAGCAAACAAACAGATAGAAAATGCATATGATGAATGCCTACCCTACTAGCTGTGATATCACATTGTCGGTTCAACTGCCAACCCGACACATCTCCATGAAGACGTCGCCCTTCGGATTTTTCATATGGGAACCCCCGAGATATAGTGCCCGGATCACTGTCCAGGTACCGGCGTCTGCACGCCCTATAGATCCGAAGGGATGCGAACGGGATGCTCTTGCCTTAGACCTCACATCTCAACATAAGCGGGATTAACCACCGTCCTTACGCCGTCGCCGCTACCTCGACAGGCGGGATTAACCACCGTCCCTGCCGGGCGCGTAGCATCTCATAATTTCAGTAAAAATATTATTTCAGTGGTTTTAAAAAAATATTTTTCAGTATACAGAGATCCATCATCTCAATCCGAGTCCTCGACTCATCTCAACCACTGTCCATTCATAACTCAGTTTCCAAATATCAAAAGTTCATCATTCCTCATCTCATACATCAATCATCCTTCACCTAACGTCAAACCATTCTCAGCACGCCAGAATCCTAGGCCTTCGTTTTCTAATTCATCATAAAATCATGTACTAGAACCCTTAAGTTATATTCCATGTTCTATTACTCAAAACTAGGCCCAAAAGTCTTAAAATGGTGTTATAGAAGCTTACAACCTTGTTGGGAAGGTAGAATGGTTGAAAAACAAGGAAAATTTGAGAAACAGGACGTGTGCGGCCGCACAGGGGTCTGTGCGTGCGCACGCCCAGGAAATTTTTAAAATGTGTGCTACGCACAGGGGTGTGCGTACGCACAGGTGGCAAAGCTTACAGAATCTGTTCACTCGCACAACCTGTGCCAGCACCCCTAACAGACTGGCTTTCCCAACGTGTGCGTCCGCACAGGTTGAAATTTTTCTTTAGATATGCGCGCGCACAAGTTGTGCTAGCTCTGCAAACAGAACGCACTTCCCTGCCTACGCGTGCGCACAGGTGTGTGCGTCCGTACAGGTCAAAATTCTCACAGGGTATGCGTCCACACAAGGGTGTGTGCTCGCACATATCAGAAATCATGAAATTCTGCAACTTTGCAGAATTTCAGATTTTTAACACCAACTTTGAATGATCATAACTTCCTCTACCAAATTTCAAATTTCACAACTTTATATCGATTTAAAGGGTTTTCAAAGATATTTAATTATAAACAAATTTCAATCAGTTTCAAAAATTGAGGCAAAAGTTATGATCGAGCAAAGTTCACCAAAAATCCAATTATACCAAAAGCCACAATTTACCAAATATTCACAATTCTCAAACCACCTCCAACCAAAACAACATCAACCTCCCATTTATAGCACAATTGCCCTCTTGGGTCAAAATTCATCACTTACCACATCTTTTCATCACATTTCACCATTCTCCAACCATCAATACCAATCATGCAATACCACAATAAATCCCCTTTCAACTCTTCAAATCACATAACCATATCATTAACATTAATTTCACATATATCTTAACATTATCAATCATCATACCTTTACCTCAATAATCATCACACCATCATAAATCATCATTCATTAACATTTCATACAACTCATCAACCATTATAATTCAAACCTATCTTATGGGTCACTAGCCTAAGTGTCCATGAATATTACATACTACATAGAGGAAACTGAAACTATACCTTGACCGATTCCCTTTATGCACCAAAACCCAAATGAGCACAAGCTATGCTTTCCAACATAATCCAAGCTTTCAATTACACTCCAATAAGCACAATTAAGTTCCAAAAGCTCCCAAAGCCACAATAATCAAACTCTTCCAACAGATTTAGATGTCAAAATCCAAGGCTAAGCAAGGCTTAGAGCAAATCTCTCTAGTTTTTTGTATGTGTTTTGTAGAGCTCTTCACGAGGAACGCGTAGCCGCAAACGGTGCGGCGATCGGAGCTCTCTAGCTCAAGATATGAGCTTTGGAAGAAGATGGTGAATAGTGCTTCTCCTTCCCCTTCTCCCCTTTCTATTTTTCTGCTGTGTGTTGTTGTGTTTAGTGGCTGGTGGATTCACTTATGAACCCTTATATATGTTGGGCTTGGGCCCAACTTGGACCCGATCCAACCCGTTAGCGTTTTTAGCCCGTTTGGCCCAACTTCAGGCCAAACCTTTAAAATTAACGCCCGGTTTTCCATTTCTAACATTTTTCTAAAGTTTTTGCCGATTTTCACGTTTCTCATGCAGTACCGGATAGACTTGAACCAGTTCAATCGGTTCAACTGTCGGTTCGCGGTTTTTTGCGATTTTTCGTAGAAAGCACATTTTCTGACTCAGAAAGACCTACTGAGTCCAAAAATCACCTTTAAATCCTCAAATTCTCACTCTAAATTTTCGGAATCTAATTTGGACAATATTAATTACTTGATTATCCGGTTGATTTATTGCGGTTCTTACAGATTCCAAAGAATGAAGATTGGGATAATGCAAGATGCTTTATGAGGTTTTTAAAGATTTTTTCCGATGTAACCAAAAAAGTCTCAGATTTTATATTTATGACCTCTTCTTCATATTTTCATCACTTTTGTTCAATTCTTAGTTCTTTGAAAACTTAGTTTGATAGTAATGACATATTACTTAAGGGTATTGCTACAAAAATAAAGGCTAAGCATGATAAATATTGGGGTAACTTGAGGAACATGAATATAATGATTTTTGCTGTTGTGGTACTGGACCTTAGATACAAGATTAAGCTCGTTGAATGGAATTTTCAAAGGTTATTTAAGAAGGAGGATGCTGATTTTTTATGTGGCAAAGTGAAAGAAGTATTCAATGACTTGTTTAACAACTATAGGGTTGCTCTCAATAGTGATCAAACACATCAAACTGCACAACACAGTCAAGATGTGGATATAAATGATAGTGCCTTTGATGATGTTCGCTTTACAGCAACATTTGAAAAAATGATATACAAGCGAGAGTCTCAACACAAATGAAGTGGATTTGTATCTCATGGAGTCCCTGGAAAGATTAGTTGATCCAAGTAGTTTTGACATCTTAATTTGGAGAAAAGTGAGCTCTAACAATTACAAATATCCTATTCTTAGTCAAATTGTAAGGGATATTCTAGCTATGCCTGTATCAACAGTTGCTTCTGAATCCGCCTTTAGTACTAGAGGTAGAATACTTGATCAATATAGGAGCTCTCTTACTTCAAAAACTATTGAAGCTTTGATTTGTGCGCAAAATTGGTTTCGAGCCAATTCATTGCCAATGAACCTTGAGGAGTGTTTTGAAGAATTTGAAAAATTTAAGAAAGGTATGTTTTATTTTATCTACATATATTGATTAATTTTACTATTTGATAATATATTTAAGTAATTAATATTTATTTGATTATATTTTATTGTAGAATTTGAGCCAATTTTTTAACTAATAGATGAAGAAGAGTCTAATGATAAATTTGATTAGTGATGAGTACTTCACCTCTCTGCTTGGAGTTTTTTATGTTATGTTTTTATTAAGATTTGTATGTTATTTAATTTTGTATTGTTGAGATTTGTTTTTATGCTGAAGAATTATTATTTTATTAAGATTTGTTGAATTTGTTGGATGATGGACATGTTACTTTATAATGTTTTTGGAATTTATATTTTATTATTATATTAGATTGTTAGACAGGTTACTTTTTAATATTTATGGGATTATTAGTACTTTAGTAGTGTATATTTATACTATGTCAGGCAGCATTAATTTTGTAGATTAAGTTATTATTTTTTATTTAAAAAACTGCAAATTCAAACCAATCAAACTGCTTGTGATCGGATCGGATCGGATCGAATTTTCAAAAGAATTCATCCAATCTAAACTGCACTGCACATAAAATAAGTATTTAAATCGGATGACTTTTTTTCCTTAAAATTAAACCAAACTGCACCGCGAACACTTCTGGTAAGAAAAGTTATGTTTGGAAGAGAGAATGAGACCGTGAGATAGAAACTGAAAGGCAGATTAAATTAAGTCTCTATATTGTGTTTGATGTAAAGTGTACATGACTGAGTTATGTTCTAGTATACTGTTGAAAAAAGAAGGGTGAAGTTAGATTTAGAATTTGAAAAGTTGAACTATAGTAATTTTAAAAATAAATGTTATTAAAATTTCATCTCTGTCTTTAAAAATTTTAATCTCTTATGTTTTCACTTTCAAAAAGTACTGAAAGAAATAAAATTTTAATTTTAGTCACTAACTAGCAAACACAATACTGAGTCACAACATCAATTCCTACTTGTTAATACTACTTAATATTAGATATGTAAGTATATAGTGTATATGAGTGTTGTAATTGTAAATTGTAATATATAATAACTAGGATTGGGATTATCCAAACCATCCTCCAACCCAAAAAAAAAAAAAAGAAAAATTATAAATGAGTAATTAGAATAAATTATTAAAATTATACTCAAAATTTTATTATGATGACAAAAATAATTCTTCAAGATATAAATGACAAATAAATGTGAAATTATTTAAAAATACTATAAAAATAACTAATGAGTATAATATTTTTATAAGTGATAAAAAAATTTTATATTTAAAAATAATTTATCCATTTAATTCAAAATTTTTGGCGATATTTGAATAACTATTATAAAGTGCATACAAACATCGAATTAAAATTTGATTTTTATTTTTTATTTTTTTAAAAAATTAGTCATTCACAAATAATTTTTAAACAAAAATCCACTTTACATAAAATTTAGAAATTTTAAAATAAAAATATTTTATTTTTTTGAAACATCTTGATAATATACTCTTAATAATTATGTTCCATCATTAAAAAAAAAAAACGATAAAATAAAATGAGCAGTCGACTACTTGGTTATTTTTAGGAGTGGCAAACGGGTCTAAATTCGCCGGACCGATCCGCGTATCTCGCAAAAAAAAGTGAGTCGAACTAGAAAATTGAGACCGCCACACTTCAAAAGTCTGTCTAACTCGCACCGCTTAAACCACGGGCTTTGGTGGGGTGAGACGAGTCTCCCCGACGGCCCCAATACTTTTTTTGGCTAAAGACATCTTTTGAAGATGTTCTAATTTAGTGTTTTGGATTATGTTTTACGTTTGATTGATTATGTTCTAAATTTGTAGATGTTTAATTATATGTTTTGGACAATATTAGTTTTATTATTTTATTTTAAAAACTTGGTTTATAATAATATTTATCACATATTTATGATTTTAAAGATTTTAATGTTTATAAATTTAAAAATTATAAATTTATTAAAATAATAATAAAATTATATATATTATTTAATATTTAATAATAAAAAAAGATTTGACGAATTTGGTCTGCCAGTTTATAGGAGTGGATCATCTCCAGTAAAAAAAAAAATGAATGATGTCTAATGTCTCATTCTTTATTGCTCTCTCTCCTCTTTATTTTTGGTTCCACGTAGGTAGTGTTTATTTTGAGGTATTGGGACAGAGACTGAGAGACTGAGATTCAATATCATGTTTGTTGGTTTAGAGATTAGTACTAAAAGTTCTGTCCCAAAATTTCAGTATTTTAGTACCTCCAAAAAGGGAGGACACATGAGACTGAAATTTTTAGAGACGGAAATTGAAACTTTAACAACATTTTATATCTAAAATATCTTCATTTCAATTAATTAATTTTAATTTTACCCTTTATATAAATTAAATTAGAATTTTATTCTTGTTTTAATTTATATCTCCTACTTTATACTAAATAGAATATTAAAATTTATTTCAATCTCTGTTTCTTAGTCTCTGTCTCTGAGTCTCAGTCTTTCAGTTTCTAAAGCTATCTAAAAAAAATTAGAGAGAATTCATTTTTCCAATCTACTAAGTACTAACCTGTCATTAAACAAGATGAGGTGAAATTTTAGGACTCCCTCATTAGATAGGGCAGAATGGACCAGGGTGGCTTTTGGCGGGGCGGGGCTCCCCGTGTGCCACCCCTAGACTACTTATTATTGCCAACCCGAAGAAAACAAGTTTAAACGCAAAAAAGACTCACAGTTGCAGACTTCACTCTCACTATCAACCAATCTCTCTCTTTCTCTCTCTCTCTCTCTCCCCACCGTATTCCGCCGCCACCCACCACAAATGGACGACCGGCCGCCGCTACAAAAGATCGCAATCTCCGGCCCAACACTCGCATCCCTAATCCAGCGCTTCTCCACTTCCCCTTCCTCCCTCGATGGCCTCCTTTTCGGCCACGTCACCCTTCTCACTCCTCTCAACCTCTCCGACGATCCCTCCACCGCCTCCTCTGCCACCACTACCTCCGATGAATCCACCTCATCCGCCACCCTCGTCGCCACCGTCACCGGTTTCATCTCCTCCCCTTCCCCAACCTCCACCTTCTACGACTCCACCGGCACCGTCACACAAACCTCCCTCCGCAACCTCCTAAATAACCACCACCACCATAACAACCACCACCTGATAGGTTGGTTCTCCGCCCGCCGGAAAACCCCACTCCGTCCCTCCATGCGCGAATTCTCCGTCACGCAATCCCTCTCTTCTCTCTCCGCATTCTCCTCCCAAATTCAGAACTCATCAAACCCTAATTCCACATCATCTTCAACTGCTTCTTCCTCCTCCTCTTTCTCCCCTTGCATCTTCATCCTCTTGTCTTCTCCTTTCTCCAACGACCACATCCACACTCACGAGTACCGCGCGTACCAGCTACGCGCTTCCTCCTCCTTCGAACCGAAACTGATCGATATCGTCAACATCGGGCCTGCGTTTCGAGGGCATTATGGTTCCTTTAGTCCTAACGCGGCATTCCCGGTGTTGGAATGCGATTTGGGAATGTCAAGCATGAATGAAGATCGTGATGGTAATGCTGACAAGGAAGATGAGAGATTGAGTGTGATGAAGGAGAAGGCGAAGGATCAGAGGGAGCTCGATGGTTGCGCCGAGGGTTTCGAGGTTGGGAGGTTGAGCAGGATGATGGGGTCGGAGGCGAGGAGTTACACTTCGAATTTGGAGGATTTGTATGAGAAGATGCTTGCAAAGGTTGAGAATCTGACTAGGTTGGTGGAGCAGAGTAATGCCAAGGTTCTTGAGCAGGTAAAAATGTTTTTCTTTTTTTGGATTATCATTTTTGCTTTATGACTGAGTAATCATATAACATCTTAAAAGTGAAGTATAAAGTAGATACTTATAATCTCTTGGAATCTAGAAAACAATAAATACGTCACTCGTTTGTTAGAACATAGAAGGATGTTTAGAGGATCTATCATGGGGATAAATCATTTCTCTTAAATGTAGATATTTTATTATTTTTACTGTCCTGAAATCTTAGTAGTTCGATGTTTAGGACAATAAATCATTTCTCTTTATGATGGAATGCGATGCAATGCTTTGATTAGTGTAGCGGTTCCTAGCTAGTGGTGAGCTTGATAAGAATGTGGCGATTTAAATTGCACGAGTTGCATGTGATATTGTGATGTTTCTTCTCTTCGTCATTGTTGTTTTATAATAGGAAGCAACATTGCTGTTTGATCCATATAACCCTAAACCTTAGGTGTTGTTGATTGACTAAACTCTGAAGGGAAACTTTCCATAAAATGCGGTTTGAACTTTGAAGTATTGGTTTATCCCACCTTAGTTGTTGACATTCAGAATGTTGTCAAATTGGAGTCATAATGTTGCCGTGTTGAATGTTAAATAGCATATAGTAACAGCTTTGTCTTGTCGTTGAGCCGTTTAGGTATCCTTCAGAGTTGAAAAACATTAGTGCCTACATAGCCAAAAGTGGTATGAGTTGAATGGTATAGAGCGAGATTTTGTACCTTTCTGCAAGAGTGTCTGCTACCTCTCTTTTGTTAATAAACTTGATAGAAACTAGTAACTTATGTTCATTTTTTCTTTTATCAACTTTGAACAGGAACATTATAATAGAAAGTTGAGGCAAAAAATTAGAGCTGCTGCCTCAGAGTAACTATCATTATCAATGATGGCAATGCTTTCGTTTTAATTTCAGTTCAGGTAATTTTTTTATGTCTTGTATTTGTCTGTTCCTACCCCCCCCCCTTCTTTTTCTCTAAATTTCTAAGCAATCTTCTCAAATAAATAAAAAATTCATGCTATCAATAAAAATAAAGCAGATTTGGTAATAGATCTCGTGATATCAATTATTTGTTTATAAGCTCGTCTTTGCATTATTAAAACTGCATATTCATCAAAGTGAATTGTAATATTACTAAAGCTCATTTGGTTCTTGCTCAAGTTGAGCTAGCTAACTGTATAGCCTTCTAGGGACTCAATTTTGTTATGGCCCTTGTGAGTTTGGAGATGGAAATACAGAAATACTTTTACTCATCATCATCATCATCATGGTGTTAGCTGATGATGTTTGGTGCAGATCTGTAGTCATAATATCCTAGATTCTTAATCAAGCACACTCATTCTATATCAAGAGTCAAGACATTTATTACTTAATTTTGGTCACTGTTGTAAAAATTATAATTATATCATTTCACATATAAATTATGTCCTTAACATGCATAAAATTTTTAGTAGCTTCCTACCTACAACGATACTATTCTTTCAGCTTCTTGTTATTGTGTCTGAAAGAGATCTTATTCATGTTTTCCTTAATAGTAGATGCACTAGTGCATATTCATGTATATTTGATAGACGTTCTTTTCTGGTTTTAGGGTGGTCCACATTGCAGAGCAGAAAGCCTATGTGTATTGTGCTATATAGTCCTACCCAAAATATGCATATTTCATATTGTATTTGAGTTTAGCCTTACAGAAGCATTTTCCTGAGGACGTGCACTTTTATCTCATCATCCTCACCCCTTTCTGTTTTCTTGTTTTGTTTTCCCGGTTTTTGCTATCAATTGAGTTACACAAGTTATTTGAGTTTTGTATAGCTTAGGAAGGATTCTTTTTGAGAATTTGATATAAAAATTAACAGTAAACTATTAATGCAATCAACCTCTGAATGTCAACTATGTTAGTGTTGAATAATGCGACCTTGAGTTTAATGCAGCATTTAAGCAGTATAAAATAGTGGCTTATTTCCTGCAAATATATCTGATTATCTTCTCTTATGCTGGCATATGGTTGGATTACTTATGTCAAATAGCTTCTTGAAACTCACTAATGTCATGCTTATATTAACTACATGTTCCACTTGTTTTCATGCATTATATGACTGGGGCGCACTAGCATGGCAATCATCCATGTTAACAAGCTTATTTTTTGTGTGGCACAAAGCAGAGGAGGGTTAAGCAAATTGACGATTTCAGCCTTGTACACCTGACCTGGATAAGCAACAGTTTCTTCTGGTATCACTGGAAACATGAGACCGGCTGTTTGGACCTTTTGGCAGGCCTATCATATAATCTGTCCTGCTATTGTAGATTTTGTATTTTTTACTTCATGGTGACTCTTAAAGCTGAAGAAGGCGGTAAATCGTGCAGGGTGGTTGAATGGTTTTGGTCTTCCTCAATTCAAAAAGTTTTGAAGCTTTCTCTCCCAAGCTTTTGTGGCACATATTTGCTTCCTGCAATGACATGCCAACTGTATTTTGTATTGTTTGCTTTTGGTTCCTTTTATCCCCTTCATAGAATATTAAAATTTCAGCTTTAATAGTTAGTTTTACTTTGTTGCTTGCACAAAGATCACTGTAAAAGAAAGAAATGAAATCAACAAGCACTCGGTTAATTTTGGTATGTTTACAAAATTATCATTCTATGGTGAACTTCTGAAATTTTCTGTTCTGTAATTATGCCCACCTTCTAGATGCTAAGCATTCATTATAAGCAAAATGTACTACATTATGTACGAAGGTAATTTAATGGTTCAAAATTTATGTCCTTGAGGTACAAGCTATACACTATATGCACTATTGAATTATCTTGGTGCATCACACACTAAATTAAATGTATCATAGCATTCTCTTTGATTATAAATAAGGTACTCTAGTCTTGCATCAAGTACTAAAAATGCTGGGATTCCTCCTCTATTATAGTGGTATAACATCCTAGGGTTGGTTCCAAAACAATGTCTTCGATGAGTAGGAGAAAGAAGCGTATTTTACTAATATTTAAATTTTGAGAAAAGAACAAATAGGTCTCTGTTTTCTTTCGTTCCTGACCATTGAAAAATATTTTTAAGTCCATGACGTCTTTAAAAGTTGGACGGATCAGTCTCTTCGTCCAAATGCTTCCGTCAGACCCAACGGAAAAGTCTGAAGTGGCTCCCGTAATGCTTGTCACGCGTACGCGTGGGTCACGCGTACGCGTCGCACTTCCCTCTCACGCGTACGCGTCGCCATGAATTCAGCAAATCCTCATTTCTTCACGATTTCTCCACTTTGCATACTTTTTTCCCATTTCTTTCAAGTCATTCTTGCCTTCAAAACTTTAAACCACTCAAACAAACATATCAAGGTATCGAATGGGAGAAAAGTAAATTAAATTTAGCCTTAACCCCATTACAACCATTGAAAAGACCTCTTGATATGTGTATTCATGCATTGAATATATGTTGATTGGTAGAAGAAGAGTAAGCCTTAGAAAGCAAGATTAGTAAAGAAATGAGAGAATCGACCCTCAAACACTAGAGAGATTAGAGTGCAAACACTTCCGGTGAGGATTCGATGCTCAATTCCTTATTCCTTGCTTCCACGAGCTTTCTTCTTGCAAGTATATTTATACTTCATTTTGAGAATTGAATTAGTAGAATTCATAAATCATCATACTATCTTAGCCCTACTTGTTCATATATGTTCTTGGAGATTGATTCATTTTTAACCAAATAGGTAGACGCATTTTGCATATTAGTTGATGAACCACAAGAGTTTAGCATGGGGACATGCTAATGTTTAACTGTGGAAAAATTGATGAACCATAATTTTATGGTTTATATTGTATTGAATTTGGTGGATTTTATCAACTTTTTCCACATTTATTCATTAAAATAGCATGGTTTTGTGAATTTCTCCTAAGTGTGCTTAATGATTGAAAACATGCTTTCTAGGCTATTAAATTGCTAAATTTAATTTATTTTTCTCACATTCGATGTCTTGATATGTTTGTTTGAGTGATTTAAAGTTTTGAAGGCAAGAATGACTTGAAAGAAATGGAAAAAAAAGCATGCAAAGTAGAGAATTCATGAAGAAATGAGAATTTGCTGAATTTATGGCGACGCGTACGCGTGACCCACGCGTACGCATGACAAGCATTACGGGAGCCACGTCAGACTTTTCCGTTGGGTCTGACGGAGGCATTTGGATAGAGGGATTGATCTGTCGAACTTTTAAAGACTTCAGAGACTTAAAAGTATTTTTCAATAGTTAGTGACAAAAATATCTAAAAAAAAAAGGTCAAAAAACTATTTATCCTTTTCTCTTAAATTTATTTACTATCTTCTACAATACTACAATGCCAATTTCTTAAAATTTTTAGTAAGCCAATTCGATTGTTTTTCCGGTCAATATTTGATAATAATTAAAACAATAATGATATGATTTATTAAAGTTAATTATTAAATCGGTTATTTATATTGAATACATATTAAAATATAAAATATATATTAAATTAAATTAAATAATACGTATATTTACGCATAAATATATAACAACAAAATTTTATCTCACTAAAAAAGATTACAACATAGACCAATTATTTGTATATATATGACATAATTTAATAATTGATTTTTTTATATGTATAACATAATTCAAATTGTTTAGAATTGGCCAATGGAAAACACGAATAACATTAGCATTAGTAGAACAAGGGCATTTTTTGAGTTTTTTAAATTTGTAAATTGTTATGAAATTTCTTTCAGAAAGTCTTTCTTCTCTTATAAATTTTTAAGTTCATTAGTAAAACAAAAATAAAGCCTATAAGTTTCTTTTTATACCAAAAGAGATGATAACATACACAAATGGAAAATAATAGAAGGTTTGCTGGAATAGTGGTAAGTAGTAACTATTAACAATATAAAACAGCTATGAATCGGAACTGAAAATAGTATATTGTATACTGGGCTTGTATTAAAAGTCCAAATGTTGAGGGAAGGTGGCTGCTAACTTGCTTTATGTCTGGGAGTCGCTGCCCGATTTGTATGTTTGAGAGAATAAGGGATGGTACTTACAAAGATACTCCGATGTCTAAGTTAGTAAGGGGGGTAAACATGTTTGAATGTATTGGAGCCTAGATTTACCTGAGTGAGACAGTGTATTTATAGAGAGGATCCAATAACCACCGTTGAAGTAGTTCTACTTCTGATGGTGGATAACCGTCCCTTTATCTTAGGGTTGTTGGAATCTCTCTTCTAGAGGTGGGTGAGAGATTCAAGGAGGCAGTTACTCACTTGGATAAGTGTTGACTGCTTAGTAGGTGTTGACTCCGAGTTCTTGGTGGAGGTCAGATAGTACGTGGAGGCCATCCTTTTGGATTGGGCCTCTTGTCTTGATTTGGGCCTGGCTTACATTTTGGGACAGGACATAAACAGTGCCCCTACTCGAGTCTGATCTCTTAGCTATGAGTTGGATTCGAGTATTAATCGAACTCGGGGATGCTTTAAGTCGATTTCTTCTCTCATGTCGGAAAACCGACGTGGTTTTTAGTTTTTGAAACCGACGTGATTTTGAATTTTCAAACATTGCGTCTAATCAAATGTCGCATCCGTTTGGCCTCTGTATTTACATGTGGGCGGGCAGTTACATTGGTAACGGCGCGTTCTTTTAATGACCGATCTGTTTTTACGATTATGCCCCTAGTGGATTATGAATGTCTTTCCCTCTTCTTTCTTTCCTTTCTTTCATTTGCTCTCTGAGAACTATTTCGCTCCTTCGCTCCTTTCCTCGCTCACAAGATCCTCAAGCTTTCTCTTTCGTTGCAGCGTTCGTCTTTCTATCTTCTTCTTCCCAAAAGGTTAATTCTTTGTATCTCCTTTTTGTTTTTCTTGATATGCTGCCTGTTTTGAGAGCGAGATTCTTTACTGTTCGTAGTTAGGAACATTTTCGAAATTTTGTATTTTCCCTTTTGCGAGGCTCTCTTTTGCATCTCTTTTGCTATGGCTTCTATTTGCTTTTTCCTTCTGTTTGAAAAGAACTTCTTCGTTATGGGTTGGTTTTTTGATGATTTCTTTTTTCTGCGCAATGTAGGTATTATCAATTTCTCATACATTTTTTCTTTTTTACGCAATGTCTTCCCAAATTTCTGAGGCCCTTTTGAGATGGGTGGATACCTCTGTCCTTTCTGAGAACCCTTTAGTGGATACCGTCTTCATAACTGAACTCAGGAAGCACCATAGGATCTGTAACCTTGAAGGGGACGAACCCAAATATGAGTTGGTAGCCCCTAAATCCTGAGGACCGAGTTTGTTATGGGAGGAATGACGATACTGATCCCCATTTTATTTTTATGTATGACTGTCTTTTTACCCGTTTAGGGGTTACCTTGCCTTTTTTCTGACTTTGAAATAGAAGTCCTGTCCCACTGTAGGGTAGCTCCTTCCCAACTGCACCCCAATTTCTCGGATTTTATGAAAATTTATCAACTTGTCAGCCGAGAGCTTGACCTCCCGATCTCTGTGAAGATCTTTTTCTATCTTTTCTACTTGACCAAACCTTTCAGTAAGCAGAACAAACAACAATGGGTGTCTTTCCGTGCCATTCAAGGCCGGAAAGTCTTTTCCATCTTTGATGAGTCCTTCCACGACTTCAAAAATTTATTTTTTAAAGTCCAAGCCGTTGAAGGCCATCACCCTTTCTTCCTGGATGAGGATAATGAGCCCCGCTTTCCTTTGTACTGGGTAGAAGCCTCTCCCGTGGAGAAATATAGCTTAGCAGACTTGGATGGGGTAGAGGAGGCTATTATTGAGTTCCTTCGAGAGGCTTGGGGATGGGCTCCAAACCTGGACACCAAGAAATTTCTTCTTGGATCTCTGAGTTCTGTCAGGGCCGAGCTAGGTAGTTCTTTATTTTTTGCTTTTATAGTCACACCTGACTTCTCCGACTTGTGTTGATTTGCTCCCGACTTGTGTGCTAATGAATCTTGTTTTTCTTTTCAGAAATGGTGAAGAGCGGTTCGAGAGCAACTTACCAGAAGGTTCAGGAGGCGAAAAGGAATGCTCGCGCCCGAGCTACTGCGCAGGAGGTCGGGGCTTCTACTACTACTCCTCCTCTTCATGGGCTTGGTTAGGGGACTTCTTCCTCTCGGCCAATCTTGGTAAATCCTATTCCTACTCATCCTCCTCCTCCTCCTGCTCCCCTTGTTCAGTCCTCTCCTACCAGTGTGCCATGGAAACCGGCTCCTCTTTTGTTGGGGATGCCGGTTTTGATGGTTCGAAGTTTACTAGGAAGCACATCCTTCCATTCAGCCAGATTGCTATGGATGATGCTGCTATCCGAAATCATCTTAATATTTTGATCCAAGGGGGAATTCAAACCGCTAGGGTTTACACCTCCCTTCTTGATATATTTGATAAAACTCCTTGGAGTACTACCCAAAAATCTTTAGAGGATCTCCAAGGGAGGATTGCCATGTATCAGGAGGATGAGAGGAGGTTACAGGAGGAGAACAACAAGCTAAAGGAAGAGCTTGCCCAGGCCCGGGAGAGGGAGAGGAAGCTGATGTGCCAGTGTGCCATGGCAGAGGGTTTGAAGGAGAAGGCCAAATAGAATTACATTCGCCTTTTTACAGATAAAATTGAATTGAAGGAGGAGCTGGAGAAACTTAGGGAGGGGTACCAGGATTTGGAGGAGTCTGTGGCTGAGGGGACTGAACTGTTGTTTGAGGTGTTGAAGCAGCAAGTTAGGGTTTTGGCCCCTGACTTGGATCTGTCGCCTTTAAACCCTGACAAAGTTGTTGTTGATGGTGCCATAGTCTCCCCTCCACGCCCTGTTATGGATTTCGAGTTGAAGACAGCGGGACAGTGCATTGTTGAATCTCTTTCTCGTGAGGTTGATATGCCGTCTTCTTCCACCGCTCCCAAGGTTATTCCATCTCCTAATGCTAAAGAGATTCCTCTGACCCCTCCGACTTCAGTGGCCGAAGCTCCAAGTTCTCTTCCCGGTGATGATTCCAATCCTCTTCTTGGTCCTCAGTGATTTGAAGCTATTAAGGCCCGGCTTGTGGGTCCTTTTTATAAACTCATTTTATATTTGTTTGTTAATATCTGCGTTGATGGTTCCTAACATTTGATCCTTTTCCACGGGGTCTTTTAACAACAATTTTTGTTTTTTGGTCCTTTTGGATATGGCCTTTAACAAAGAAGTTATTTTTATCATGCATGTTTGTTGTTTTCTTGCTGCTTGATTAGACTCAACTCACTTTGAATTTTCTTAAAGACTTTTTGAAAAAGCTCGAATGTTCTCTAAGGGTAAGTGCTTTTACTGCTCTGTAAAGTTTTCGAGAAAAACTTGCTTTGAATAATTTTAGCAAAGGTTTTTCTTTTGTAGAAAACTTTTGTTTTCGATCCTTGGGCCGAAAGCTGTGAAGTTTTAAGTTCTGAAAAAACCTTTTGCTAAGTAGTCTTCTTCTTAGGCAGGGTCTTTGTGAAAAAACTCTTATCCTTGATTCTTCCCTAAGAAATTCTTGCATCTCTTTGTTTTCCATTACTTTGACCTCGTACGTTCAACTTTACTTTGCTTTATTGAATCATTTACATAACTTAGGTTATTCTTACGATATATTTTACTCTGCTCGGGCTTTTCAACTTATAATTCGTTAGCTATATTATGTCCGAGCTTGTCATGATCGACTTTTATTACCTCTTTACACTGACTTGTACCTCGTCACTTTATCTCACCGACCACACGGGTCGGTTGATGGATTTCGCGCTTTATCGAGCTTAAGTCGATGCGTATCGTAGTAATAGTAAATGAAAATTTAGAGGGAGATGATAAAGAGATAAAAGAGA
This sequence comes from Arachis hypogaea, assembly GCF_003086295.3. Taxonomy (NCBI): domain Eukaryota; kingdom Viridiplantae; phylum Streptophyta; class Magnoliopsida; order Fabales; family Fabaceae; genus Arachis; species Arachis hypogaea. The sequence continues at coordinate 106,296,389 of NC_092047.1, read as the reverse complement.
GATATTATTACTTAATGAATTGTGGATAATGATGCTTTTGCTACTAAGGGAATGATTATTCTGCCCCTAGCTCTCGTTTTGATGCTTCGTTAAAACCCCATCTAGTAAAACCCTTTTGGGAAAAAAACCATAAAGTCAGAAAAAAGAGTACATCAGGGAGCGAAGTTTGCTTCTAGCTATAATATCTCTTCATATTACAAGCATGCCATGATCTCGAAAACTCGGCTCCTCCTAAATCGGACACTTTGTAGTATCCTTTTCCTAAGACCTCTACTATCTTGTAGGGTCCTTTCTAGTTTGTGGCGAGCTTCCCTTCGCCTGACTTGTTTACGCCGATGTCATTTCTAATTAGGACCAGGTCGTCTGAGGCGAAGCTTCTTTGAATGACTCTTTTGTTGTATCTATTCATCATCCTTTGCTTGAGCACTGCTTCGCTTATCTGTGCTTGTTCTCGCACTTCTGGAAGTAGTTTGAGTTCTTCTTTGTGAGCTTGAATATTGCCGACCTCATCATAGAATCTTACCCTTGGACTTTGCTCGTTGACTTCAACTGGGATCATGGCTTCCATGCCATAAGCAAGTCAGAAGGGTGTCTCTCCAGTTGTTGACTAAGGTGTGGTTCGATAGGCCCACAATACTTGAGGAAGCTCCTCAGCCCAGGCTCCCTTTGCTTCTTAAAGCATTTTCTTCAATCCTGCCAGTATGACTTTATTGGCTGCCTTAACTTGCCCATTTGCTTATGGGTGCTCTATCGAGGTGAACTGGTGCTTGATCTTCATACTGGCCAGATTTCTAAATGTAGAGTCGGTAAATTGAGTACCATTATCGGTGGCAATGGAGTGGGGAACTCCAAACCTTGCAATGATATTTCTGTAAAGGAACTTTTGACTCCTTTGAGCTGTAATAGTTGTCAAGGGTTCTACCTCGATCCACTTCGTGAAATAGTCCACTCCCACTATGAGGTATTTTACCTGCCCAGGGGCCTGGGAAAAAGGCCCGAGTAGGTCCAGTCTCCATTTTGCAAAAGGTCATGGGGAAGTGATACTAATAAGCTCTTCTGGGGGGGGGGGACATGGAAATTTGCATGCATTTGGCATGACTGATACTTCTTCACGAAGTCGTTGGCATCTTTCTGTAAGGTCGGCCAAAAGAACCCAGCTCGGATAACTTTTCTGGCTAAAGACCTTGCTCCGAGGTGATTTCCGCAGATGCCACTATGTGCGTCGTCTAGGACTTTTTATGTCTTAGAAGTCGGGATGCACTTCAGCAATGGTGTCGATATTCCCCTTCTATAGAGGATATTTTTCACCAAAGTATAACTTTGTGCTTCCCTTCGGATCTTTTTGGCCTCTTTTTGCTCCTTAGGTAGGATGTCGAATTTAGGTATTCGACCAAAGGAGTCATCCATCTGACTTCACAACTGAGGGTTCTTGGAGAGTTTTTTGAATCAGGCTTTTGTTGTTCCCTCCTGGCTTGGTACTTACTAACTTGGAAAGGGCATCAGCTCTGCTATTAAGCTCTCGAGTTATATGTCAGGCCTCGGTTTCTGGGAAGCGCCTAAAATGTTCAATAGTTTTTTTAAGTACCTTTTCATATTTGGATCTTTGGCCTGATATTCTCCATTGATTTGAGAAGTCATTACTTGAGAGTCATTGAAGACTGCTACTTTGGTCGCGCCGACTTCTTCAGCTAGCTTCAGCCCGACAATCAAGGCTTCGTATTCTGCCTGATTGTTGGAGGCCGGAAACCTAAACTTCAGAGAGACCTCTATTTGAGTTCCTTTCTGATTGGCCAATATGATGCCCGCACCGCTTCCAACTTTATTGGATGAGCCATCCACATACAACTCCCAATATGTGGAAGCTTCCTCTTGGTCTCCCACGTATTCTGCTGCGAAGTCGGTGAGGTATTGAGCTTTAATTGCTGTCCGAGTTTCATATTTCAGATCAAACTCGGACAGCTCTATAGCCCATTGAACCATTCTCCCTGCAATATCCGTTTTGTGAAAGATTTGCTGCAAGGGTTGGTTCGTTCGTACTTTTATAGTGTGAGCTTGGAATTAAGGTTGAAGCTTTCTGGACGGCACTATTAAGGCATACGCAAACTTTTCAAGTTTTTGATACCTTGACTCGGGGCCCTGTAGAACCTTGCTGGTAAAGTAAACAGGATGCTGCCCGACCTCGTCTTCTCGTATAATGCTGACGCCACAGCCTTCTCGGCGACAACCAAATACAAAGATCAGTTCTTCTCCGATTTTAGGTCGAGTTAAAACAGGAGGTTGGCCTAAAAACCTTTTGAACTCCTGAAAAGATTCTTCGCATTTAAGAGTCCATTCGAACTGGCATACTTTCCTTAGTAGAGAAAAAAGTGGTAGGGATCTCAACGCTGATCCCACTAGGAATCTAGACAAAGCTGCAAGTCGGCCATTCAGCTGCTGGACTTCCTTTAAACAAGTCGGGCTTTTCATTTCTAGGATTGCTCTATACTTATCGCGGTTAGCCTCTATCCCCATTTGTGTTAGCATGAAGTCCAGAAATTTTCCAGCCTCTACGGCAAAGGTGCACTTTGCGGGATTCAATCTCATCCCATGCGCCCTTATAGTGCTGAAGACTTGTGAAAGTTTGGACAGGAGGTTGGCCTCATCCTTGGTTTTTATTAACATGTCGTCCATATATACTTCCATTAAACTCCCAAGGTGAGGTGCAAACACCTTGTTCATCAACCTTTGGTACGTGGCTCCTACATTTTTTAACCCAAAGGGCATGACCACATAACAATAATTTGCTTTAGGTGTGATGAAAGATGTCTTCTCCTGATCCGGTTTGTACATTGGGATTTGATTATATCCCGAGTACGCGTCCATGAACGACAAGTATTGATACCCCGAGCTAGAATATACTAGGGCATCAATATTTGGAAGAGGATATGGATCTTTTGGGCATGCTTTGTTAAGATCAGTGTAATCAACACACATCCTCCACTTGCCATTTTGTTTCTTGACCAGCACCACATTTACCATCCAGGCCGGATACTTGACTTCACTGATGAAACCTGCCTCTAGTAGGGCTTGTACTTGCTCTTCGACCACTTGAACCCGCTCGGGACCGAGCTTCCGTCTTCTTTGTTAGACAGGTCGGGACCCTGGATACACAGCCAATTTATGCGACATGAGTTCGGAGTCTATCCCAGAAATGTCGGAAGCTTTCCACGCGAAGAGGTCAGAATTTTCTTGTAGGAGTTTAGCCAGCTTCTGCTTCATTTCTTTGGCTAAACTGGCTCCAATGTTGGTGTTTTTTCTGACTTCTTGCCCGATCTGAACCTCCTCGGTCTTTCCTTCGAGTTGTGGTCGTAGTTCTTCTTTAGCTCAGATTCCTCCGAGCTCAATAGTGTTGACTTCTTTGCTTTTACTTCTCAGGTTCAAGCTTTCGTTGTAACACTTTCTCGCCAGCTTTTGATCTCCTCTAATGGTGACAATCCCCTCTGGCATTGGGAACTTCATGCAAATATGGGGGATAGAAACCACTGCTTCAAGCCGATTTAGGGTTGTCCTGCCTATCAGGGCATTATAGGCGGAGCCCACATCGACGACAATAAAGTCGATGCTTAGAGTCTTGGATCTCCTTCCCCTTCCAAAAGTTGTATGTAGGGGAATGAAACCTAGTGGTTTAATTGGAGTATCCCCCAATCCAAAGAGAGTATCCGGGTAAGCCCTTAACTCCTTCTCGTCTAATCCCAGCTTGTCAAATGTTGGTTTGAACAAGATGTCTGCTGAGCTCCCTTGGTCTACCAGAGCTCTGTGTAGATGAGCGTTGGCGAGAATCATTGTGATCACTACTGGGTCATCATGCCCAGGTACAATACCTTGTCCGTCTTCTTTGGTGAAGGAAATAGTTGGAAGGTCAGGTCCTTCATTCCCGACTTGGTAAACTTCTTTCAGGTGTCTTTTTCGAGATGACTTGGTCACCCCTCCTCCTACGAAGCCTCTCGATATCATATGAATATGTCGTTCGGGGGTTTATAGGGGCGGACTTCTTCGTCCGTGACCTTCATCGCCTCTTTTCCTCTTTCCATGATCGTCCGACCTTTTCATGAGATATCTGTCTAACCGACTGTTACGATGGGTAACCGGAGATTGTTGGGCTGGACTCACTGGGTTGGCCCAATCGTCTGAGGAAGGAAGCCTTCGAGCGGGTCTGCGTCTTGGGGGCCTCCGTCCGACTTGTGAGTATGAACGAATGGGGGTGGTACCTGCAAAGACACTCCGATGCCTAAGTCAGCAAGGGTGTGAGCAGGTCTAGAGAGTATTGGAACTTAGAGATACCTGAGAGGTGTCAGTGTATTTATAGTGGTGAACCAATAACCACCGTTGATGTAGTGCCACTTTTTTAGGGTGATAACCGTCCCTTTATCTTAGGGAGGTTGAGATATGGCTCCTGGAAGTGGTTAGAGAGATTCTAGGGGCAGTTACTCATTCAAACGAATGTTTATCTGCCAGCTAACTCTCGTCCCCGACTTCTTTAGGGTAAGTCGTGGTAAGAACCGACTTCCCAGGAGGAAGGTCGGTGCTGGGTGAGGCTCAACCCTTCAGATTGGGCCCTTTATTTGTACCTGGGCCTTATTGTTGGGCCAGGGTATGAATAGTGCCCCTACTCGAGCCCAATTTCTTTTAAGATTTTGGGTTCGAGTATTCTACTCGGGGACGTAGCCGACTTGGGAGGGAACCGACATGTTTGTTTGGAACCGACGTGACTTTCGTGACTTTTGATTTTTCACAGTTACGTCTAATCAAACATCGCGTCTGTTAGAGGTTCGCGTAGGTATTGATTACCTTGGTAACGCTGCACCCATTAATGACTGCTCTGTTTTTACCATTATGCCCCTAACGTGTTTATAAATACTTTCCCTCACTTTCATTGTTTCGTTTCTGCAATTTTTCAAATTTCCTCTTCACCTGTTCGTGCTGCACTCTTGCGCTTGAAGGCTTTCATTTCCTCCAACCTTTTTCGGATAAAGGTTAGATTTTTCTTCTTCTCCTTTTGCAACATGCTTTCGGTTTGCATGCTTTTATTTTTCGGATGGATAGGTTGATTCGTAGGTTTCTGTTTGATTCCGTACTTCCCCCTTAGAGACCATGTTTTTTATTTTCTTTTCTTTTTCCTTTGTAGGTTTACCAAAACCCTTTTTTAAAAGAAAGAAAATGTCTTCTGTTGAAAGTCTTGCTCAGTGGGTCAATGTTACGGTCCTGGGGGAGGAACCTTTGGTTGACACTGACTTTCTTACTGATCTTCGCACTCGCCACCGGCTCTGCACCTCTGATGAGGATGAGCCGAAGTATTAACTACTTGCCCCGGGTCCAGAAGACCGGGTCTGTTTTGGGAGGGCTTCGGAGGCAGCCTCTCATTTCTTTTTTATGTATGAGAGCATGCTTATCCGCCTGGGCGTTTTCCTTCCTTTTTCTGACTTTGAGATGGATGTTTTACCCCACTGCCGTGTTGCACCTACCCAGCTTCATCCCAATTCCTGGGGTTTTCTGAAAATTTATCAATTTGTCAGTCATGCTTTGGAATTTCCGACTTCCTTGAGGATTTTCTTTTTTCTTTTTCATATGACTAAGCCCTTCAGTGGGCAAAATAATAAACAACAATGGGTGTCCTTCCGAGCTATACAAGGTCGGAGGGTCTTCACCCTTTTTGATGAATCTTTCCATGATTTCAAAAATTATTTTTTCAAAGTGCAAGCTGTAGAGGGTCACCACCCCTTTTTCCTGGATGAGAATTCTTCCCCTCGCTTCCCTCTGTATTGGTTGGAGGCCTCCCCCTGTGAGAAATATGGTCTGGATGACCTGGATGAGGTGGAGGCTGCCATTGTGGGGTTCCTCCGAGAAGTATGGGGGAGGGCCCCATATCTGGATACTAAAAAATTTCTCCAAGGGTCTCCGACCTTTGTTCAGACACAATTAGGTAGCTTTTATTTGTTTTATTGGGTTTCCGACTTGTCTGACTATCTTTTTCCGACTTGTCTAACCTTTTGGCTACTACTTGTTTTTACAGAGATGGCGAGGAGGAATTCGAATGAGTCTTACCAGAGGATCCAGGAGGCTAGGGCGAGGTCTCGGGCCAGGACTGGTGGTGCCAGGGCAGTTATCTCTCCCCCTCCTCCTCCTCAAAATTTGGGGACTCCTTCTGAACCTATTGTTATCTCCTCTTCTGCTCCTTCCCAGCCGTCCCCTCCCCCCCGATCCTCCCCTGAGCTTGAAAGGAAGAAGCGCAAGGCTTTAGAGCCTAGTTCTTCTTTCGAGGGTGAAGCCAAGGTGGATGCCCCTGAATTTATCTGGAAGTACATCTATCCTCATGCCCGTATAGGCTTGGATGATGTTTCTATCCGGAACCACCTCACTATTCTGGCTCAGGAGAGTATCAGGGCGGCGGCGGTGTGCACCAAGTTTCTTGATATTTTCGAGAAGACTCCTCTTAGCTCTCTTGGTTCGTCCTCAAGGGCTAAAGAGATGGAGGAGAGACTTCTTTTATATCAAGAACATGAGAAGAAGTTGAAGGAGGAGGTCGCTAAACTAGAGGAGGAGAGGAAGGGTCTCCAGGAGAGGGAGAGCAAGTTGCAGACCCAGTGCAACATGGGGGTCGGTTTAAGGCTGAAGGCGCAGGAGAGCTATTCAAGCCTTTTTGAGGACCTTGTGGTTGTGAAAAAAGATCTGCTGAATGCTCGGACTGCCTATGCCGAGTTGGAGGACTCTATTGCCGAGGGATCTGAAGAGGCCTGGAGGATTTTTAAGGAGCAAGTCGGAGTCATTGCTCCTGGCTTGGATCTCTCTCCTTTAGATCCTGACAAGGTCGTCATTGATGGTGCTATAGTGTCTCCTCCTGCCCCCCAAGTTGTTTCTGAGTCAGACTTGAAGACTCGGGGGCAGAGGATTATTGAGTCTCCTCCTCGTTCAAAGGATGCTCCGAGCTCTTCAAAGGTTCCTCCGACTTCCTCTCCAACTCCTATGGATGCCTCTCTCCCTGGTCCTGACATTGCTCCGACTACTCTTCCTGGCTCTGGTGGTGATCCGTCTACTCCTCTTCCGAAAAAATAACTTTATTGGCTATATGGGGTCCCGGCCTGTGGGTCCCCCTTTTTTTTAAACTCTTTCTTTGTTTGTGTTGGTGATGATTGAACAATTTCTTCTGGCCTTTTAAGGCCGTAAACAAAATATTTATAAGTACCCTTTTTTTTGGATAAGGGTTTTGAGTTTCGAAAAATACCATTTTTTAGATAAGGGTCTTAGTTACCTTTTGTGTGTATGCTTTTCTGACTTCAGTTTTTGAAAAAAACCCTTTTTGATCTTTTCAGTTTTGAAAATCTTTTTCCTGGCTGTCTGTCCTTTTGGGTTCCTCTTCTCTAAGGACTTCAGGACAGTACTTTACGCTTTAATAGGTTTTTCGATCTTTTTTGCTATTCCTTATACTCAACTTTGTCTTATTGAGTTCTATGACTTAGGTTATTTTTGCGATGCGTTTTCTTTTCTACTCGGTTTTTTATTTCGACTTATAAGTCGGAATATCTCCGAGTTTCTCACGATCGACTTTTATAACCTCTTTACACCGACTTGTACCTTGTCGTTTTATCCTGACGACCATCTAGGTCGGTTCAAGGGATTTTCACGTTTTGTCGAGCTTAAATCGGCACGTTTCGTAGGAAAAAAATAAACGAGAAGGAATTTATAAGAGATATTATAAAAGATCTTTATTTATTGGGGAGGTACCTTATTGCTACTAAGGGCTTTTGATGGCCTATTTTCCCTTAGCCTCTACTATGATGCCTCGTTAAAAACCCTTCTCCAGAAAAAACCCTTTGATTTTGGGAAAAAATCATGAAGTTGGGAAAAGAGTACATCAGGGAGTAGAGTTCGCTTTTAGCTATAGTACCTTTTTCATGTTACAAGCATGCCACGACCTTGGTAACTTGGTGCCGCTTAGGTCGGTCACCTTATAATAACATTTTCCTAGGACCTCGCTAATTTTGTAGGGTCTCTTCCAGTTGGCGGCGAGCTTTCCTTCCCCCGATTTATTGACTCCAATGTCGTTTCTGATCAAGACTAAGTCATTTGGGGTGAAGGTTCTTCGAATGACTTTTTTGTTATATCTTGTAGCCATCCTTTGCTTCAGCGCTGCTTCTCTTATCTGGGCTTGTTCTCGGACTTCGGGGAGCAGCTCTAGCTCCTCTTTGTGCCCCTGTGTGTTTCCGATTTCATCATGGAGAATCACCCTTGGGCTTTGCTCGCTGATTTCTACTAGTATCATAGCCTCTACCCCATAGACTAATCGGAAGGGTGTTTCTCCAGTGGCAGATTGGGGGTTGTCCTGTAAGCCCATAACACTTGTGGGAGCTCCTCAGCCCAGGCTCCTTTTGCTTCTTGTAGCCTTTTCTTCAGCCCTACCAGTATGACTTTGTTGGCTGCCTCGGCTTGTCCATTGGCTTGTGGGTGTTCTACCGAGGTGAACTGGTGTTTGATTTTCATACTGGCCACCAGGCTTCTGAAGGTAGAGTCGGTGAACTGGGTTCCATTATCTGTAGTGATGGAATAAGGGATCCCATACCTTGTGATGATATTTTTGTAGAGGAACCTCCGACTTCTTTGGGTTGTGATGGTAGCCAGTGGTTCTGCTTCTATCCATTTTGTGAAGTAGTCTATTCCCACGATCAAATATTTAACTTGTCCTGGCGCTTGGGGAAAGGGACCTAACAAATCCATTCCCCACTTTGCGAAAGACCATGGAGAAGTTATACTGATGAGCTCCTCGGGGGGAGCCACGTGGAAGTTTGCATGCATTTGGCATGGTTGACATTTTTTCACAAATTCTATGGCATCTTTCTACAAGGTCGGCCAGTAGAATCCCAGCTCGGATTACTTTCCTGGCTAGCGACCTGGCTCCGAGATGATTTCTGCAGATCCCGTTATGGACCTCCTCTAATACCTCGGTGGTTCTCGAGGTCGGTACGTATTTTAACAATGGTGTTGATATTCCTCTTCTATAGAGGATATTTTTCACCAGAGTGTAGTGTTGTGCTTCCCTCCAGATTTTCTTAGCCTCTTTTTCCTCCTTGGGGAGGATGTCGAATTTCATGTATTCGACCAAGGGGTTCATCCATCCGAGGTTTAGTCCGGTTACCTCAAGGACCACTTGCGTTTCCTCCGTTTTTACCACAGAGGGTTCCTGGAGAGTTTCCTGGATCAGGCTTCTATTATTTCCTCCTGGCTTGGTACTTGCTAATTTGGATAGGGCATCTGCTCTGCTATTTAGATCCCGAGTTATATATTTGACCTCGGTTTCCGCAAAGCGCCCAAGATGCTCCAGAATTTTTTCCAAGTACTTCTTCATATTTGGGTCTTTTGCCTGATATTCTCCACTTATCTGGGAGGTCACCACTTGGGAGTCGCTATATACCATCACTTTTGTAGCACCGACTTCTTCTGCCAGCTTCAACCCGGCGATCAGGGCTTCATATTCGACCTGATTATTTGAAGCTGGGAATTCAAATTTGAGGGAAACCTCTATTTGGGTTCCCCTTTCGTCCACTAATATTATGCCTGCACCGCTTCCTGTCTTATTTGAGGATCCGTCTACATAGAGTTCCCATGTAGTTGGCTTATTCTCTTGATCTCCTGCATACTCTGCTATGAAGTCGATAAGGCATTGGGCTTTAATTGCTGTCCGAGTTTCATACTTCAAGTCGAACTCGGAGAGCTCTATTGCCCATTGAACCATTCTCCCTGCAACATCCGTCTTTTGGAGGATTTGCTTCATGGGTTGGTTCGTGCGGACTCTTATTGTATGAGCTTGGAAGTAAGGCCGTAGCCTTCGCGAGGCTACTACTAAGGAGTAGGAAAACTTCTCTAGTTTGTGGTACCTTAGTTCGGGGCCTTGTAGAACTTTGCTGATGAAGTACACTGGATGCTGACTGACCTCGTCTTCTCTTATCAGGGCTGACGCGACAGCCTTGTCTGCTACAGATAAGTATAGGACGAGGTCTTCTCCAACTACAGGTCGGGTCAGAATCGGAGGTTGACTCAAGAATCTCTTGAACTCCTGGAACGCCTCTTCGCATTCAGGAGTTCATTCGAACTGACATCCCTTTCTCAATAAGGAGAATAGTGGAAGGAATTTTAGTGTTGATCCTGCCAAGAATCTAGAGAGGGCTACAAGTCGGCCGTTTAGCTGCTGGACCTCTCTTAAGCAAGTCGGGGTCTTCATTTCCAGGATAGCTTTACACTTATCGGGATTTGCTTCAATCCCTCTCTGTGTTAGCATGAAACCCAGGAATTTTCCAGCTTCTACCGCGAAGGCACACTTTGCGGGATTTAGTCTCATCCTGTGTGACCTTATGGTGTCAAAGACTTGCGAGAGGTCTGTCAAGAGGTCGATTTCTCCCTTGGTTTTTACTAGCATGTCGTCGACGTAGACTTCCATTAAGCTTCCAAGGTGAGAAGCGAACACCTTATTCATCAGCCTCTGATATGTGGCCCTTGCAATTTTCAATCCAAATGGTATGACCACATAACAGAAATTAGCTCTGGGCGTGATGAATGATGTTTTCTCCTGGTCGAGCTCATACATCGGGATTTGGTTATACCCCGAGTAGGCATCCATGAACGATAAGTATTGATATCCCGAGCTAGAGTCTACTAGGGTATCAATACTTGGTAGTGGATAAGGGTCCTTAGGACATGCCTTATTTAAGTCGGTGTAATCGACACACATTCTCCATTTGCCATTTTGCTTTTTGACTAGTACTACATTGGCTAGCCATATTGGGTATTTAACTTCTCTGATGAAGCCGGCTTCTAAGAGTGCCTGTACTTGTTCTTCTACTACTAGGGCTTGTTCCGGGCCGAACTTGCGTCTTCTTTGTTGTACAGGTCGGGACCCTGGGTATACCGAGAGCTTGTGGGACATAAGCTCGGGGTCTATCCCGGGCATGTCGGAAGCCTTCCAGGCAAAGAGGTCGGAATTGTCTCTTAGGAGCTTAATCAACCCTTGCTTTAGGGTTTCCCCTAGGTTAGCTCCTATGTTGGTGTTTTTTCCTTCCTCTTTGCCGACCTGTATTTCCTCGGTTTTTCCTCCCGGCTGTGGTTGCAGCTCTTCTCTGGCCCTTGTACCACCGAGTTCTATGGTGTGAACTTCTTTGCCTTTTCCCCTTAGGTTCAGGCTTTCATTGTAGCATTTCCTTGCCAATTTCTGATCTCCCTTCACCGTTGCTATTCCTGCTGAGGTCGGGAATTTCATGCAAAGGTGGGGAGTGGACACCATTGCTCCGAGTCGATTAAGGGTAGCTCTGCCGATTAAAGCATTGTATGCTGACCCTACGTCGATGACTATAAAGTCTATACTCAGAGTTTTGGATTTTTTCCCTTTTCCAAAAGTAGTGTGTAGGGGTAGAAATCCTAGTGGTCTTATTGGTGTGTCGCCTAGTCCGTACAAGGTGTCGGGGTAGACTCTTAATTCTTTCTCATCCAGCCATAGTTTGTCAAAAGCGGGCTTAAAAAGGATGTCCGCTGAGCTCCCTTGATCTACTAGGGTTCTGTGGAGATGGGCATTGGCTAGGATCATAGTGATTACTACTGGGTCATCATGTCCAGGGATTATTCCTTGCCCATCTTCTCTTCTGAATGAAATGGTGGGGAGGTCGGATGACTTTCCTCCAACCTGGTAGACTCGCTTGAGGTGTCTCTTGCGAGAGGACTTGGTGAGTCCCCCTCCCGCGAATCCTCCTGAGATCATATGGATATGTCTCTCCGGAGTCTGCGGTGGTGGGTCTCTTCTATCCATATCGTCTCGCTTTCTCTTCCCATGACCGTCCGACCTTTCTATGAGATATCTGTCGAGCCGGCCTTCTCTAGCCAGCTTTTCTATCACATTTTTAAGGTCGTAACAGTCATTTGTCGAGTGACCATATATTTTATGGTACTCACAGTAGTCGCTGCGACTCCCCCCTTTTTTATTTTTAATGGGCCTGGGAGGTGGCAGCCTTTCAGTATCGCAAATCTCTTTGTATACATCCACTATAGAAACCTTTAGAGGAGTATAAGAGTGATATTTTCTTGGCCTATCGAGACCGAGTTCTTCCTTCTTCTTGGGTTCCCTCTCCCTCTCTTTCGTTGAGGGGAGATGCCCAGGTCGCCAACTCGAATCTCTCAGTCTAGCATTTTTCTCCATGTTGATGTACTTTTCAGCTCTTTCCTGTACATCGCTTAAGGAGGTGGGGTGTCTTTTAGATATGGACTGTGATAAGGGACCTTCTCTAAGCCCATTGACTAACCCCATTATGACTGCCTCGGTGGGCAGGTCTTGGATTTCCAAACATGCTTTGTTGAACCTTTCCATATAGGCTCGTAAGGATTCTCTGACCTCCTGCTTTATTCCCAGGAGGCTTGGCGCATGTTTCACTTTGTCCTTCTGGATGGAGAACCTCATCAAGAACTTCCTTGAGAGGTCTTCGAAACTGGTGACCGACCTCGGGGGGAGGCTGTCGAACCACTTCATCGCTGCGTTCGATAAGGTGGTCAGGAAAGCTTTGCAGCGCGTCGCGTCAGAAGCATCAGCCAGATACATCCGACTTTTAAAGTTGCTTAAATGATGCTTCGGATCTGTGGTTCCGTCATAGAGGTCCATATCAGGGCTTTTAAAGTTTCTTGGAACTTTTGCCCTCATTATGTCCTCACTAAAAGGATCCTCCCCTCCTGGGGGTGACTCTTCTCTATCGTCACGGGAGTTCCGACCTTTGAGGGAGGATTCTAACTTTAAGAGTTTTTTCTCTAGCTCTCTTCGTCGATCCATCTCCTCTCTTAGGTGCTTTTCTATCTCCATTTGTCGCTCCCGTTCTTGTTCTAGCTGTTCCAAGCGACTTTGGTGGACATGGACTAATCCCATAAGTTCAGTTGCGTGGGACTGTCCGTCCTTCTCCGATTCGCGCCCTTCTGAGGAATTCACCTTCGGAGTTTTGACTCCAGAGGTACCCTCTCTGTGTTGATCGTTGGTTCCCTGGTGGAGGGTTAGGTCCGTGTCATTATTTCCGGTGTCCAGATTCTCTTGTTCGGAATCTGTCTCCACATGACCCTCCTCAGGGGATCTGTCCGCCATCACTGGTTGATCTCTCGGGTCCCCGGTAACGGCGCCAATGTTACGATGGGTAACCGGAGATTGTTGGGCTGGACTCACTGGGTTGGCCCAATCGTCTGAGGAAGGAAGCCTTCGAGCGGGTCTGCGTCTTGGGGCCTCCGTCCGACTTGTGAGTATGAACGAATGGGGGTGGTACCTGCAAAGACACTCCGATGCCTAAGTCAGCAAGGGTGTGAGCAGGTCTAGAGAGTATTGGGACTTAGAGATACCTGAGAGGTGTCAGTGTATTTATAGTGGTGAACCAATAACCACCGTTGATGTAGTGCCACTTTTTTAGGGTGATAACCGTCCCTTTATCTTAGGGAGGTTGAGATATGGCTCCTGGAAGTGGTTAGAGAGATTCTAGGGGCAGTTACTCATTCAAACGAATGTTTATCTGCCAGCTAACTCTCGTCCCTGACTTCTTTAGGGTAAGTCGTGGTAAGAACCGACTTCCCAGGAGGAAGGTCGGTGCTGGGTGAGGCTCAACCCTTCAGATTGGGCCCTTTATTTGTACCTGGGCCTTATCGTTGGGCCAGGGTATGAACACCGACCTTCTCTGTCCAGTTTTTCTATCACATTTGTCAGGTCGTAGCAATCATTAGTGGAATGTCCAGACAACTTATGGTACTCACAGTATTCATTGCAGCTCCCCCTCCCCTTTTGTTCTTGATTAGTCGCGGGGGAGGTAGCTTTTCAGTATGGTAAATTTTCCTGTAAACATCGACCAGGGAAACTCATAGGGGAGTGTAGGAATGATATCTTCTGGGCCTTTCAGACTCGATTTCTTCCTTTTTCTTGGGCTCCCTCTCTTTTTCTTTTAATTGGTTGGGATGCCCTAATCGCCAATTAGGTTCTCGTAACCTGGCGTTTTCTTCCATATTGATGTACTTTTCAACTCATTCCTATACATCACTCAAGAAAGTCAGGTGTCTCTTTGAGATGGACTGGGAGAAGGGTCCTTCTCGGAGTCCATTAACGAGACCCATTACTACTGCTTTAGTAGGTAAATCTTGGATTTCCAAGCACGCTTGGTTGAACCTCTCCATATAGTCTCTCAAGGGTTCTCCAACCTCCTGTTTTACTCCAAGCAGGCTGGGAGCGTGTTTGACCTTGTCTTTTTGAATTGAAAATCGCGCTAGAAACTTGCGCGAGAGATCATCGAAGCTGGTTACCGACCTTGGAGGGAGGCCATCGAACCACTTCATGGCCGTCTTTGTTAGAGTTGTCGGAAAAGCCTTACAGCGGGTGGCGTCCAACGCGTCGGCTAGGTACATCCGACTCTTGAAATTACTGAGGTGGTGCTTTGGGTTAGTCGTCCCGTCATACAGGTCCATGTCGGGGCTCTTAAAGTTTCTAGGAACTTTAGTCCTCATGATATCCTCGATGAATGGGTCATCTTCCCTTAACGGGGTGTCTTCTCGATCTCTGCGGGAATCCTTATTTCGGAGATTGGATTCCAGCCTTGAGAGCTTTTCCTCAAGTTTTCTTCGTCGCTCGATTTCTCTCCTTAAGCTTTGTTCCGCTTCGTGCCGTCTTTCCAGCTCCTGTTCGAGCTGCTCTAGTCGACCTTAGTGACCGTGTAATAGTCCCATTAAGTCAGCGGAGTGTGGCTGTCCATCCTTTCTGAGCTGATGAACTTCAGAGGAGATCCTCTTTGATCCCTGGGTATTGGAGGGGCCTTCACCATGCTGTCCCTTCGCTCCTTGTAGGGATATTATTGCTCTATCATTGTTGACCGTGTCTTGATGCTTTTGCTCAGACTCCGGTGCGGTGTGTCCATCTTCTTGTTGGTCGTCTGCCATCGCTGGTTGATCTTCCAGGTCCCCGGCAATGGCGCCATGTTATGTGGGTAACCTGGAAATAGTATATTGGGCTTGTATTAAAAGCCCAAATGTTGGGGGAAGGTGGCTGCTGACTTACTTCGTGTCTGGGAGCCGCCACCCGACTTGTATGTTTGAGAGAATGAGGGGTGGTACCTGCAAAGACACTCTGATGCCTAAGTTAGTAAAGTGGGTAAGCAGGTTTGAATGTATTAGAGCCTAGGTTTACCTGAGTGAGACAGTGTATTTTTAGAGAGAATCCAATAACCATCGTTGAAGTAGTTTCACTTCTGATGGTGGATAACCGTCCCTTTATCTTAGGGTTGTTGGGACTCTCTTCTACAGGTGGGTGAGAGATTCAAGGAGGTAGTTACTCACTTGGATAAGTGTTGACTGCTTAGTAGGTGTTGACTCCGAGTTCTTGGTGGAGGTCGGATAGTACGTGGAGGCCATCCTTTTGGATTGGGCCTCTTGTTTTGATTTAGGCCTAACTTACATTCTGGGGCAGGGTATGAACAGCTACATCTTTTTATTATATGTTATTTTCAAACTATTTTCTTAAATAAATATTTCATCACAATGAGAATAAAATAATTAAAGTAAAGAATAATTAAAAAAATTTAGTTAATATATGTCGGTATATGATAAGCTTATTATTAATAAAAAAATTTAAATACTTTTATTTAATAAATAAAAAATAAATACATTAAAATTTTAAATTTTTTATATTTTGAATAAAAAAATTTTAATTTTATAATTTTAACCTATGTCCTAAGAACACAAAATAAATAAACCCTTAAAAAAAAGAGTAAAATATCAACTCGGCTCTAACAATTTTACGAAATTCTTTTCCGTCTCTTAACAAAAGCATAATCCCATCGCGACCCCTGGCGATTAACTCCGTGAGACCTTCTACCTCCTCCATTAATGTCTCTGTCTAGATTTAACGGATCTTGCCTACGTGGACTGTTAAGTCAACAATTTAATGGACAAATTTCTCCCTCTTCTTCTTTTCTTTTCTGCTCTCCTCCTTTATGCGAACCAGAACACCACCAGACTAATCCTCTTCTCTTCTTCTCCTCAATATTATTTTCGGCCACCATCATCACCAACATCTACTACTATTCTCTGTTCTAGCTGTACCAACTCGTTGTCATCTTCTTCTTCTTTGTTGCACCAACCCACTGCCAGTCTGCCACTTCCTTTCAATTGAGTAATTTTATATGTTTAAATACTTGAATTTGGTTTGGGATATGGTCTTATGAGTTGTCCTTTTCTGAATTTTGATAATTGAGTATAGATATTTACTTAAAGTATCGATTTTTATATTAAAGAGTGATTTGGTGATTTTGGAGTGCGTCGGTGTTTTAATTTGTTAGAGGTAAAGTTCTCTACTTGAAATGTAGACTTAAAATTTAGTGTGAAACCAAATAGAGACATAGGCAAGCTAATGAGAGAGGGATTGTGAGAATAAGGAGCAGAAAAAGGGAAAGAGTGTAGCCGTAGCGGCGCAGGATTGTCGATGGTGAACAAAGAAGTAAGGGGTGAGATATGAGTTTGTGATTTTGGTTCGGTCAAAAAGAAGAAAAATGATGACAGTAGAATAGTGCTGTAAAAACAGAGAATGATAATGAATGTTGGTAATGATAATGGCCAAAAATAGTAAAGAGAAAAAAGAGAAAATACAAAAAATGATAATAGATATCGATAATATTAAGGGTTGAGTTGGAATTATATTTTTTTTATTGACAAAAATTTTGGTGAAAGAGCCAAAATATCTGAAAGAAGTAATGGATATCGCAATAAAATTATGCTTTTGTCGAGGGACAAAAAAGATTTCCTAAAATGGTTAGAAATTGAGGTAAGATTTCACTCTAAAAAAATCACATTAAAAAATTGGCCATATCTGGTGATATGTGATAATATCGTTCTGAATTGTTGTCAGAACAGTACCAGCATACAAACAAAAAGTGGACCCCTTCGTAACTAAGGAATCTCGAAAGTTGAAACTTGGTAAACAAGACGAGAGAACGAAAAAAAAAATAAAAATAAAAATAAAAACACAGCCGCAAAAAGCAGCCAATACAATAAATAACATAAATAACAAAGAAATAAATAGCCGCAAAACGGGAACTTTCATGCCATTATCTTAGTTACTCAATTACTTGATCCCCAATCCAATGACGTTGGCACTTACATAACAAATTCTTTCCTTTTTTTTATAATAAATAATTAAATACATAAAATAAAAATAAATATAAATATAGTAAGCAATAAAAAAACATAGTAGCACATAATCTGTGTGAAAATGCTATAAACCTCTCTAGAACCCTGAACCTTAAATCTGTGCACTCAAACCCACAACATACCACAAAACAATGAACTAGAACAACAACAACTAATACAATTACATGCTTCTTCAGCAGCAAAATCAAGAAAAGGCATCATGGCCACTGAAATCGTTTCTGGGTCAGTTCAATTACTCTTCTTTCTTTCATAAGAATTTTTATCTTTTACTCAAGCTAAGTAAATAGATAGATAGCTTCATATACTTGTTGGTTATTGTTGATTCAACTTTTATCTGGGATTTTCATTGATTTCTAGTTTGTTGAACAAGTTGTTTGTGTTTTTGTGCTTCTAAGCACACAGACATGCAAAACAACTGACTTCATAGTTTCATTTGTTTTGGAATTTAAAAATTTGGTTAGTGAAATCATAGGATATTTGTCAAAACTTCTTGCTTGTGTTATGAATAACAACTATTTGTTTCATTGAAATTTGATTCAACTTGCTTCTATTTTGACGTCTCTAATTTGTTTTTGGATTTCCCCTGCTGCGAATCACAAGCTAATTTCTGGTTGTTGCACAAGTTTTTGGTTCTTCTAAGACTAATTGTAGTTTCTTTTGTTTTGGACTTTGAAAACTTATATCTGTCAAAACTTTTGAATAATGACTATTTAGAGTTCTAAGAAGAGTTCTGTTTTTGGTGGTTGATGCAGAAACAGGAATTCGTCGAAGAGGCGCAGGTGTGGAAGTGATTCGTTGGAGGACACTCTTGAGAAGTGGAAGAAGAAGAACATCGACATTCAACATGATTTCTCCACAAATGGGGTGCATGTGGTTCACAAAGTTCCTGCAAAAGGGTCCAAGAAAGGGTGCATGAAAGGTAAAGGAGGGCCTCAGAACTCTGAGTTTAGATACAGAGGTGTGAGGCAGAGGATTTGGGGTAAGTGGGTCGCTGAAATTCGCGAACCAATCAGCAACCATGAGAGTAAGAAGAATGCAAAGAGGCTTTGGCTTGGCACTTTCACCACTGCATTTGAAGCTGCTCTTGCTTATGACAAAGCGGCTAAGACAATGTACGGTTCAGGCGCACGTTTGAACTTTCCGGAGCATGATTTGGAGTCAGTAGGCTCTGAAGAATCACCAAGTAAGAATGGAATTATATTGAGTAGTGGTGAGGCTCCTAAAGCTGAGGATTTGGATGGTAATTTTCATCAGTTTCGTGAAGACAAACCTAATTTTTCTTATGTTGAAGCATTCGAGGGAACAAAGGAAGAAGATCATGATGTCCAAAAAAATGAGAAATGTGATGATGCAAGTGTTGTTCATAAGGAAATGAAGGATATTGAAGCTAAAATACCTGGAGAAAGTGAAGGAATCGAAGGAGAATCAGAAGAGGTTTTAAAGTGTCCTGGCTCTGGTGTTGAGTTTATTGGTATGGCAATGAATTCTGGAGCTGATGGCGCGGCTTCTGACGCCAACGAGCATGAGATTGTAGCGAATAATATAGAAGTACCAATCGAAGAATTGACCAAAAGTTTAACATCATCATGTGATTTGAGCAATATTGACAACCATTCTGATGATTACTTTAACAATCAGATATCAGATGAGGATTGCAACCCCAAACCTAATTATGATCAGTCAAACATAAAAAATGAGGCATATATGGTGAAGAAGAAACATGTGGAGGAAGTAATTTCTGAAATTCTAAGACTTTATAGCAACAAGTGCTCAAATAACTGTATTCAATCTCAAAATGAGAATGATGAAAATCAACCTTCTGTTAATGTTGAAGAAGAGAAGCCACTGATGCCAGTAGAAGCTGACATGGTACATACTTGCAACTGCTACGGCTGCGATAATAGCGATGATGAAATTAAAAATGAGCCTAACGGTTCAGATGACAATGTTGGAGAAATGTATGAGTTTCAGGCTTTGAACAGCAACATTGATAGGAAGCTTGAATTGCAAGAAAAAGGAGATGATGGAAATGTGTTATCTGAATTCAGTTCCAAGCGTAATAGGAAGCTGTGTGAACATCTGAATAATATGCAGGTTGCTAGCATAGAAATGGATCATGATTATAGTTTCTTGAGACCTGACTATGATTTTGGGTTATTAGAAGAGCAGAAGTTACTTGATTTATGCTTTTCACATTTAGGATCTTAGGAGTTCACAAATGCTTACAAATTTTGTTTTCATTTTGATGAGGTTAGTGCATGAACATATTGATGTTTTTCTACCCACTATTGTTAATGTAAAAGGCAAATTAGTAGACTCATTCTTTTATAATGATGAGTGTAATCTTGATCCACAGTCAATGTAAAACGTTTTACACAGTTGTCCAGCCACATTCGTTTTTTTAAATGACTATAAACGTAATTTATATAAAAAATAATTATTTTTACAGACGTAGTATTACGTAATTAGATGCAGGTGTAGAACTATTTTACTCTGACAATCCATCAAAATTAAATTCTTAAGATATTATATTTTCCTCACATTTTGGATTTTGGAGAACTGCTGGTAGATGTTAAAAAATCAGACTCATCCACAATTCACCCACTACATTAACCATTGAAAGCTACTCTTTTTTATTCACAATTCACAAAGAAATGAACCATTCCCCCATCTAAGACTCGACCTTAATTATTGAAAACAAAAAATACCATGCATTTAGCATAACTTTGAAAATTCAAAGGATCTTAATGCATGTGGAGCTATTGCCAAGTCAATATATATAGTGACATTCATGGAAGTCTTATCTACCAATACATCAAATGTTTCCAAGAAATGCAACAAGCAAAATCTTGGCTTTGTAGCTGCAAGCAATGTCATCCAATAGAATGATTTTCTCCCTCTTGTACTTTCTTGCACATTCAGCTTCCATGTAATTGTACAAGTAAGATTTTGGCAATTGTTCTTCAGCAACACTTGCTATCCTGATTCAAAATAAATGTCGCTTTCACTTTTTTGGTACATCGAAAAATTTAATATTCACGGACACGATTTGTGTACGTATTTATTGAATTTTCAATGTACTAGAAAATGTGAAAGCTAACATTTAGTTTAAAAAGGAGGAAGTAATTTGTTCTCTTGATTGATCTTCTAGAAGGAATGAGTTTCTAGCAAGAAAGTGCACATCCTCCAAAATGTTAAAAGAGCTTGTGACTTGTGAGCACCATCATTATGTTCTCTGACCAGTGTGCAGTGTAAAAGTGGGGAAACTTAGGGAAATTTGAGTGTAAATGCCTCGGTCAATCTTCTGCTCCATCTTTATACCAGACCATATCCCATGGTCCACTTTTGCTACCCAACCTTGTAAATAAAAATAAAAAATAAAAAATGATAAGAAAACAATAAGATCAAAATATGCATTTTTGGATCATTAGGAAGAATTCCTTCCCTTCAAGTAGATAACCTCTAAAAAATGTTTGTGTTAATGAATTAAAATACCTCCAAACTCCGGCTAGAACACGCAAAACCATGAAAAGGAACAATCCTGTCCACACTCCGGGAAGTCCAAGGACCGGAGAAGCCACCAATATAAAAACTGATGAAATCAGTGCAACTAGAACCTACAAATCAAAGCCAAATAAAGGGCCAAGAATGTCAGAAAAATGGGAAACAAAGTAAGATAGAGTGATTATGTGAAATGTTTAACTATCTTTTGATCATTGAACTAGATAATTACCATAGAGTATGCAGCAAATCCAAAGTCTGATACTCCGTAATAAAGTCCATCAACAACAAATGCCAAGGCATTCACTGGTTGAGATCCAGCAACAAACTGCATGTGTGTACATTTCAGATTTATCAAAGTTACTGATCATGCATGCTAGAAGGTTACAATTGCAAGAACACTTCAGCTAGTTATTCCTTTGACAAAACATTGCATTTCTGTCAATGATTGATAAGACAAGATAATGAAGTGTCGAATTCGCATCTTCATTTCAGTATAAACAGGCATCAAAATGTAAACTTCATCTTGAAGCTATGAAAGTAAACTCAGACATGTATTCGGGTTGGACGCCGAATCTGTTACTTTCACAATTTTTTTTTTTAACTTCTATTTTGAATCTTTATATGCGTGTAACTGAAAATGCCATTATAATTAAACACAAGTGCATTTTCTTGTGTTTTCAATGCAATGATATCTACTAATTTTAAATCATAATTTTTCTCTATCACTTTTAGAAATCGTCATCTCTTCTTGGCCGCATTATTTCACATCTTTGTATTGTGTTGTATATTCAAGTTTCATTAACCATGAGACAGGAACACGATAGGATTATTGTTAGGGGAAAATGCCACAATTACACTTCCTGTAACAAAATAAATCAAAAGCAGCAATGTTAAGAAGCTCCTTGCCTATACATTCATTATCACCAAGTAAACTTAATTAATTGTGGTTTTTTACCAGTAGACCAGACTGAGCAACATCCTGAACTTCAGAGTCTGTGCTGAATAAGCTAGAAAATGCCCCATACCCAAAGAATAAAATCATTGATAAGGTAATTCCGGTTCCCAAACCAATCTGTTTGACATTAAAAAATGAGAGTATGAGGAGAAAAGAATCTTGGATCAGTAAATATCCAAAATCTCATCCAAAGAAGGTGTGATGAGGAATAACCTGCAATGCTCTATATATAAGGTGGCGTGATTGCTCGTAATTTCCTTGCGAGTAACTACCAGCAAGTATAGCCTGTAAAGAAAATATTGTTACTACAACACAGCCTAACAAGTTCTCAGTCAGTTATACATGAGGAAAGTGGTTCATGGTTTTCTTATTGATTTGATAGCATCATAAGAATGAAATATGAACAGAAATGGAAGACTCTTGAGACATACGACTGGCTAAGAAATTTAGGTCAGAGTACCTTGTGAGTTGGAAACAGGATTAGCTAAACTACTTGTCTTTTTTATCAATTGATCTGGTCCAACTTTTTCATAGATGTAAACAAAATGCATGATATGGTCAACTGTGATATTACAGTGTTACCTGACCAGCAAGCGCAAGAGCATCGGTGAGGGAAGATACTGACAACCAAACTTCCATGCAAATTTGATGACCAGCCATAGGTGTAGGGCCTTGCTTAGCTGCTGCGGATGTTGCCACTGTCATTGTCATAAGCACAGCAATAGTCCTACCGATCAGAAGACCACCTACAAAACGCAGTATATATCGTTGAAAGTAGAAGCTAATTTTTATTGCTCCATTATTTAAATCATATCAAGTTGCAAATCAACCAAAAACTTTTTCTAGCTAACTGAAATAAATCCTGTTTGAAAGATGAGGACCGTTGAAACTACGATACAACTTAATATAGAAGTACATACCTGATTTCAGATAGTTGAAAATTTTTTTCCAATCGACATCGGAAGGGAATAGAAGCACATTGTCACTTAATTTCCATACAAGTATAAAAGCTATCAAGTATCTGGTGAACAGAAAGACAAATTATGCTTAATATGAAGTGAGCAATTAGTAAGTGACAAGTGCAAGATGCACGGATAATAACATAAAGTTTTACCACATCATCGACGTACTCAGATATCACAGTAGAAACGGCAGCACCACCAATTCCAAGGCCAAAGAAAAATATCAATAGTGGATCCAGTATGGTATTAATAATGTTTCCAGCTCCTGGAATTCCAAAACAAAGTCTTCGTTACTCACACATTCAGAAAATCATTCTAGAAATTCAAGGATGAACTTTATTTTCTTAAGGCCTTTGGATCCAAATAAAATGAGTTTCATTGAAGTTTAAACAGATCTTTGGAATATTGGAAACAATAATGAGACAGAGGAAAAAGGAAGCATCAGCATCACTTGCCAATTGCATACAGAGGAGTCTTTGTATCTGTAAATCCACGAAAAGTTCCTTGTGCGGCTAATGAGATCACGATTGCTGGAGCACCAAAAGCCCTCATTGTTAGAAAATGCTCGGCAGGTTCACGCATCGGAGAATCCTACATACAAATAGAACAAATAATACAAATGAAGAGCCATCATTCACATGCACATCTTAAGTCATAAAAATTTATGACAATCAGGAAACATAAAGGCGAAACTGTGAAATGCATGGATCAACAATCAGTGAAGAATTACATACAGCAGGTATACCCATGATATTCATAAGAATGCCTGAACCAAAGGAAAGCGCCACAGTTTCAGCAACTCCAAGTGCCGTAGCAAGTGCTAACGAAGTTGATACTGAAGGAATAAGCTTCTTGCTTTGGTACTTCCCTGCCAAATCCGTATAACATCCATGAGATCAGGACTCACAGAATATATACAAATTTGCAGCTATAGTGAAGGAGGAATTATGCCCCCCAAAGTGGTCCTTCAGATTGGTTGCACACACTAAAATAATCCCCGAGATTCCAATTGCAACAATTACATCCCTGTCCATGAGATTGACAAAAGTCACCATGTTAGTCCCTCAGTCCTTTTCTATCAAGTGACTATCAAACCATTAGGTATTAAGGTGGTGCACTTATGCCAATATCAGGGACGTAATTGGGCAATCGGGATCTCAAGAACTATTTTAGTTGACCACTTTGGGACTTAACTCTTGAGGTAGCTATGCGAAACTTACCATTATTGTTACTTTGATTGTGGTCACCTTCCTTTCTAATCAGTGCCTGCTCCTCAGCAACAAAGGATGTAGTGATATTAAGCAAAGGAACATTGAACAAGTCTGAAATTAGATTAAACACAGAAGCTGAAACCCCAACAGCAGCCAATTCAACCGATCCTGTATAGTGAAATTTCAGTTATGCAAAACTCTCTTATGATGGTAACTAGAAATCAACCCTAGAAAACTAGAATTACTAGCTTCCCAATCCAGGATATAATCAAATGACCAAGAAACCACTTCTTCCAAAAGTTTAAACTGGTTGCGGAAGGAACATGATATATCGCTATCAACTTAGAATCAAATCCCAAATTCTAATTTCCCCTTAAAAATTTGAAAGCAAAACATCAATAAAAAATGAAATTCATTACCACAAGAACTTCCTTAACTTACCTATATGGCCAACAAAGGCTGTATCAACCAATGAGGCAAGAGGGTCAGCTGCCAAAGCCAAGGCAGCAGGTATTGCAATGGACAACATTTCCATTCCCATATCATCAAATACAAGCCACCCATTTCTGTTCATGAACCAAACAAATAAATAAAACTTCAAAACCAACGTATATACATACACACAAATAACAAGAGGATGAATTTGATTTTCCAGCACCAAATCCATGAAACCAATAAAGTACCTGAACTGATGTATGAAAGAAGCAAAGAAAGAACCTTGAACTGATGAAGATGAAGGATTATGAGAGGGTGTAGTGGTGGTGGTGGTGGTGGTGGTGGAGGAGGAGGAGGAGCATGGTTCTTGCTTATTAGAGGCAGTTTCTTCAAGGGAATCTGTTTTGGTGTCACTGTTTTTGTGACTTAGACATGATTTTGGAGCAACTCTTGGAGTTGGGAAGCAATGATGATTGTGAAGCTTTGATGGTTTAGAGTTGAAGAACAACAATGAATGGTTGTGATGATGGTGGAGAATATTATGCATAGGGTAGTGATGGTGAATATGCATGCAAAGAAAAGAAGACGACGCCATTTTTGAGCATCTGGATGAGAAATCAAAGACTCACTCTATTGGACGCAAAAATAAAACCATATCTATCTACACCAAAATCTAACGTTGATGTGGAATTTGTACACACTATGTTTTCCTTTGTTAAATTCTATCCCACACATTTAGGCTTAACAAAATTTTATGCTAATGGTTAGAGCGAGGAAGAAAAACGGTGAAGACATGAAGATTTTTTGATAAATAATTAATTTTTCTTTTGTATCTTACAAATAGTTGAATGTTTATCTAAAAAATATGTTATTTTATTTTTATTATTTTTTAAAATAGATTATATTTTTTTCCATTTTCTCTATCCAAAAATCTTTTTATAATAAAATTATTCAAATTTATTAGGGTTAAAATAATTATAGTTTAACTTTTTAAATTAGAGTTAAAATATTAAAAAAATATTTTTTATTGATTATCTTATTTTATACGGTAAACTTGTTATTTGCAAAAAGTTTAATTTAAATCCCTAGCTTAAATTTAAAAATTTAGCTCAACTAAAACTAAAAAAAAAAAAAAAAAATACATACAACAACAATAACAAAGCTTTGACTCACTAGATGGGGTCGACTACATGAATCAAACAACGTCATTGAACTCTATCATGTATCATGTCTACAGAGAGATCGTTTACATGTAGGTCTCGTTTTGACCACATTATGGATGGTCTTCTTAGGTCTTCCTCTTCTGTCGGTCTTCTTCTCACATGTCCAAACTACTTGAACGCAATTCTACCATCTTTTTCATAATGGGTGCTACTCCAACTCTCTCCCTTATATTTTCATTACTTATTTTATCCAATCGCGTATGACCACTCATCCATCTCAACATCTTCATCTCTGCCACACTCAACTTATGTTCGTGCTCTCCTTTAGCCGCCCAACACTCCGTACCATAAAGCATAGTCGGTCTTATAGTAGTACGATAGAATTTACCTTTAAGTTTTAAAGGCACTTTTTTGTCGCATATAAAACCAGATGCACTCCGCCATTTTGACCAACTTGCTTGGATCCTATGATTTACATTATGTTCAATCTCTTCATTATGCTGTATGATGCACCCAAGATACTTAAAACTTTTAACTTTCCGTAGGATGTTTCTCCAATCTTCACCTCTATATTAGGGGTTTTCCTTCTCAGACCGAACTTATATTCCATATATTCCGTCTTGCTACGGCTTATGCGCAGACCATACACTTCTAGAGCTTCTCTCTATAAGTCTAACTTCTTATTTAGGTATTCCCTTGACTCTCCTATAAGGACGATATAATCAGCAAAAAGTATGCACCATGGCACAGGCTCTTGGATGTACTCTGTGAATACTTCCAAGACTAATGTGAAAAGGTATGGACTTAATGATGATCTCTGGTGTAATCATATACCAATAGAAAATTCTTCTGTCACACCACCTTGAGTTTTTACATTAGTTGTGGTTCCATCATACATGTCTTTAATTGCACGAATATATGCGATCCTTACTCTCCTCTTTTCTAAAACCTCCCATAAAACCTCCCTTTGCACCCTATCGTACGCTTTTTCCAAATCAATAAACACTATATGTAGATCTCTTTTATTACTACGATACCTCTCAATCATCCTTCTTAACAGGTATATCGCTTCGGTGGTGGATCTGCTTGGCATAAATCCAAATTGGCTGTTACTTGTGTCTTTTTTTTCAACCTCTGTTCTATCACCCTTTTTCATAACTTCATAGTATGCCTCATGAGTTTGATCCCTCTATAGTTTTTGCAACTTTGTATATCTCCCTTATTCTTGTAAATAGGTACCAAGGTGCTCTTTCTCCACTCATCAGGTATCTTCTTTGACCTTAAAATCTCATTAAAAAACTTGGTTAACCAGTTGATACCTTTTCCTCCAAGGTCCTTCCAAACCTCAATCGGAATATTATCAGGTCCTACTGTCTTGCCATTTTTCATCTGCTTTAGAGCCTCTTTTATCTCGAAGTCTCGAATCCTTCGATAATAGTCAAAATTTTGATCTTCTTTCCTTGTGTATAACCGACCAAAATTCGGAAGAATCTTATGTCCTTTATTAAATAACTCGTAGAAGTAGCTCTTCCACCTTTCATTAATCTTCTCCTTTTGAGCCAGCACATCTCCATCTTTATTCTTTATGCACTTAACCTTATTTAAATATCTCGTTCTTTTTTTACAGCTCTTTGTGATTCTATATATATTTTTTTCTTCTTCTTTCGTATTCAAAGATTGGTAAAGACTCTTATATCCTCTTGCAGAGAGAGAAAATATATGAGAAAGCAAATGGCATCGAAAGCAAATGGCATCGTGACGAAATACATTAACCACTTAATAGCCATATCGAATTTTTTTTGTTAGTCATTAATGCATCAAAACAACGTATAAAAACATAAAACTTATTTATATACGAAAACTAGAAGATGGAAAATCTAATAAAATTTTGTTGAAAACAGAAGTATCAGACAATATTTTGGGACATTGATATGAAACAAATAAATTAAAAAGAAGAATTATTGTCCATCCATGTTTTGTAACTAACGGATATGTGACAAGTCATAAGCGACTAACATCATTCAATAGAAATATCTATTGGTGGGTCCTTCCATACATATTTGTGGCATCAAATTTTTTGCTTAACTTCTGCATAGAGAAATTGTTAGTGAAAGCACAGTTTTACTATATTAGCACCTTAGAGTGGTAAATCCATGAACTAGTAACAGTTAAGACTTTTACATCTTACTATAGCTTATATCAACTACTAAAATGTATGTACTATAGTGATAGGAGATTATATTGTAAGTTTGTAACCTTTGCATATATACATTACTAGGATAAATAGTTTTTTTTTTTTTTTTTTTTGGTCAGTGAATAAATAGTTAGATTATGTAATAAGTAAAAGGAAATATGAAAATACGTTTTTTTTTTTTTTTTCCTCAAGGACAACTCTTTTCAAGGGATGAAGCTAATAGGCCGCACTTCCCGGGTTCTAGGCTTTTTTTTTTCTCATATTGTTTGGGCCTTTAATCCATTTCCTATACCCTAAAAAGGCTAAGTGACAATGTACCGAAAGTGTGCTGAAAATATTTGATCTATAGAAAAAAAAAAAAAAGAAAATAAAAACAAGAGAATAATGATTGGGAATTCTAATTTATTCATCTTATTATTCTTTTAATACTCAAAAGAGTAAAAATTTTAAAGTATGTTATTTTTTAAAATATCAAAACAAATAAAAAGTTCAAAACTTTTTAATTTAAAAATTAAAAAAAAATAATTAAGAGGATAAATTAATACTTTTAATTATTTTTCGAAAGCAAAAACATGTTATGCAGAATAAATCCAAGAAGAGACAATACACAAAAAGGAAAAAGAAATCGTAGAAGAGACAAGAGACTTCTATTAGCATTCTTTGGACCTGTCAAATTAAGCTACTAGGAGTCTAGGACTCTACAAATTGAAAACAAAAATACAAAATCACCTACTACATCAACCAGCATTAAAGTTGAAATATAACTTCTATTTGTACTCTTAATTATCAACCAATAATCAATTGAAGGAAATGAAAGTAGTAAACTGCTGTATTTCTTAAAAGGGAAATTCTAAGGTGCCTAACACATGGGTGTTTAATTTGCCTAAAAGTTGAAAGAGGCAAAAAAATATACCTTAGTTTTTATTTTTGTTTTCCATAATTAAAAAGTTAGACACCATAGAACACACTTTCTTAGAATTTGATAGTTACAAACCAAGTTTATTTTGTAGAAACTAACTAGTCTCAATTAATGCTCAAGGTCAGAAAAATTTTTCCTTTTTCTTCTCTTTCATATTTGTAGAATCATCTTAGCAAAATCAATTAAAAGTGTTAATCAAATCAAACAGTGGCACAACATGATGCTGAATTGATCTGCCAACTCAAATCATAATGCATGGAGTTAATCATGGTATCATTGTAATCATGTTCAGGATGCAAGCAATAAGACCAGACAAAATTTAAATAATATCCAACAACTTTACTGATATTCCACCAAAAAAGAATAAGAATGAAGAGAGACCTTGATAGTTACAGCTCTCCAAAAATTGCTTCAGTACCACACAACAAGTTAAGTGCCTAATCAATCCAAGATGGTAAAAAATTGCATCACCATCTCAAATTCTCAATATCCCAATCATAAAAGAAAAATCTTCTCA
This sequence comes from Arachis hypogaea, assembly GCF_003086295.3. Classification (NCBI taxonomy): domain Eukaryota; kingdom Viridiplantae; phylum Streptophyta; class Magnoliopsida; order Fabales; family Fabaceae; genus Arachis; species Arachis hypogaea. Next base: position 106,267,306 of record NC_092047.1, on the reverse strand, counting down.
TGACCACCACAAATATTACACATATCTTGATCTTCAAGTCAAATGCACCTTCACCCTCTTGAAAATTATTGTAGAATTTAACACACTATTTTTCAAGCACACACATAAAAATTGATAGGATCTATAAACAGTGAAAGAATATTAAATGAAATTAGCAGCACTCACTTTTATTGCAAGTGTACTTAAGAAATGGTGTGTTAAACTTGTGTTCATGCAACTAGGTCTGAATTCTCTTACCATTGGAATCTTACTATGATCCAATCCTTTCAAGATTTTCAGAGACAGTTTTCATTCTAGGCCTAACTTCGGGGTCACCTTCAGTGCATGCTAATGCTACATGAAAAACAGCCAACACTTCTTTCTTTACACGCACTTCTTGTAGCAATGATGGATCAACCATTTCAGATAAGGGACTCTCTTGTTCAAAGCCTTTCCTTACCCACCTCACCAAATCAGGAACTTCCACAGAAGAAGTTGAAGTTGTCGGAGAAGATTCCGGCGTCCTGCCAGTTAGCAATTCAAGCAGAACAATCCCAAATGAATACACATCCCATTTCTGTGTTGGTCTGGAGCTGGGGAAGCGTGCCTCGGGCGCCTTGTAATTGTTGGTCTTCTCTTTCTGTGATGAGTTCATGTATGGAAGAGCACCACCCATTAGGCCGCCAGTCGACGGGGTGTTGCCGGTGATGCTGATTAGCCGGTTGAGCCCGAAATCGGATATGTATGGTTGGTAGTCATTGTCAAGTAGGATGTTGGAAGGTTTGATATCACCATGGACAAACTTTCTTGGACTGCATTCATGGAGATAGGACATGCCTCTTGCTGCTCCTTTGGCTATTCTAAGCCTTGTTGACCAAGAAAGGTTTGGAGATGGTTGTCCACTTCTCCCTGTATTTTCAGAACGAGGGATGTTATTTGAACATAAAAATACAAAAGATAAATAGATTTGAAGGTTGAAATGAAAAACTGCATAAAATCTCTAACAATCATAGAGTAGATGTTAAAGAAACATTTTCAATCAAATTAGAGTGTACTAGGCAATTTCCTAAGGTGAATTGTTTATTATTACCAATGAATTTAGTCAAGTTTATAACATCTAGAACATAGTGCAAATGCAGATTCTTGAGTAGTTTTAAATTGCCAATTGCAAATTTATGCTGGCTTTAAATATTTTCTATCAGTGTTAGGATTGGCATATGGTTGCATTAGAAGCAAGGAAAGGATAGGAAAAAGTTGTAATAGGGACAGGGTTGAACCAAAGAGGTTAATGAATCTTGTTGATGCTTTTATGCTTCATACGGAAGGAAGTTTAAGCCTAAAAGACAAAACAAATCATGAAACCACAAAAGGCACCCATTTTCCACTAACAAATGTAACCTTGTTTAAGCTGAATGGAAGGCAGAAATTGGGACAAATTGCGCCTTCTTTTAGCTTATGCTTTCAAGTACAACACCGTTACAAGACACAACGTCAGACACTAATTTCAAAATGCGATTCAAAGACTTAAAGAGGGTGATCAAGGAAGGAAGATAGGGATTCAAAAGTCAATAAGCAGACAATTGAAAGAAAACAAATATGACATTGAAGTTTGAAGGAGCTTTCCTAACTATTATGTCCAAGCTTTTTTTAATTTATCTTGGCGGTTAAAAGCTATGTATAAGCTGTTTTGGTCCCAAACAAATATGATTGTGTTCCTATAATTCTATCACTTCATCTCTCACACAAATTGATGGAATAGGGTGGTCCAAGTCATCAATGATAGAAGACACGAAACTTCCATTTCCAATCCCCCTCTTCCTTTCTATTTCTAATTCCAAGCAAGGAAATATACTATAAATTCTATTTGTACAATATCATTTCTTTAGAAATAAATAAGGTGTACCCATTTTCTTCCTCTTATTTTTTTTCTTATGATTTAAAATTATACACAGGAATTGAAAAGATTGGACCTCATGTCCTCATCTACTACACAATACAAAATTACCCATGTGCCGTCTCTTTATCTCATTAAAACAAATGGGACCAGACACAGTCAGTTCACAATTCACATACCGTAATAGGATCTAAATACTTGTTTTTAATGAGAAAATAAAATTTAAGCCATTTAAAAAGTTGAAAAAGATATTATAAATGGTGGTGTTTGACAAATTATAGAGTCTTAGTGCACCCATAATTCCAAATAAGCAAAGGAGCAAAAATAGTTTATGTGCATGTTTGTTAAACTCTTCTCATGTGTCACGTGGCAGTTGAGTCCCAAATTGCCATGCATGCATGATTAATTAATCGGTTAAACTCGACTATAAGTTCAAAATTTTAGCCAACCATTAGTCTTCTTTTACCCCTAATTATTGTTACCTATCAATATCATTGTGATTACGTTTTTCTTCAATTACAACCTACTATGTTTGGTTAGGTAGGCATGTCCCTCGATTGAAAGAGTGAAAATTTAGAGCAAACCCCCTTCTCCTTCAATCCAAACCAATAAATCAAACCATTCTTGCATAAAACATGCCTCTCTCCTATATTTTAGGCACATTGTTAACAATCAATTACTTATACTCCACTATAGTGTAAACAAAGTATATCAATTACACATACATTTTTAGTATTAAATAAAGTATAAAATTTATACAAGATAATGTTACATCTTGTATAACAATGTATAAATATTTCAATTTCTGAGAAGGAAAATCCATAGCAGCTAAAATAAATCAAATGACACACATTAAGGATGTGAAAATGAAAGAACTAACCTCGAAGTGCTTGAGCCAAATTGCCATTAGAGATGAAATCACTAATGAGAAGCTTCTCATCATGTGCCCAATAATAAGCCCTCAATCTCACAATGTTAGGGTGCCTAACCTTCCCAATGGCATGAACCTCAGCAGCAAACTCCTTATACCTCTGATCACCACCCTCTCCCAATCTCCTCACCGCCACAGGAACACCATTAGCAAGCACCACCTTGTACACTATCCCCAACCCACTCTTCCCCAACACATATGCCGATGCCCTTAGAAGCTCATCAAGCTCAAACCTAAACCCTTTGTCTATGTTCACCAAACCCCCTTCAACTCTTCCACCTTCCCCCGCTTCCTCTTCCTCTTCCTCCTCCTCCTCGTCGCTCTTCACTCCATTCATACATTGCAATGCACACAGATTCATCTTCTCCTCGCCACCGCCGCTGCCGCCAAATTTGCTCTTCCCTGCACAGCTACAGGCATTGCCATCATCCTTCCTCTTCCAATAAACATATACGATTACTAGCCCGATGAGGGCGACCCCAGCAGCGTCGGCTGCTGAGATCAGGATTATGAGGCCGGGACTCAGGCCTTTTTCTGAATGGAAGGTCCCCGCATGTGCTGCCGCGTCGGGACCTTCCTGTGATCCCCGGCCTGAATCCGAACCGTTGCATGATTTTCTTAATGGAAATCCGCAAAGGTTTGGATTCCCAAGGAACGCAGTGGGGCCCTGATTTGAAAATGAGCCTGTTTGGGGAATCTCGCCGGTTAGATTGTTGTTCCGGAGATCGAAGCTCACGGTCGCCGGTAACTTCCCAAGCAACGCCGGAACCTTACCGGATAAGTGATTGAACGAGAGGTTTAGTGTGCCAGAGAGAGAACTCAAATCGCCGAGTTCGTCAGGGATCGGACCTTCGAATTGATTATCGGAGAGATCGAGCTGGACGAGCTCATCCATCCCCGACCACACATTGGCCGGAATATCGCCGGAAAAATTATTCCTCGCCAGAATCAGTCTCTGAAGCTGCTTGCAGTCCTTGAGCTCCGGCGGCAGGTGGCCGGAGAACGAATTCTGGGAGAAATCGAGGTTCTCGAGGCGGCGAAGTGTGCAGAGCGACGGAGGGAATGGACCGGAGAGGTTGTTCCGGTGGAGGTACAAGCTGTGAAGCGCGGTGGCGTTGAAGAGCTGCACCGGAACGACGCCGTAGAATTCATTGTCGTGCAAATTGAGTCGCCGGAGGTACCTTAATGTCCCAAGCTCCGATGGAATGTATCCCCGGAGTGATTTCCCGGCAAGCGCGATGCCGACGACGCGAGGCTCAGGCTCGCCGGAGATGCTCGAACATGCGATACCAGACCACCGGCACGGCGTGGTATCGCCGTCGTTCCAATCGGAGAATGTGACTGCACCGCCGTCGACGGCAGATTTTAGAGAGAGAAGCGCGAGGCCGTCGGAGGAGAGAGAAAGCGCGGAAGGGAAGATTAGTAAGAGAAAATAGAGAAGCGTAGACGGTGTCATTGAGTGATACGGCGTCGTTTTGTGTGATGATTGATACGGCACCGTTTATTATGAACCGTTTATGTTAGTGTAGTTGCAGAGCTTTTGAATGGCGAAAGAGAGTGAAAGAGAGAGTGAGGGAGTGAGAAACAAAGAGAGGTAGTTGTGTTGGTATTTATGAGAAAAAAGAAGATATAAATTTGTTTTTAATATTGGTGGGGGTCTATGACCCGCCAAAATTAGTGAGGGACTTGCTAACTGAAATTGTGAGATGAGACAAAGAGTGAAGTGTAATGTAAGGAAAAAAAGTAACACAAAAACAAAGGGGAAGATTTTTGGCTTTACACTTGCAAGTTCATCTTATGTCATTAGATTTGCTGAATTACTTTCTTTGTAACAATGTTTCATTATTGGGGTGAAACTGTCATCTCACTATTCTTTTGTTTGTATTATCCTTTTTTTTTATTCATGATTTAATTGTATTGCTACAAGCCTACAACACTGTATTTCTATCTTAAAACATTTATAATTAAAAGTTTAAAAAGTTTAAAAGATGGAGATTTAATCCTCTCTTGATACACTTTAATCATAATGGGTTGGCAAATAGTTAATGAAACATTAACGAGGCTTATAAGAATAGAAACAACCATGCTATGTAATGAAATTATTTTTCTCAATTGTGTCAACTCTCAGAAACAAAAATGTTGGACATTATTCCTTATGTTATATGTTATATCATATTCGCTGTAAACTAAGCATGATTCTTGGCGCTTATCACCACAATTAGCATGACAAAGAGATGTTGATAAAAAGAAAACTCAACCTTTTTGTAGAAAAGGAGCTTTTGTCTACATCAGCATATATTATGTCACATGTAAATTTCTAAGAACATTAATTCTTAATATTTTTTTTTTTTTTGGGTGAGTAAATCACTAAATCCTCAGTATTTTTGCTTATTTCAGTAATGCCCTTTCATGTAAATTTTATCTTTATGGATAAACAAATCACTGGGTTAACTAATGAAAAACAAGAAAAAGGGGGGGACTAAGTACAACAACAATATGCATTGTACTCAAATTACTTAACAAAGAATCAACATTATGTATCAACATAGAAGTAGATTAAAAACAGATTAAAATAAATTCGAATCAAACTATTAATTTAACTGAAATTAATGGTTACCAAGTTACAAGAAACAATATCAACATAGAAAATTAATTTTGATATAATATTAGTGTAAAATGTTATATACTACCAATAAACATTTGTTATTGCATCTGTCATCAACTACTACATTTGTTAAGGCCTTTAGTACTTAATTATTTATATAATTTCTAATCATTATAACTAAAAATTTCTCCTTGAAATTTATTTATGCTAAATAAGTTTAAAATCTTGCAACCGTCTACATTATTAATTATAGATTTAATTATTCTAATAGTCTCTATAGTTTCACTAACTTTACAATTAGATTTTTATATTTTTTTTAATTGAATTTTTACATTGTTTTTAATTTTATAACTAGGTTCTTCTTAGTGTAAAAAATATTAGAGTTGAGTATTTACTCCGTAAATTAAATGTATCTACAATTAAGAATATAATTAGATCATTTACTCCGCAAATTAAATGTATCCATAATTAAGAACCTAATTAGATATTTGACAAATGTTTTTTGGGAGAAATATTTCGTTAATTTTAATGTTTTTGATATGAAAATGATCTAATTACAAAATTAAAAGTAATATAAGAACATAATTAAAAAATATATATATAAAAATCTAATTACAAATTTAATAAAATTATAATAACCAATAGAATAATTAAAATATAATTATGTTATATATAACGCATGTGGTAGCTATCTTGAACAAACACTTACAAGAAGTCACGATCATTGTCAAGACATTTCAAACTGAAACCTCCATGTGCTTCAAAAAAGGTTTGTTACAATTATATAAATTTAACTAAGTGTGGTTTGGTGACTCATTACTTAGTTGTTTAACCAAGAGATTGAGAGTTCAAATCCCACCATGAAAATCGAAAGCATCATGTGGTTAGTGTTTGTCCCTTAAAGAGATTATTAATCACTGTATTCGACGGTTTACATATTTGAAAAAAAAAAAAAAAACATATGAATTTCAATGGTGCAAAAAGAATCCTAAACTAAAAGTGGATTTTGGTTGAACAAATACAAAATGAAGTTTGAATTATCATAAGTTCAGCACCCTTTTTGTTTTTTTACAGAAAGATAATTAGTTCAACAAATTTGAATTCTATTTCCTCTTTGACCACAATTATTTTTTATAGACAAATGTTATTACATTTTTGTGGGTGTGAAAATTTTTCCATGTTTAGTAAAAAGTTTCGAAATATACAAAACATTTTTAAAAATTTAATTTCACCTACTTAATCCTCTAAAAAAACATATTCATGAAAGGGAGAAAAAAGTCTCAAAATGTATAAATTTGAGCTAGTACAAAATAAATTCCACAATAATATCATCTCTTCTAGTTATCATGCTTTCTCCATGATATTTGTCCCAAACGACTAGAATTTTAAAGTGCCATCGTTTTTCCCAAACCAAACGCCACTCATACTAAATAAATGAGTGAGGCCTATACCTTAAATTCTACTGCAAATACTACCGTTTTTGTTCATTCACTTAATTGGGCAATGCCCAAAGACAAAGCCTCTTTTCTAATTATTAAATCGTTGAGTTGAACTATATGCACTACAATTACACATCTGTATCTCAATCATGCAAGACAAACTTAGAAGCTAACAAAACAAAGCCACACACTAACCATGACATAATAACGCAATTTCTTTTTGTACTCTTTTTTTTTTTTTTTGTGCTTATGATTCCATTAATGATTTCTGTGAGCCACGAAAATGAAAGAACTTAAGCTTGGCCATAAAAACAATTAAAATCTTGCCCCATACGTCTAACGAATTGGTCTAACCCCGAAAGCAAATATATATATATATATATATAATTTAATATTGCTTCGCTAATTTGCTTTGTACCGAAGGCATATATAAAGAGTGGTGATGAATCAATTCAACGGTAACAAATAAATATTGACGTGTTTAAAATGAAAAATTGGAAGAATTAGGTATTAAGAATGGGGCCAAAAGAAAATTAAAAACTGTTTGCTGAGCATATTGTACAAGTATTTTTTTTTTATTATTATTAAACAAATGATTCTGAAATTTAAATAATCTATTTTGATAAGCTTGATCAGGATAAAGACCACACCAAAAGGGGAAGAAAATATGGAAATGTGTGTTTGTTGGCTTAATTTACAAGAAAAATTAAAAAATTAACAAAGACGTATCTCTGAAATTTGAATAATCTATTCCATTTGGATGAATGCTCAAGAAAAATAGAAATAGAAAATGATCACCTTTCCACTTACAAGGCAATGCAAAACACTCAAAATTCAGAGAACCATTCTATTTAACACATGGGGAGCAATTCCAAAGTGCACTACTCAACAACACCACCTCTAAGTTTGTAAATGGTTATTTTTTGTTATTGTTGTTGTTGGTATTTTTTCTTTTAAAGAACTTAATTGGATAGTGACACTTAGCATTGTGAGCTAATATAGATATATTATCATCTCAGACAGAGAAGAGGGCATAAGTTATCTACTTATATATTAAAACCAAGATTACCAGAAGAGTAAGGTAGTCTGACTTCAGGATGGTCAACACACCACATCATATGGCATCCACCATCTTTAGCAGCAGTTCATTAAGGTTAGTAACACTAATCATTGTTCTCAACTCAATTTACCTAGCTCAATTTGCATCTTCTGGTTTGAGCCTTCGATTGTTTTGGGACCTCTCCTATAGACTGGGAATTAATTCTGGGGTAAATTACATCGGCTTCCTCTCAGGTTAGGCGATATATGTGCGACACTCCTTCATTTGTAAAACTATATACAAACTTTCCTTTAAATTTAAGTTATATCTTCCATGACACCAAATACCCATTGTATAAGAAATCAAAGAATGTTGTATGTAATATTACCTAACTCTAGGGGAGTAAATATATTTTAACCTCAATTCTATCCATGAAGCCTTCCCTGCAATGTTATTAATCTCTCACTCTAATGGGTAATCCTATTTTTCTTAACAGGGGATTTTCAAGGTGGGGGGTAGAAGTGCTGTAAAAATAAGTTAATATAATGAAATCTTAGGCTTTTATTTAGAGAGAAACTAGAGGTGAATACAATACAGAATAATGCATGTGAATATATGTAATTACCAAAGAAATGTTCTGGAAAATATGCAACATAATCATGAGAAAAATTTATCCCTTTTTTCTTTTAATCATAGTACACTACAAAACCATTTGCATAGATGGTAATAAAGATCAAACATTCACGTTAACTTGGCAACCTAAACTCTAGCAATACTTATGTGAAAATGAGATTGGAGAAGATTTGTTTCCAAACCATCAAGGTACAAGCTAATCAACCTTAGAACGCTGCACAATAAATTTCTCCTGCCATAACAAATTTAGAGATGATGTCAGAATCTCAAAATGGAGAATAAATGGGGTTTTGGATTTCTTCTAAGACGATGACAGCACCAGAGGTTACATTTCAAGCTTTCTTACTAATAGTAACAAAACAGCATAATCAAATTCAAGCTGCAAAAAGTATGCATATAAACCATTTCTACTATACTTGAATAAGGTATCAAACTACTAGCTGACTCTACTGTACTTTATTTCCAGTTCCATTTACGTCAACAGCAAAACTGCTGTAGATTTGACAACTAAGATTCTTTCAATACCTTGCACCAATTTAGGGAGGAGGTGCTTCAGTGCTGGAGGGTACATTCTCAGATACTGGTGCGGTGGGAGGAGTATATATGCGTGCTTTCTTGAGAATTTCAGCAACAATCCAATGTTTGCGCTTGCTCAAAGGCCTAGAAGGATCCAGTCGAACCTGAAAGAACAACAGCAAAAGAGATTGCTTACTAAGTTTTCTTGCAAAATCTAGAGAGTATATTAACATTTAACCATCAAGTGATAAGAATAAATGAATAATACAACAACTACCAAGCCTTATTCCACCAAGAGAGATCAGCTATATGGATCAAATGCCATCATAATATCCTATCATAAACCACGTCTATAGTTAAAATACTAAACTCCCAAGATACAAAGACAATACTAATAACTAAGTTCAATATTTTAAGAAATAAACAAGGACTGCAAATTAGATGGGTAAGTAGAAAGTTGTTACCAACCCGATCACCAATGTTACATTGATTGTGTTCATCATGCGCCATAAATTTAGAAGTTCGCTTGATGTAACGGTTGTACACTTTGTGGTGGAATAGCCTGTCCACTGCCACCACCACTGACTTCTGCATCTTATTGGAAACCACCATTCCTACGACTTGCTTCATCGTTCTAACCCAACCTACACAATCTCTAAGCCAGATTCTGATGTACAGCAACTACAACACAATAAAAAAAAATATAAATAATGAATTCCAAAATTACATTTCGGGAACAATAACCAAGGACAGAAATTCTGATGTATCAGGGCATTTTTCATTACAATCACCACCCCCAATTTCCATAGCATAGTAGTTTCATTTATGGCTAAAATTTCAACATTATTGAATTTATTCAGTTCAAATAACATAGTTTCATGTTCAAATAACACAGGAATCCCAGCACATACACGTACTCCATAACAAATAAGTAAAAGGCATATCAATAACACAATAGAAATCAGGCCTTGATTGCACATTTGCACATAAAAACCTAACAAATGAAGAAAGCATTCTAAGTTTCTAAGTACTCAGCTCAATTGACGCATTTTAACAAACAGGTAAAGGGCGAGGCTGTGACCACAACAATCTCACTCGTTTTGTTCTGTGATTCTTACAAGTCTCATGCTAAGTACGTTTCAGATTTACATAAAATCGTTAAAACCCAAAGGTTTCGAGAATTTTCTTAATCACTCAAATAGTAGAGTGGTTCTCAATCTCCCCCACGTATGTATTTATCTACGTATGTAGGTACGTACAATTGGATAAAATACGAGAGTGGAGCTTACTGAGATGAACGGGAAGATATTGGCAGAGACAAAGGGGGCGACGGGCGGCGGCTGAGGGCAACAACTGGCGGTCGACTGGCGGCGACACTTGCGAGAGAGGGACACTGCTGCACTAATCGCTTCAGAGTGTTTTATTTTAATTTAGTCTTTTATTTTTTTTATTTTTTTTATTTTTGATAGATATCTTTTATTATTTTTAAATTTTTTTTCTCGGGTTTGGCATGGGCTTGGGTATGAGGAATATGTAAAATTTTGAACAACAAAACAATGGGCTTGGAAATGTTGGATGGCCAAGCCAACTTTGGTTGACGCACATGGTTAGGTTCCAACTCTATTTCAAGACTCTCAATAAAGACCAAAAATAAAAGACTCCATGAACGATATATGGTTCAAGTACTCCTAGAACAATTTCAAAAGGAAAAAAAGACCCTCCTAGAACCAATAAGTTTTTAGTAAATGGGCTACCTTTCATGGGAAGATCTCTTATAAGAATAGTTTGAGACTCTCTATAAAAAAAAAAAAGAAACAGTTTTTGACTCGTTTGAGTGATCTTGAGCTATCCATTTTGAAGGGGAAAAGATGTTATAGAGTGAGGAGATTGGTAAAATATTAAGGATAAGAAACTAAATTTTAATTAATTATTATTAGACACAATTTTTTTATTGTAAAACTACTTTTTTAATCCACACTATTTGGAGCATGTTCCAAAAAAATAGTTGAAACTGAAGTGAAATGGGCGAAGATGTGTGGTCTAGACTTTTTTGTGTAAAGACTTTGATTCATTCATTTAAATGATGAAGTTGCCTGACATCTTCGAATGAATGACAATAAAAAGTACCTGAAAAGATTCCGATATTTAAATTAACAATAATTTTAGACAACTTTTACATAAAATGGAGTTGTTCAGTACTTAAGGTTATTGAAATATTTATAAAGGAAGGGATGGCTTGACCATCACTACATAATCTTTCCTCTTAGTAGTAGTGAATAGTTGTTCCCTTGATATTTGGGGAGTTACTCCATGTAAGAGTAGATACTAAGCTTGTAGATATCATTAGTAGTGAGATTACTAGTCTTTTTCTTGCCACGCAAGTCTTGTCGGTCGCGAGTCTTGGAGCCAATGCTTTGAGTAAGTTGAGTAGGTTGACCTATGTTAATTATGATCATGTTGATCTGGATCAGCAAATTTGTTAGACTTCTTCAAGGTGGCCCAATTTTTTTTTACTCCATGGCCCTGAGTCATCTGGGCTAGGCTATGATCAGAGAATTTAGAATTTGTGAGTTAAAATTTAGGATTTAAGATTTGAAATTTAGGAATTAGAATTTAAAATTTAGGATAAAAGAGTTATTCAAATCTGGGTTAGGGGTAGCCCATTCTATCAAGTAACATCTTACTCAAATCGGACTATTACTCTACAACTTAACCCAAAGTGACGAATCTAGACTTCTGGTCCAATTTACACAAGTCGGATCGACTATGCTACAAAATCCGTATCCAACTTAATTTCGGGAGCAAATCAGATGCACCCTACTACTTCAATTATCATCACTCAGGTGATAACCACCTCTAACATGGAGTGTAACTTCTCACTCTATGAGGGAATAACCACCCATAATTATCTGAAGTCATCCTTAAGAAATAACTTTGATTTATTTATTATCCTATAAATATTTTAACACTCATGTATTTTTTTTTTTCAATTCATTCAACACTTAACCTGCTAAAATTTTTACTAATTTAAATATTGGAGTCATTTGTAAGTACTTCTACCACTATTCAGACAAAAATATTATCGACACTTACAAGACATTTAGATTTTACATTCAAGTACAAAATTACTGTCCGATTTCAAATAAACACTTCGAAATAAAAATAATGCAAAGAAAATGGCTGCTATTGACAAAAAATAATTGATCTTTTAGTTAATATTTCTTTATTAATATTTTTTAATTAAAAAAATTCCCAGCCAAAATATTTAGTTAAAATGTAAAGTTAGGTAAAGAAAAAGGCTTCATCTGAAGAAACAGTTCTTTTTAGGTGTATTATTCTTTCAATATTGATCATTACTCAATCATTCCCTTAAGTTAGGAAATTGTAGCAAAGTTAGGAAAATTAAATGTGATAAGAAATGTATGTCCATTCAAATAATCAAGACTGAATATATACTTTCAAAAACTGTGCAATCACAGAGAAATAGTCCATCAGATATACATTCTAATACAAGTAAATGGAAATGACATATGCCTACCCCAACTGTAACATGTTTCTTTAAGGTTCCATCATGAAATTTTTTGCATGCAGATATATTTCCCCTGTCAATCTATCCCTCAATCATACGAAATTGATAAATGGAAATGCCTCTTCCCGAGACAAGAATACCATATGGAGTAATAGAGAGAAAATCAGATCATTAATAATGATGATCATTTTTTCCTTGCATCATTCAATGCCAAAATCTTTCATGAGACGGGTTGCTATGTATTGTTGTTGTTAACATTTAAAAGTAGCTATTGATAAACACCATGTAATGATCACGGTTTTCTGGAGAGAATTATATCTGATGAGTTATGTACTTACGTTTTGTTTCAAAGGATTTTCACTAACAAAAGGTTAATTGTGATTTAGTAAATCCTAATAATTTAGTAAAGTGCGCTCCATGTAGTCATTAATATATTCAATAATATTTAGAAGATAATAAAAAATTAATTAAAATTTAAAATTATTTTATTTAGTATTTATTAATTATTGTCAAAATAATTATGTAATTTTAAATACAATAAATATATAATTATAAATATTATATATATGAAATTATTAATATTATATTATATAAGATAATTTTAAATATTATCTCTTCAACATTACTATATAAGATATTCAAATGATAATGTAATAAATTTAAAAAATTAATGTTGTTATAGAAGTTCCTTTAAGATCAAACAATTATATCGAATTGAGTATGATTGTATGTGTAATAACATCTACCAGTTATACCAGAAATATCAATAAATTTGATTATTGAAATTATTTAGAAATGTCCTTTTTTTAGTTTCTAAAATTTATTTTTTAGTTCAAAATTAAATCTGACCCCTCTTATCTTTTTCTTTTGGAGTGACATTATCAATAATAATAATAATAATAATAATAATATCACCCTATATTTAAAAAGTCATCATGATATAAAAGAAATGTAATTTAAATATAGTTTAAAGATGTCAAATAATTTGTAGGTTAAACTAATTAAATATGTGGGTTTCGTATATTTTTCTAACTCATGTTGTTGATTAGGTCAATCCAAAGTTAGTGGAAAACTTTGGGTTGTTTAAATAACATATCTTTTCATACAAAGATTTTTAAGATACTCAATTTTCTATATCTAATAGTTAGTTTTGAAGTATAATTCTCTTAAAAACTCATACTTTTTATACGTCTAATAAAATAAAAAAGCAAAAAATTCTGAAAATATAATAAAAATTACGTCAAAATTTAAAAGTGACAAGATAGGTATTTTTTTTTTTCGATCTTTAGTTGAAAATTGAAATATATATTCGACCATAAGCAGGGAACAAAGTTCAAGAACTACTCAATGAAACAACACAAATAAAGCCAAACAAACAAAACAGGATCCAATCTCACAAGTCCACACAAACAAAAATCAAATCAACACAACATTTACAAAAATAATTCATGAGTACAAAAAACAATCATAATATATTTGTGTATATTTATATTTATCAAAATAAATGGTTGCAATGATTTACGAAGAATATGGATTAATCTATCTTTTGTATCTCCAAAAATTAACAAAAATGACGTCTGAGAATAATTAACGCGCATATTACTTTTCACAACTTATAAAATACGAAAAGAGTCAATAAAGATTAATCTTTTTGCAATCTATGAAAAATTTAGGAAGACGACAGGTGTAATTTGTTGCTTTTTGCAAACTACAAAATGTTTTTGTGTTAGATAAGGTTGTTTTTTGCAACCTTGCAAACTCAATTGGGTAGAACTCCCATTCTAAATCTATATTCAATTTTGAGACTAAAAAATGTGTACTCAATTTGGTTCTTGAATTTATATACGAGTCTTAATTTAGTTTCTAAAGTTTCAATTGTCTTTATTTAGTTCTCAAACTTTACAAACATGACTCATGTTAGTCCTTGAAATAATTTTCAATGTATACACGTTAATAGAACACTATCATGGACAGGCAGATGCCACACTAAACTCTATAAAATGATATTTTGGTTTTAACATTCAAATAACCAAAAAACAACATCATAAGTGGTGTTTATTGAAACTTTACCTAACAAAACAAATATGCGACATCATTTTTGAGCTATTTCAATGTCAAAACCAAAACTACATTATTTTACATATTTCAGTGTGGCATTTGATTGACCATTTCAACGCTCCATTAACTTTTTTAAACAAAAAAATGTTTCAGGGGCTAATGTGAGACACGTTTATTAAATTTGAAGACTAAATAGAGATAATTAAAATTTCAAGAACTAAATTGAGACTTGCATACAAGTTCAGAAACCAAATTAAATATTAACTCCAAAAACGCCAAAGATATTTATTTATTAAGAACTTATTCGGAGCTATTTTTATGTTAATAAAAATATTTAAAAATGTTAGAATGTAAAGTACTGCTCAAATTGGTTAACAAACAAAGGCAATTAAGTTTGAAAACTAAGACCTGAATGAATGCCTCACATGATATTTTTGTAAATGTTGATGCCATTCAAGTCCAAGTCTATGTCAATCAACATATCCACATGTGATGAGCAGCAACATTTATCCATTAATTCTCACATCACACTTTTTGTTTCCGTTAGAATTTAACAAAGGAATAAAAAAAGCTCCATCAACATGAACTGTCAAGTGGCAACAACAACAACACTACTCATCATCAAACATTCAATTCAATTCAAATCATTGCTCTTTTTCTTGTAATAAATTAAAACCTTATGGCAATACTCAACCTCCTCCTAGAAAAACGAACACAACAAATTTTACCAAGAAAAGTTGAAGAGAAATTATGTTAGGCCTGGCACTAGACCCATGAATATAGGAGCTACACTGTTGATTGAAATTAATATGTGACAGGTTTCGTAAGGGGGAAGCAGACAAGAGTGTCAAATATAGGAATCAAAATCAAAACCCATTTTTAAATTAAACCTCTAAATGGGCCTTGTAAGTTTTCCACCGGGTCTCTCTGTGCACCATGAATGAGGCTTTTATTTCAACCCTATGAGCCCACCAAATTTAAGATGGGTGGGCCCACTTTTCTTGAACGGGGTACCACTCAAACACCACATTGCATGGTGGTCCATCATTTGGTTTCATTTTTCCTCAAGTTTTGTTTGTTTCCTAGGTTGATTGGTTTGATAGGTTTTGAACATGGTGGGTATTTTAAATTTTTAATATTAATGTCTTTAAATAAAAATTACATTGTAAACAATTTGATAGTTTAGTCAAATATACTCAATTAAATATGTTGATTTATTTAATGGTTCGTAATGTAATCTTTATATAAAGGCATCACCATTAAAATATATATTTTTAAACCATTTATGTTATTTACATATTTAACCAAGTTAGTTGAGTAATTATTTTATTGATCTGTTTAAAGTTTAAGAATCCGTTTGGGAAGTAGCAGAAACTAATTTTTTTTACTTTTGAATTATGAAAAGTCAGAATATGCGTGTTTGTCACCATTTTAGAAAAAGTTTTTAACTTCTCGAAAAGTTAATTTACAGCTTTTTGAAGAAGTAGAAATATATGACTTCTCTGCTTTTCGATAAGTCATTCTGCCACTTCTTTAAAAAAAATTAATTTCAAAACAAAAAAAATCTACTTTTCTTAAAAAATACTGACCCTTCACCACCATTTTCACGCAAGGTCTGCTAGAAGTATTGGCCTTCCACCATCATTCCACCATCATTCCACCATTATTCTCACGCAATGTTCCAAACCTCACCATTTTCACGTAATGATTCATGTGATGGAAGTATTGATCCTCCACCACCATTTTTATTTTCATACAATATTGCATCTGAACAACCTACTGCATATATTCCTTCTAAGTATTTTTTTTATCATTTTATCACTCTATTTTTTATTATTAAATTTGTATTTAACTGTGGTATGAAATTTCAGTTTTAATTTTATTTTTTTTATATGTGATTTTATAACTTGTTATTATTTTCATAGTTAATTATAGCAAGTTTTTTACCTCAATAAAGGAGAAGGGAGTTTTAATAGGAGTAAAAAAAATAAAAAATGCAACAAAATATACATTGAAACACATTTTATATTTATTTTTTATTTTCACCTACCATATCATACACAATATTAGTGATTAGGTTATGTAAAATCAACATTTAATATTAAAAAGTATTTGTTATCATTGTTATTTTAATATTCATTCTCTTCTGTACAAAAATTTTTATTTTGAGTTATTTATCCAAACACTACAACTTTAAAATAATTACTTTTATAACTAAAAATCTAAATACAAAATAACTTATTTATAAGATGAAATTAATAAAAGTTCTTATGCTTTAAGCTCTTTTTCCAAAAGAACTTATTTAAGTTATTTACCCAAACTGGCCTAAATAAATGTTGAAAGTTTAAATCTTAGTATGTACATGTAATAAGTTATTGGCCAATAACAAATTTTTAAATAGAATTTTGATCTGCGATAGATTAATTTTTAACTTAAGAAAATTATAAAAAATAAAAAAAATTATTTGCATATTTAAATTGAAATAATTTTCAAATGAATTAGAGGTAAAAATACTTTTTAGATAAAGTATTATGATAAAATAATGAGAATATGACGTGTGAATATTTTATTAATATTTGTAGATATAATGTTTATTACTAGCTAGTCATATGCATTTTTGGGTGAAAATTGTCGATATCTTTTCCACAAATCCGATGCACTGAAGTGTATTATTGTGTCTAAATGAATTAGTAATTACATTATTAGTTACGAATTACTATCACTAATTACTAATTATAGTAGTCAAATATGAGTAAATAATACATCAGTCATGTATATCAATCTCGAATATACCAATATAGTATAGGTGCATTTAGGGTAGGTTTAGCTTTTTCAATTTTTTTTCTCCAAAAACTATTGTAAAACTTTCAAGTATACAATTACACGTTCTTTCAGTGAATTTTAACTGTTAATTTTAATTTTATATATTATATATATTTTTTATAATTAAAATTAATAATTAAAAATTATTAAAAAATTAATATATTAGCGTATTTAAATTTTTTTTTAAACAATTAACAATAAATATTTTTAGATACTAAACAAATTTTAGTATAATACTTAGTTATTAAATTTTATAATATTTTTTAAAATTTTTAAAATGAAACAATATATTTTTTATATTGTATATTTAATATTAAAATATATAATATACTTTTTGCATATTTTATATTTAAATATTAAAAATACAATATATTTTTTATAAATTGTCTCGTTTCTAAAATTTTAAAAAATATTATAAAATTCAATAATTAAATATTATACCAAAATTTGGTCGATATCCAAAAAAATTAGCCATTATTAGCATAGCATTAGAGTTGAGCTTATTTTACCTTGTACTATTGGAATTGGAAAATTATCACGTATGCACTTGGAAAAAGTGGAATACCATATTCATATAATGAGGGTTGAAATGACTAAAATAACCCTAATTGTAGAGGCAAATATCATGAACAGGTAGCTCTAAAATAAGGGTGTGGCCAAGTGATCAAGGGCTTAAGGTGACTATGTATTCCATCAATTTCTTTTGAAAGTGACTCAACTTGAAACATATTTCACAATCGAAAATGATTGGGAGTAATAATTTGGAAATAAAAAAGAGTCATAATTTGCTCCTTTTTTTTTGTTTTTTAAATGTATTTATTTTTTATTTTATATTTTTAATTATTACTAAAATAAATAAATGATTTTATATAATATATATAAAATTATAAATGTTAAATTAAATAAAATAATTTTATATTATTGTCTTCCTAGTATTATTTTTTATAATCAATAGAATTCATTCTAACAAATTACAAGTTACGTCCTAAAATACACTTTACTATTTACACAATATTTGTTCAAAATAAACAAAATATTAAACCAAAAGCCATTATTACAAACAATAAAAAATAATAGGAATACAAAAATAACATGCAGACTTTAACAATAGATTGATATATTATTTCGAAAAAAAAAAAAAACATATTGTTCAAAATTTTTATTTGGTTACAAATATTATTTTTGTATAAGTATGTGCAATTTTTTTATTGTTGACTTTTTATATTATATCTTGTTCATAAATAAAATTGAAAAGATTGAAAAAAATTGTAAACAGGAAAACATTACCTTAAACATTGTGTGTAAAAAATACCTTTCAACAATTTGTTATTTATATTTGAACTTTAATACAGGACAGTAATTTAAAAGTGAAAATAAAAAACTAATTAGAATTGTTTATATATACTTTAAATTTGTCACTCAAAATAATACATATATAATATATAATAAACAAATAAATACAAATTTTACATTCATCGAAACCATTTAATTCGACGATAAGCTCACCCGATTTTTTCTCTCCTAAAAAAAATCTAACTAAATCTTTGACTGCATGTATTTTGAAAGAAATATTCTATTAATTTTACATGAAAAAAATACAAAAGCCAAACCCAAAATCTCTAGACTTTAATTCCATCAGTTCAGACATTATGGTGGAAGCTTTGAAGAATTACGAAGCACAACACCCTAATTCAGAGCAACAAAAAGGGCATGAGGGCAGATGGAAGTGGAAGGAGCGGGGGAGCAGCCCACAAGTAGTAATAAAGGTCCTGGAGTGAATACTATGCGTCTAAAGGCCTGAGATGGTATGTTCTCCTGTTCACCGTTAAATGATTATTTTCTGTTGGAATTGTAGAAAAGCGGCCAGTCAAACCTTTGGTCGCACCCTAAAAGAAATTACTCGTATGAATAAACCAAATATTGGTAATTTAATGAAAACTCGTTATAGTGGGTTAATGGCAAACAGAGTGATTAGAGGTTTGGGATTCGAGTATTGGCATATGGATGAAGCGATAGGATATAGTGGGGCCATTTGGGTGATGTGGAGAGATTCTAATTTATAAGTAAATGTGATGGAATCAAAGAACATGTTTGTGCATATGAAAATTAATAAAGAAGATGAGAAAGCTTGGCTGTTAACTGCAGTGTACGCTAGCCCTTAAGAGAATAAAAGAAGCGGCCTTTGGAGAGACCTTAAACAACTTAGTAGATATATTAATTCTGAATGGATGATGCTGGAAATTTCAACGAGATTACAGCTTCAAGTGAAAAGCAATGAGGAGGGAGAGTGGATTTAAATGCCTGTAGGAGGTTCAAGGACTAGATTAATGAATGTTCCTTTAATTGATTTAGGGGCTGTGGAATACAGATTCACGTGGAAAGGACCTAAATGGGAGAATTTAGAGAGGGTTTTTAAGAGGTTGGACCGAGCACTGGAGAATGCAAAGTGGAGAGTGAGATTTCAAGAAGCGAAAGTGAAAGTTTTAGCTAGGGTAAAGTCGAATCATCACCTACTATTGGTCTCGTTGAAGCTAGGAGAGTCCATGATAGGAGAGAAACCTTTCCGGTATGAGGCAATGTGGAGCTTACACCCTGATTTCAAAGACTTTGTGAGGCAACGATGGAACTATAACTATCAGGAGGACAGATTGCTGAGCAACATTTTTAAAAAGATGTTGAGATGGAACAAGGATATCTTCGGATATATAAGCAAGAAAAAGAGAAAAATAATCAATACAATAAGTAGGAATTTGAAGAAAGAAGAGCTATGGAAGAAATAAATTTTTAGAAGAACTGGAAAGAAATTTGAATAAAGAACTTGAAGATATCCTTGATAAAGAAGAAATGATGTAAAGGCAAAAGTCGCAAGAGCAGTGGCAGGTGGAAGGGGATTGAAATACGAAATATTTCCACACAAAGACAATTATTAGAAGAAGAAATTGGATATTGAAATTAAAGATTGGTGAGGGAGAGTGGCTGTCAGATCAAAATAGACTTGTGGAATATGTCACTCTTTTTTTCAAGGAGCTATTTGGAGAAGATAGGAAAGGTGGGACGAAAGTAGACGAAGACTGCTGTTATCCACCCTTGGAAGATGAAGTGGAAAAGAACATGGCCAGAATTCCAACTGATAGGAACAATTAAGGATGCGATCTTTAATATTGGATCCTTAAAGGCCCTAAGACTAGACAGATTTTCAGCTATATTCTTCAAAGAAAACTGGGAGATAGTGAGAAGAAGTGTAGTAAAAATAATGATACAATGTTGGAAGAATCCATAACTAATTCAAGACCTAAATGCCACTTTGATATCCCTCATTCCAAAGGTAAAATTTTCAGATTCTATAACACAATTTCAGCCCATTTCTCTATATAATGTAACATATAAGTGTATTTCTAAAATAGTAGTAGATAGACTAAAACCTGCTCTAAGAGATAGTGTATATTATGAGAAAAGTAAAAGGGAGAAAGAGATACATGGCAATAAAATATGACTTTGAGAAGGCATATGATCGGCTAAGTTGGAAATTCTTAGAGTAGTGTCTTATAGAATTTGGAGTAGAGGAACAACTCATCAAAATCATCATGAATTGTGTGAGTTCAGTTACTTATAGAATTCTTTAGAATGTGAGAAAGACTGATACCTTCAAACCAACAAGAAGAATAAGATAAGGTGCAACGAATTCGATTAGAGCAAGACGACGGGGCCCAGCTATATCTAGTATGTTCTTTGCAGATGACCTTCTAGTCTTCGCTGAAGCCAACAAAGAACAGATAGAAAAAGTTAAAAACTGCTTGAAAAAATTCTGCAACATATTTGATCTAAAAATCAGTGTAGCAAAGATTGCCCTGCTATTTTCTAATAATGTCACCAGAGAGAAGAGAAGAGCAATTTTGGAAGTCGCTCAATTTGAAGAGAAGCCTCATCTGGGGAGATACCTCAGAGCTATAATTTCAAACCACATCAAAGGAAGCGAGAGATTCAAGAATGTCATTGATAGGGTGAAGAGCAAACTCAAGGGATAGAAGGTAAGTTGTCTTTTTCTTGCAGGAAAAATTACTCTAACAAAAGTTGTGTTAAATTTCACAGCAAATTTTGAGATGCAACACACAAAAATTCCAAAAGAAATATGTAAACAGTTAGAGAAGATCCAGAAAAATTTTATTTGGAGGGATATAGAGAGACAGAGAAAGCTACATCACATTGGATGGGACACTCCATGTCTATCAAAAGTTTAAGGGAGAATCAGATTGAGGAAAATAGAAAAGGTAAATGAGGCTTTCCTAATGAAGCTAATACAGAAGATCATGACAAAATCAGAAGCAATCAGAATGCAGGTTATAAAACAGAGGTACATGCACAGAGGTGAAGAAGAGAATGGGATTTAAAGTAAGCAAATAGACTCCCCAATTTAGAAGGAGCTAGTAAGGTTATGACCTAAGGTTGTATAAAAATGTTACTGCACCATTGGTAATGGAAAGAATACGTTATTCTGGTTTGACAAGTATGTGCAAGATGAGGATTTCCTTGTTTATAAGAGACTTGACACAACACCAATCAATTGGCAAGAGGAAAGAGTGGCAGTTTACACAGATACTAGAGGAGATTGGGACTATTGCAAGTTGTGAAAGGTGATTCCTCCACAAGTGGTGGAGAAAGTGAGGACGATTCCTCCTCCAAGATATTATATGGAAGACTCCTTCAAATGGAACCATTCAATGAGTAGTGAGGTGAATATAGCCTCAATGTACAAACTGATAACAAAAGATGAAAGCAGACAGGCCCTCCCGATTTGGAGCACTATCTGAAAATGGAAGTGGTTAGAAAGAGTTAAAATTTTTATGTGGAAGCTAACTCATAAAAAAATTCTCACGATAGAAAGAAAAGCAAAGATGATGGGATCGAGCCCGTACTGCTATTGCTGCCCAAATAAAAAAGAAACCATTATTCATGCGATAAGGGATTTCCCAAGTGCAGCAATTATATGGAATCAATTGGTGTCACCCACGATCACTGTAGCTTTTTTTTGGCGTCCTCTGTTTGATTGGCTAAATCTTAACCTATACAATAATTTGGGTAAGTCATCACATTTTTCTTGAATTGATGAGTTCTGTATTACAACGTGGTGGATGTGGAGGAATGAATAAATCTTTTTCCCACTGTTTAAGAGGCCAAAAAATGCGATTTAATTGATTAAAAATTTTATAGAGACATATGAGGCGGCTGACAGAAAAAGAAAAGATGAGAGAACTCAAATGGTAGTTGAAAAAAGATTAACAGAAAGAATTAGGTGGAATTCTCCTGAAAGAGGATGGACAAAGTTAAATACAGACAGAGTAATGAGAGAGATGGATAAAGTAGCGGGGTGCGGAGGGCTCATAAGAAACCAAGAAGGCAAATGGGTTAGGGGTTGTATGGCGAAGATTGAAAAAAGCGAGGCTTCTCAAATGGAGTAATAGGGAGTTTTTTACAGACTCAAAGTGGCATGGGAATTGGGTATTAAAAGAATTGAGATAGAGATGGATTTATTAGAATCATATGAAGAGATCACAAAGTGCCAACAAGAGTCTCAAATACATAATATTCTCTTGAGAGATATTATCTAGTTCAAAAAAAGACCCGGGAGATTACATTCAAGCATACACTAAGGGAAAGCAATTATTGTGCAGACTGGATAGCAAAATAGAGTGTCAATAGTCACTACGGGATACAATTTTTAGATTCTCCTCCAGTAGGGTTAATCTCAATAATTGTTGAAGAGTCAAATGGAGTTGTAACTCCAATTAGTTAGTTTTGTATTTTGTTTTTGGGTTTAGGCCGCTAGTTTACTGGTGCACGAAATTACAATCACACTTTTGCAACTCCGCACAACTAACCAGCAAGTGCACTGGGTCGTCCAAGTAATACCTTACGCGAGTAAGGGTCGATCCCACGGAGATTGTCGGATTGAAGCAAGCTATGGTTATCTTGTAACTCTTAGTCAGGATATCAATAATTCTCAGATTTAATTGTAAAAAAAGTAAAAGAACATGAAACAAATACTTGTTATGCAGTAATGAAGAACAGGTTGAGGCTTTGGAGATGCTTTGTCCTCTGAATCTCTGCTTTCCTACTATCTTCTTCTTCATGCACACAAGGCTCCTTCCATGGCAAGCTTTATGTTGGGCATCACCGTTGTCAATGGCTACTTCCCGTCCTCTCAGTGAAAACGTTCCAAATGCGTTGTCACCGCACGGCTAATCATCTGTCGGTTCTCGATCATGCTGGAATAGGATCCATTGATCCTTTTGCGTCTGTCACTATGCTCAACACTCGCGAGTTTGAAGCTCGTCACAGTCATCCCTTCCCAGATCCTACTCAAAATACCACAGACAAGGTTTAGACGTTCCGGATCTCAGGAATGGCCGCCAATAATTCTAGCTTATACCACGAAGACTCTGATCTGAATCATGAGGCTAAGAGATATGCATTCAATCTAAGGCAGAACGGAGGTAGTTGTCAGGCACGCGTTCATAGGTGAGAATGATGATGAGTGTTACAGATCATCACATTCATCAGGTTGAAGTGCGAATTAATATCTTAGAATAGAAGCAAGCGTGATAGAATGGAAAACAGTAGTAATTGCATTAATTCATGAAGAACAGCAGAGCTCCTCACCCCTAACAATGGGGTTTAGAGACTCATGCCGTAGAGAATATAATAAGAAACGTGTAAAGTGTCATGAGGTACAAGATGAATCACTAAAAGTAGTTTTTATAGTAAACTGGTGACCTAGGGTTACAGAAAATGAGTAAGCTAGGGTGTTTAGTGTAAAAATCCACTTCCGGGGGCCACTTGGTGTGTGCTTGGGCTGAGCATTGAAGCTTTCATGTGTAGAGACTTTTCTTGGAGTTAAACGCCAACTTTTGTGCCAGTTTGGCCGTTTACCTCCAATTTTTATGCCAGTTCCGGCGTTAAACGCCAGAATTCTTTAGCTGACTTGGAATGCCTGTTTGGGCCAACAAATCTCGGGCAAAGTATAGACTATTATATATTGCTGGAAAGCCCAGGATGTCTACTTTCCAACGCAATTGAGAGTGCACCAATTGGGCTTCTGTAGCTCCAGAAAATCCACTTTGAATGCAGGGAGGTCAGAATCCAACAGCATCTGCAGTCCTTTTTCAGCCTCTGAATCAGATTTTTGCTCAAATCCCTCAATTTCAGCCAGAAAATACCTGAAATCACAGAAAAACACACAAACTCATAGTAAAGTCCAGAAAAGTGAATTTTAAATAAAAACTAATAAAAATATAATAAAAACTAATTAAAATATACTAAAAACATATTAAAAACAAACCCAAAAAGCGTATAAATTATCCGCTCATCATTTACCATAAAAAAATTTTAATATTTTTGATATAAAAAAGGTTTAATTACAAAATTAAAAGTAATGTAGGAACTCAGTTGAAAAGAAAAAAGTATAAGAATCTAATTAAAAATTTAGTAAAACTATAGAGATTAACATAATAATTAAATCTATTTATAACTAGTATAAACCTAGTTCTATTGTATATAAAAATTAAGAACAATGTTACATGACAAAAAAAAATTTAAAACTTTTTATTTATACTTTATTAATAAAGATATTTTTATACTAAATTTTAAATCATAAAACTTAAATTTTAAATTTAAATAGTATAAAAATAAAATATTAATTTAAAATATTGGCTAATGTATGTTAGTAAAAATTAATGTTAGTGACTTTCGTTTAATTATTTAGCTTGGGTTAACTATCAAAAATGTTCCCTAAATTATTCAAACACCAACAATAATGACCCTACTTTTGTTATTGACAAAAATAACCTTAAATAATTTAAAAACGTACACAAAATACCCATCCGTCAAAGGAGACGTACTCCGTTAACAAAAATATCTGACGTGGCAAACGAAAAAGCTGAAGTGGCCCGTTATGTTTTCATTCCCTATTTAAAAACCCTAGACCTTCTAATTTCCTCTCACCCTTTTCTCTTTTCTCACTCAGCCACCGCCTAACTCATTCACTCAGCCACCACCGCAGCTCCATCCTCTTTCCTTTCCTCTCCCTCTCATCTTCTCTTACTTCCTCTAACTCGCTCTCCCTCTCTGTGCTTGCATTGTCTCATCCATGTCTCTCTATGCTTGTCTTGCTCAACGTTTGATTCGAGAAAGCTTCTAGCAAGAGTCTTTGGAATCCATAACTACTAGAAACTTCCATCTATGGTAACTGAGACTCCAAAGACTTCTTCAATCGATTTTCTTATTTCAGGTAATGTGGACAACGAATACCACCTAAGAATTCATCTGCCTCTTCGAATCAACTAGGCTTTGGGATGATTGATGCTTGAAATTTGGCTTCTCACATTGTTCCTTGCTCTGATTCAAGGGAGAGAGAGCTCACCGGAGGGAGGCCACTGGGAAGAGTGAGACGTGAGGCAGAGAACACGGGCAAGGAGGTGGTTTTCGCTATTGTCATGGCCGGCATCATCAATGCTGATTCCATTGCCGTTTATTCTCAGATATTCTCTTCTTCTTTTTACGTGCTTTTCAATTTTTATTAATGGTTGTTGTGTTGTGGGGTTCACTGGTTGTTATGCAGTAGTTTTTGGCATCTGGAAGAGAAAAAAAAGCTCTGGTAGCGACAATGGTTATGGCACGACGAAAGTGGAGGGATGGATGCTGAGAGAAGAGTGATTTCAGATTTTGAACAAGGGGATTAGGGTAAAAAAATTGGAAAATTTGGGAATGTGTTGTCAGCTGGTATCTCTGTTTGTCACATCAGACATTTCTGTTAATGGAGTACGTTTTCCTTGACGGATGGATATTTCTTTGCATATTTTTGAATTATTTAAGGTTATTTTTGTCAATAACAAAAGTGGAGTCATTATTGTTAGCGTTTGAATAATTCGAAAACGTTTATGGTGGTTAACCTATTTAGCTTTTTTTTTTTTACCCTCTACTGAATAAATTGTATCCTAATTTAACCTGATCCAAGTTAAGTTCATCATCAATTGAACAAAATAATCTCTCAAAGGCCATAGCACATGCAATATTTTATTTTTCTTATTATTTACAAAACTTAAACTTAAAATCTTACTCAAAACATTACAAATAATAAGTTAGTAAATCCAATTTTACATAGAAGATTATGCCAAAGAAAAGAGAAATATTAACATCATCTTCAAACATAAAATACTCTAATTTTATCTTCAAAACTTGAGTTGAGAAAAGAGATTTGTGAATTTTTTTTATTTTCTACAATACAGTCTAATAGATCAAAAATTAATCTATTTTAAAAATAAGCTTTATTTAAGAGTTTGTCACTAGTTAATAAGTTGATACACGCACAAGACAGAATTCAAATCTTAATACTTATTTAAGCGAACTAGTGGGTTAATCACTCGACCAATCCAAATTAGTTTAAAA
Organism: Arachis hypogaea; assembly: GCF_003086295.3. NCBI lineage: Eukaryota > Viridiplantae > Streptophyta > Magnoliopsida > Fabales > Fabaceae > Arachis > Arachis hypogaea. Next base: position 106,240,419 of record NC_092047.1, on the reverse strand, counting down.
AAAATACATGAATGATTACTTTATAACTAACATTCCTATGCTTTGCTTTTGTTTATTTGTGGCATGTTACTAGATTTGCGTGTCTTTTATAAGTTGTTTTTAATTGGTCGATTTGACTATTTTTGTATAGCAGAGATCTTGAACTCTTTTCCTATTTTGTGGTAAAAAATTTTAACTAAATATCAAAAAAATATCTCTAACATTCTTGTTTATGTAAGATTTTGATAGAAGGATAGAGAAATGGGGCAACTGGCATAACAACTCAACTAGCAAAACGGAAGCAACAAACTCCCCTTAAATAACAACAAATATATAGGAAGAAAGGCACCAAGGAGATGGCATGGAAGTTGTAAGCTCTGACCCCCTCTCCCTCTAAAATTACCCTTCTCTTGTTAATTCTTTCCCTTGGCTATTCTGACAAATTTTTCCTTCTTCTCTGCTGCAGGAAGCTCTCCCTTCCTCAACTTTACTTCCCCTTCTTTTATCTGTTATGTGAATTGATTCATTTCCTTGGTTGTTGAACCCTTATACCACACCTCATATTTCCTTCATTCAATTTAATTGCTGAATTGTCTTCATAGTTATATCAACTGGTGCTTTCATTGTGATTTCCATGGCCAACAATACTCGGCTGCAAACAATGCAAGCCGATATCAACAAACTCTCCGAACGCTCCGAGGCCCACCAAGAACAACTTGCTGCCATCAATCAATCCCTGGCTTCACTCCAGGCCCATGCCACTCAACGCGCTGAGGGGTCGGTGTCGGCAAATCAGCCGCACTCGATCTTTGCGCCACGACGACACGTGAAGCTTGAGTTTTCCCGTTTCGCCGGCGGCGATGATGTCCTCCAATGGATCTATCGAGCAGACCGTTTCTTCAAGATCCACGACATCCCGGAGGGCCAGAATGTTGACCTCGCTGCTATGAGCCTAGAAGGCAAGGCTCTGTCCTGGTTCCAATTGCTCGAAAGAACAAGCCCGATCCAAGATTGGTTCACCTTATCCACCGCGATGCAAATCCAGTTCGGTCCGTCCTAGTTCGACAACCCCCGCGAAGATTTGATGTAGTTGAAACAATCCTCCACCTTCACCGCATACTTCGACACCTTCACCGATCTTGCCGCAAGGGCATACGGTATGAATGATGCCCTTCTTCTTGACTGCTTTGTCGGTGGATTACACCCAGATCTGAAACACGAAGTCAAATCGCGCTCGCCGAATTCATTGCTACAGGCGGTCGCCCTGGCCAAGTTATTCGACGAGAAGTTCTTTCTAGCCTCATCCCGATCTTGAAACCCAGCCACGCCTTTCCTCACCCATCCCCAGAAACCCCCTCCTTACTTCGGCGAGCAAATCCCACGCGAACACCCCAACCCCAACCCCATGCACGCCTTCACCACCCCCGCTCCTCCCAACCCCGCCCAAATCAAATCCCCTCCGTAAGCTCTCCCCCGCTGAGATTCAATTTTGCCGTGACAAGGGTTTGTGCTTTACTTGCGATGAAAAATTCTCCCCTCCCACAAATGCTCTTCCAAATACTATTTCATCATCCAGTCAGTGGAGGAACTCCCACCGGACCAAGACTCACCAGAGAATCCCCTTAGCCACCCGTTTCCACCCCTGATCAGGATTCCACCACTGAGGAACCTCACCACTTATCCTTTAATGCTCTGTCTGGAGTACCCTCTAGGAAGTCGATTTGGTTCACTGGCTCTATTGCAGGGAAACAACTTCGGATTCTCTTGGATGGCGGCAGTTCTGAGAACTTCATCCACCCTAACCTCTCAACTATGCTTGCTCTCCCCATCTTTGCGGCCCCAAAATTTGCAGTGGAGGTCGGCAACAGTGCCTTACTACACTGTGAGGGCGAAGTGCGCAATGTTCCAGTCACCATCCAGGGTCACACTTTCTATATTTCAGCTTTTGTGCTGCCAATTGCTTCAAAGGAGTTGGTTTTGGGTGACAGTTGGTTAGAGACACTAGATACTCACTTGGTCAACTACAAAGATAAATTCATCACATTCTTGGCTGGGGATCGGTTGGTCACCCTACAGGGCGATAAGTGGCAGGGTCCAACCCAGGCTCACTTTAGCCAATTCCGACATCTCCTCTCTGTGTCTACTATTGCTGAATTATACACTCTTCAAGTCCAGCCGCCCGAGACCCCTGTTCCTTCTCCATTGGATTTTCCCTCCACTATGCCGCCTGAACTGGCCTCACTTCTAACCGACATGGCGGCAGTGTTTCAGATCCCTCACGGCCTTACACCACCGCGTACCCATGACCATATTATCACCCTATTTCCCAACTCCTCCCCGGTCAAGGTGCTCCCATACTGGTATCCACATAGCCAGAAAGCCGAGATTGAACGTATTGTGGCTGAGTTGGTGTCAGAAGCCCAATACCAGCCCTTTTTCGTCTCCAGTCTTGTTAGTTAAGAAGAAAGACGGGACATGATGTTTTTGTATGGACTACCGGGCTCTCAACGCAGTGACCGTAAAAGACTCTTTTCCCATGCCAACCGTCGATGAGTTATTGGACGAGCTCTTTGGAGCGCAATTCTTCTCCAAATTTGACCTCCGATCGGGCTATCACCAAATCAGGGTCTGTGAGGATGATCGTCATAAGACAGCCTTTCGGACACATCAGGGATTATACGAATGCCTAGTAATGCCATTCGGATTATCTAATGCACCAGCGTCCTTCCAAAGCCTCATGAATTCCATTTTTGTGGCGGTCTTAAGGAAGTTTGTGCTAGTCTTCTTCGATGATATCCTCATCTATAGTCCTGATTGGGATTCTCATTTGCAACACGTGAAGCATGTCTTGTCCATTCTTCAGGAGAACACCCTCTTCGCTAAGTTGTCAAAGTGTTCCTTTGGGCAGCAGAGCATTGATTACTTGGGACATGTAGCATCTCGAAATGGGGTCCAGGTGGACGGTTCAAAGGTCATAACTATCAGGGAGTGGCCTGTGCCAACCTCGATGAAGTAACTTCGTGCATTCTTAGGCCTTGCCAGTTACTATAGAAAGTTCATCCGCCAATTTACAACCTTGGCTGCGCCACTCACAGACTTACTGAAGAAGGATGCCTTCACTTGGTCTGCTGCCGCCAATGATGCCATCATCAACCTTAAATATGCACTTACAACAGCGCTGGTGCTGGTACTACCGAATTTCTTGAAATCCTTCGTGCTGGAAACTGATGCTTCAGGGACCGGAATTGGTGCAATCCTCAGCCAAGACGACCACCCTATTGCATATTTCTCCCGAAAACTCCCTACTTCCAACTAGAACTGGTCAGCTTACGCTCGGGAGATGCATGCCATTATTTCAGCTGTGGCCAAGTTTTGCCACTACCTTCTCGGCAATAGGTTTATTATCCGAACAGATCATAAAAGCTTGCAGGAGCTGCAACAACAGACCATTCAAACACCAGAGTAACAACTGTGGATGTTCGAAGCTGTTGGACTATAATTTTTCAATTGAATATAAGAAAGGGTCCGAGAATCAGGGAGCAGCTGGCTTATCTCGTGCTTTTATGTCTTTGACTACTATGGAGAGTGAGTTGATGGCTCAAATCCGACAGGGCCTCAGGGAATTTGACCCCAAATTGGAATTATCTGAGTCAGCGGTATCCTCAAACTGATTGCGCAATAGGCAAGGGCTCTGGTATTGGGACAACCGCATTATCATCCCAGCCAATTCTCCATTGGTGAAACACATTATGTGGCACTTCCACGATTCACCGTTAGGTGGACATGCGGGTATTCAGAAAACCTTGGCTAGAATTGCAAGTCAATTCTTTTGGAAACACATGGCAACTTCTATCAAGGAATACATCTCATCTTGTGCCATTTGCCAACAGGCGAAGTACTCCACCCGCCCACCCCCAGGCCTCTTAGTGCCATTCCCCATTCCTTTCCATGTGTGGCAAGATATCTCAATGGACTTTATTACCGGTTTTTTCCTTTCTCATGGCTTTGCGACAATCATGGTGGTGGTCGATCATCTCTCTAAATTTGCTCATTTCATTCCCCTTTCATCAGACTTCTCAGCTTCTAAGGTCACTGATGCTTTCATCAGGCACGTCATTAGCATCCATGGGGTTTCCCAGTCCATCGTCTTCGACCGAGACAAGGTATTTACTTGTAAATTCTGGGAACACTTGTGCAATGCACAGGGCATCAAGTTGGCTCAAAGCTCTGCTTGGCATCCGCAAACTGACGGCTAGACCGAGGTCCTCAATAGATGTCTTGACACTACAAGAAAATGGAACATTTGTAACAAAAAATTTGTATCAAATTTAAAATTGTTACAAAAAATAGTATTTTGTAACAATAATTAGTGATTGTTACAAAAGGATAATGTTTTGTAACAAAGGAAACAAGTTGTTACAAAACATGATAATATTTTGTAACAACCTGTTTTATTTTGTTACAAATAATATTAGTTTTTGTAATGAGATGGTGTTTTGTTACAAAATATAGTAATATTTTGTAACAAAAAAAATAAGTTGCAAAAATTCAGAATATTTTGTAACAAAATATTTTTTTGTTTCAAAAATTCCAATTGTTTTGTAACAAAACAACTTTCTGTTTCAAAAACTCTAATTGTTTTGTAACAAAAATTTAATTTGTCACAAAATTTAATATTGTTTGTAACAAGTTAATTATTTGTCACAAAATATAAGTATATTTTACAACATTTTTTTTTCAAAATGTTAAACACTTTAAGAATAAAAAAAATTATGTATATATTTTTTTCAAAATAATTTCATTTTGTTTCAAAAAATAAAATTTTAAAAATTATAAATATTATTTTAGATTCTTCTAAAAAATTAATATACAATTTTTATTAATAATCAAATTTTAAAATTAATTAAAATTTAATTCATGGAACTTAAAGAAATTTTAAGTTAAATTATAAATATAAATAAAAGTAAATAAATATAAAAGAAAAAAAAACTACATTACTAAATGCTGAAAGTAAAAAGAAGCTTAGTAGTGCAGTTACTCAGATTTTGAAAAATTAATAATAAATTATTTATGATTTATTTTATTTATTTGAGAACATATTTTTAGAAATTTTTGTATTAATTAAGTACTTTTTTATTGATTTAAAACTTTAGTGATTTAAAAACAATGAGGATTTTATATGCGCTAATTTGAATAATTAGATTTTGAAGATTATTTTATAATTTTAAAGAAAATTAATTTGATTATCTCTAATTATTGAATTAGAATGTTTATTTGAAAATAAATTAAGTTCATAATTAAATAAATATTTTTATAAATATTAGTATTAGATTAAAATTAGTTTTCAATTACTCTAATACCCTAATTTTATTAAAATTATTAAATTATCTAAATTTTCCAATTTCATACACAAAACACTAATCCCCAAATTAAAACCCTAACCCTTTTTACCCAATCCACACACACGTAACCCCCCTCCACTACTTGCTCAATCTTCAATTAGCCACGTTCAGCCTTTCATCACCGCCACACCGCTTCCTTTTCTTTCAAAATGGTAACACCCAGCAACAGAAATTCAAAGAAAGAAAGCAAAGAGAGAGAGAGATACGAGAATGAGGGAAACAGAGGAAGGAGAAGGCTGCTGCGCCGGCGTCGCGCCTCACCGCCGTTCAGCTTCCTTCTGCTCACGTCTGATCCGCCGTAGGGGAAGCCGTTCGCGATGTCGCCGTCTAATTGGGCTTGTCACTGCCGCTGCTGCCGAGCCGCCATCGATGCAAGAAACCACGCGCGAGAGAGGGAGGAGTCGTCGAGGGAGAAGAGGTAGCGCAGAGGAGGGAAGCGTTGCTGCCTGCGCCGCTGCCTTGCCTCCATCGCCGCTGGAGCTTCATTGTCGCCGCCGTGGTTGTCGCGGTGTGCGGGCTTCGCGAAGAGAAAGAGAGACGAACGCGAAGGACCAGGGTAGGAGCGAGGCCCTGTTCCGTGTCGCCATGCCTTCACGCCGTCAAACCACCACTGCCACTGCTAGGGTTTGACTCCGTTATGTCCTATTGCCGCCGGAGTTAGCCGCTATTAGAGCTGTTGTTCTGCCATCGTCAAACTTGAAGGAGGACGTCATTGCTGTTGTTACCGGTAGCACTATTACTGTTCTGGTTCTGGTCTATTCTTTTATTTAATTCTGTTTCATTTACACACTTCAATTTGTCACTGCCATGCTTGTGAACGATTTGATTTAGTATATTCCTTGTCCTAAATTTCCAGAGTTGTGTTTGCTCTTGATTTCTATTCAATTCGAATCCTTTGTCCTGGTGCAACCATTGTCACTGCCTTAGAAAATTGACACTGTTGCTGTTCTGGTTATGTTGGAATGCCGCCGCTGCTGCAAATTTAGAACAAAAGAGGGTTTGTCATGTTTAATTTCTGAGTTCGACTAGCTGAGGTAGGGGATTTGTTTTGAAAAATAAATGTTTTAAGTTATGAATGCCAATAAAATTAAATGAGTAACTACAAATGGTTTATGGTTGCTTTGTGTGAATAATTGTTGAAATTGAGTTGAATCATGGCTGTAGTTGGTGATTGGTTTAATGATTTAATATAGTAATTATTGACGATGTTGTGTATTTTGAAGTTATACTTGCTGCTAGTACTTGTTGATGTTGATTTTGTGTATGGAATGTTGCTATGGCTGCTGGAAATTGATTTGATGAATCAGAACTTGAGATATGTTATGGATGAGATGCTGAAGAATAGATGTTGTGATAATATAGTTACTTTGCACCTATGATATGAAATTGTGATATATTGAATTAAGAGTTCTTGGGCAACTTTGGTTAGTCAAAATAAAGTTAGAAATGTGATTTTAGATGAATCCTAGGCTTGAATATAGGATTTGGTATGTGAGATTGTGGGAAATACTGTGCAGAATTTCTGCAGAAATCTGCATAATTGGCAGCAAAATGAATGCCTTTTTGGGAGTAGTCCAGACCTAATATTTAGATGAAATTATTTTTCTGTAAAACTTTAGTGTGTCCTGAAAATTCCATAAAAATTTCAGGGAATTTGGCCAAGTGGTTTGGAAGATATGATTTTTTGAAGTTTAGTAGTTGCTGCAGATTTTTCTGGTTTTCTGGTTCTGCAGTACCAACTTTCAGACGCTATAACTTTTAATTTAAACAGAATTTTGAGTTGATTTCAAAAGAATTTTAAAGATATATCAGTTTATTTTAAGTGAGTACACGTTTCATATTCATATTTATTTTGTAGACTTAGATAAGTCACTTGGAAGGTCGGTTGTTTGCTGGAAACTCTGAACTGGTTTATGAAAACAGGGCTCCACTTCCAATTGATAATTAATTAATCAAATGAAGTGATATGAACCTAAAACTTGTGGATTCTGAAACTTAGGGATGTTGACTGTAATCTCACTAAAATTTAGAAGCAACGGATTAGAATTGAAATTATTATGGAATTTATGTTTGCATGCCTTGCCTAGCTTCTTAATCATGCCATTTTTTGTTTTGTTTTGTTTGTATTCTCGCAGTCCTGATTATTCGATGTGTTCTGCTATTGGAATTGGAATACTTCACTATTACTCTAGTTCTTAGTCTTAATCTTACTATATTTTTCTGCTGCCGTCTAAAATTAGAATAATCGGATGATTAGTATTTTAAATATGGACTGGTAACTGGCAATATCACAGGGCTTATATTTTATTGGGTAAACTTTCAGTTTTTGCATTGTTGACGAGGAAATCTTAGGTTCATTTTAAATTTTTAACCATGGAACATCAAGATTTAGTGGATAAGAATGAAGAGAGCGTTCAATCGATCGAAAAGGTTAGCAATAGTGAAGATCGGGATAATATGAATAAGGTTGAAGGTGTGAAATCTGAGTTGATTAATGTTGATGAGAGCAAGGATTTGCAATCTGAAACTAGTTCTATTCAAGAAGTGCAAGGGAGTAATTTCAAGGGATTTGAAGCTGAAATTAAACTCAATACTAATGCACAAGAGTACTCTTGTCTGAAGGTCAGTATCTAGAAAGCCCAGAGGTATGGATTTAATTACCCTATATACAACTAAAACCCATGCAGAAATCCTCATATGTAGTCTTTGTTTCATATTCTTTGATCATTTTATATTTGTTAATCATATGATCAGACAAATCTGCTGAATATTTTAATTGATTATCTTGGTACAATTCTTAGGTGTCATTACTATCTTTGTGATTGTTGTCTGGTGGTGTAGGCTGTTGAGTTTGGACGAAAGCTTGCTAGCAAACTCTTCTTTTATCGTGTTCTATGGTGCCTTATTATTTTACTCTAGTGCCTTATTATTTTGATTCTATTTTTTGCATTTTTTTTGTGATTTTGATACTTTTTGTTTTCTTAAATTTTTGTGTTTTTAGGTTACTACATCATCATTATTAACATAGAAATATTAATTCAATTTTGTTATTGATTGTGTGTTTTTTACAATGCATTGAATTAGGATAGTTTGTATTGTGGAGTTATAGAGAACCGCCTTGGAATTTAGTTTACATAGAGCCCTTTGAAAGTGATAGTCGCTGTGATGCTAGGTTATGGCATAAAGGCTTAGAAATCTAAGTTAAGGATTCAAGTACAATTTCAAGAGGCAATGCAAGGCCGTGAGGAGCTAACAAAGAAAATAGATGTGCTAAAAAAAAACTTAAAAAGCAACAAACACGCCAAAAGGAAGAATAAACTCGAGTGAAAGCTCAATTGGAAGCTCAACAAGCTGTTGTGAACTCTCTCATAGCGCGCTTTGACAATGAAACAAACTAGACCCTAAAGGTACTCCTAAAGTTGCTTATGGTTTTAATACATTTTCGTAAATGATTCCCATTTTATATTAGTATACTTTAATTTGTATATGGATCTATTTATCACATTTTATTTGTGTCATGGTTGAAAAATGACAAATGTCCTATTATTTGGTTTGATAAATTTGGTTGGGTATGGCTGAGACATAAGTTGTGAATTGGTTGTGTTTGTTGGAACCGTGGACGGTGGAAATATCCAAGTTTTAGGGGAGGTTCTGCCGAAATTTTTCTAAACATTTTGGATAAAACTTAGTGAAAAAATTATAATTAGTGTTATATCTTGTTTCTAACTTTTTTGTTTCGGTTTTTCTTATTTACAGGAGTGCTGAAATGGTGACCATATGCTATCTTGAGGGCTCAAGAATATTTTGATGCATAGAGACACTAATCTATGTTAGAACTTTTATGTTTTGGTTGAACTAATCAATGTACTCACTAGCTAATGTTATTTTGTTTCAAGACAATTTTAGCTAAAAGGATCTTGTTTGACTTATGTATGTTTTTGCATATTATATAAATGTAAACTTGCTTATTAAAATCGTTAATATATTAGTTAATTTAAAAAATAATTTAGTAAATTATGCATGTAATTTGTAATAAAAAAAGTTGTTATAAAATAATTAATTTGTTTTCGTAACTAAAGAAAAAAATGTTACAAAATCATCTTACATTTTGTAACAAAATTTTTTGATAGGAAAAGAATTGACTGTCACGAAAAATACCTTCAAGATCAAAATTTGTTACCACTTTTGTAACGGCTTCTAGTTTTTTGTATCAGAAAAAATTGTTACAAAATATGGTATTGAATTGTAATAGTTTCATTTTTCGTTACAAAAACTTTTTGTAACAGGACTTACTGCAATGGACCCTTTTTTGTTACAAAAAAATTTTGTTTCAAAATTTCGCGTTTTGTAACAATATTTTTTGTTACAAATGCGCCTTTTTCTTGTAGTGTGAGATGTATCTACGCTGCTATACTCAGCAGAACCCGAAGGCTTGGTGCAATTTACTGCCTTGGACAGCATGTAGTTATAATATCGTAGTCTACTCAGCTACAGGTATATCTCCATGCAAGGATCTATTTGGGAGAGATCCCCCTCCTCTTATTCGTTACAATGTTGAGGCCACGGACCCGCCAGCTGTACAAGAACTCCTCCAGCAGTGAGACCAAGTGCTAACAACCCTTTGGAGCCATTTACAACGAGCACAAGCTCGCATGAAACTGAATGCTGATAAGAAGCACAGCGAATTGGAGTTTCAAGTCGGTGGCATTGCACATGAATAAAAAACTTAGCATGCGCTATTTTGGCCCATTTCCAGTGATCGCAAAAATCGAAAAAGTTGCATACAAGTTGCAGCTCCTTGCAACTGCTAAAATTCACCCAGTCTTCCATGTGTCATTGCTTAAGAAGTGTACCGGCAGACTCCCAAAATCTAGCATCCCCTTACCGTTGGATGGCCAGGGCCTTGAATTACAACCTCAACTGGTCTTAGAACACCATATGGTCAAGAAGAATAAACGCTGGCATGAAGAGGTATTGATCAAGTGGCAAGCTTTGCCTGTGGAGGATGCAACTTGGGAAGTTTATGAAGACATGAAGCAGATGCATCCCAACTTCGACCTTGAGGGAAAGGTCAATTTGAACAGGGAGACTATTGATAGAAGGACAGAGAAACGGGGCAGCTGGCATAACAACTCAACTAGCAAAACGGAAGCAACAAACTTTCCTTGAATAACAACAAATATATAGGAAGAAAGGCACCAAGGAGATGGCATGGAAGTTGTAAGCTCTGACCCTCTCTCCTTCTGAAATTATCCTTCTCTTGTTAATTCTTTTCCTTGGCTATTCTGACCAATTTTTCCTTCTTCTCTGCTGCAGGAAGCTCTCCCTTCCTCAACTTTACTTCTCCTTCTTTTATCTGTTATGTGAATTGGTTCATTTTCCTGATTGTTGAATTCTTATACCATACCTCATATTTCCTTTATTCAATTTAATTGTTGAATTGCCTTCATAGTTATATCATATTTTTTTTAATTTAAAATATGATTGTACATTTAATTTTTTAATTAATATATATATGAGCTATTTCTAAATTTTGTTTTTTGGATGATAAAGATTGAATTTTTGATCTTTTAATTATAAAAATATTAATATTATATCATAAAATTATTTATTTAAAAAATTTAAATAATAAAAAATATATAAATAATTATATTTTTAATATAAATAATTAAAAAAAAAACCAATACACCATTATGTATGCCATTAATCTAGCAGCTTGAAATTAGGGGTGGCAGGAGAACCCGAACCCGCGGGTACCCGACCCGCCCCAATCCGATCGGGGCGGGTTTAAACCCGACCCGCAGCGGGGCGGATTTTGACCGAGGCGGGGCGGGGTCGGGGTCAGGGTAAACCCGCCCCTACCCGCCCCGGAGTACATATATATATATATACCATTTTAATTTTCTAGGGTTTCTAATCCTCAATTCCTCACAGCCACCACTGTACTCATCTCATTTTTTCATTTACGCGTTTCTCTTCAACCTCAAAGAACCCTAGCGAAGAAGATTGAAGAGGGAGGGAAAGTCACTTCCTCTTCTCCCCAGTGAACCTCAGATCTGGTGACCTTTACTGCGCCATCGAGCCTTCCGCCGAGCTTGTCACCGTCGCTGCGCTGCCGTCCTACCGAGCCCGTCACCGAGTCGCTGCCGCTGCACTGTCGTCCTGTTGGCGCCGTGTCGTCGCCCTGCTGAACGCTCGAACTTACTCATCGAGTCATCACTGCTGCACTACCGTCTACCGAAGCTACTGAGTGAACCCCTCTTTCTCTAGTCTCTGCTCACCTTGTCGTCCTTCCTTCCTCCGTCATTGTCTCTCTGGTGACTGGTAAGCACTAAGCACTTCTCGCTCAATACTTACCGCTGATGTGCATCTTCAGTTTTTTTTCTTTAATTTAATGTTTATGATTTATGTTTTATGTTAAAATAGTTAAGATAAAACTAAAATTAATTTTGATGCTCAAAAGAACATTTAAAATTCAGTCCATAGATTCTTTTGACTAGGTAGATTCCTGCATTGTGTAACTCTTCTTGTAAGATTCTTCAATTTCTGATTTGGGTGATAACAGATTCTCTAGGGAGTTTCCTGAGTTTGTTACTAAGTTTTGTGGGTTGAAATAGCTTGATTCAGGGAACAATCAATGTTTGTTGGCTCAATTAAAAAAATCATTTCCCCCTTTTTTAAATAAAAAAATTAAATGATGAAATTGAGCTATGAAGTGCCGATGTGGGTTGATGGCTTCATCCTGTTGAAATTGAAATAGCTTTATTCTTGTTGAATTCGTTACTTTGAGTCTGAGATTGATGGCTTCATCCTGTTGAATGATGATATAATAATTTCACTGTTGTTTTATTTATTCATTCATTTATTGAAGCTTCACCCTTTATGTTTTTCTGTTTAATCAAACTGAACCAAAAGGTTTTGTTTTTTCCTCCTAAACTTTAGCTTCAATTCTTTTAAAAACTTGAGCTCTGAAATGTATATTATTTATATATACTATTGTTTTATTTATATATATACCTTTGCTCCTTTTTCTTGTAAACAGCAACAACACACACATTTCTTTCTTGCCTTGAACCATGGCTCCTTCTAGATCTGCCTACTGCTTAGCTGTAACCATGTCCAACTTTTTCTTCTCCCTTTTCTTTTCCTCATTATTTAATCATGAATATAATAGTAACAATAATAATTACTCCTTTTAATTTACTTGTGCTATGCCTGTTTATGTTTGTAGATCATATTAGTATTTTGTAATATGTATTATGAGTTTGTATTTGCAAGACATTACTACACTCTGCAGTATAGCAGCCTTTTCCTCTTCTTTTTAATCATTAGTGCATGCATCATCTTAATTAATTTTATGAGATTATCAAAGATTCATAATCCAATCTTCGTCATTATTACATTTCAATGCTTGCTTATTATACATGCTATATAGCTCTAAACATTTTAAATGTATGTATTCCATTATTATCATTATTATTAGATTAATGTTGTTCATCTAAGGAATGTTGTGTTAGAAATGATGACTTGAACTTGAACTTGAATTTGACCCCACTAGGCTAGAGGAGCCACTTTACTTATTCATGTGACTTAAAGCCTTGTGTTAAGTGTTAACAAGACTGAAATGTATATTATTTATATATACTATTGTTTTTATTCAGTGTTTCCTAGAGTAGAGACATCAAAATTTTGTTGTTCTTGAGTCAATGTCCTTTTACCTCTTGAGTCAATTTTGTTGTTCTCTATGAGGACAAGCTGATAGCTATTACCCTTCGTTCTTTCTAATTTTTTTTCCATTTCAAATCATTTTAGTGTGTTGTAGTGACTCTGTTTCTTTTGATCATTTAGATTATGAATGTGTATTCATAAAGAGTAGAAAATTTCTGATTTTATTCTAATTTTGCATTTTAAATTTTGATTTTATTCTGATTTTGCAATTGTGCATTCTGATCTTTATACATTTATATGATTTATGTTAATTTTATACCCTCAGGTTTAAATTTTGATTTGCAAACTTTTATATGATTTTCAGATTTAAATCTTGATTTGCAAACTTTTAATGATGATGAAGATGTTGAAAGTGATCAAGAATAAGGGTTGAAATTTTCTTTATATCTAATATTGTAATTTCTTTATTATAGTGTTAAATTTGTAGTTATCTAACACTTTTTTTTAATTTCAAGTTATTTGAGCTAATGACATTGTATGAATTTTGTGTTTGTAGTTTAATTTATCTATGAATTTTAAGTTTTTGTCTTAATTTATATATAAATATGTAAAAATTAAAATATTTAATTTTTATAGGGTCGGGTAGGAGTAGGGTGGGTACCCGCAGAGGCAGATTCGGGTAGTACAATTTACTACCCGCGAGTAATAACGGGACGGATAGTTGATAAATAATAGGACGGCGGGACGGAATCGAATAGGATAAAAACCCGCCCCTACCCGCCCCACTGCCACCCCTACTTGAAATTGTGTTGGCTACATTTCACCGAAAGTAACTCAAAGGGAAACAACATATATATTAAAAATATGTAGAATGCAAGGACTAAAGAATAAAGATATTCCCACTTATAAAGTTATACTATATTTTACTATATTTTTATATTTTGACCATTGATAGTAGTGGCATTATCGGAAGTACATTTACCATAAAAGGAAAGAAAATAAAAATCTATTTAAGAAATGTTTGCTGGAAATATATTTATTAAATACTACTGTGTTCAATTACACATCATCAAATTACACATCATCTTTATTGATTTATTGCCAAACAGTATATATAAACTTCAATTACATGTGGCGCGATGCTATAGCCTATATGCATCGGTATTTTGTAATTAAATTTAATTAAGTTAACACAAATTTAATAAGAAAATGTGTATTTATTATTTTTTTATAATTTTTAATACATAAATTTTATTAAATAATATATAAATTTTTACACATAATACATAATTTTTTATACATAGCATAAAGTTATCGATATAATATAAAAACTTTACACAACAAAAATTTTTATTTACAGTAAGTTTATTTTTATACATAGCACATAAATTTTAGCTACGAATATATTTTGCTGATCGGATGAATTAATTGTAATCTTTCAAAAATTTTTGTTGTGCATCAAAATTTTTTGTGATGTGTATAAAAATTATGTTATGTACCAAAATTTTCGTATAGTATGTATTTTTTTGTTGGATGTCAACATTTTAGACATAATCTTTTAAAAATTTCGGTGTTGTGTACAAAATTTTTTTTACTTCACACCAAAATTTTTGTGTTATTTGCCAAAATTTACACTCTGCATCAAAATTTTTATGCTGTACATTAAAATTTATGTGTTATAATTTTTTGAACATATATAAAAGAAGAAAAAGATGAAGACAGTGACGATGATAATGACAAAGAAAAAGATACGACGACGACGTTGTTAAAGAAAAAACTCGAAAAAAAGAAGACGACGACGTTGAAGAAGCGCGTGTATAACAAGCTAACTTTGTTGGACTTGGTTTAAAAATTGCTTTACCGCCTAACTTTATAGTATGCTGACTTGGTAAAATGTGAGGGTTTTAATTTTGATATATTAAAGGCGTAAATTATTTTGTATAGTTATCTATATAATTATAGAATATATATTCAAACAGGACCATATAGAATTTCGCATCAAAAGTTTTTGTTCCTAAAATATTTTATTACATTGAGGTCCCTAAACATTTTTACAAAAATAAGACATATAAGTCTCTTCTTTAGTTAGATTTGTTGTTTTTATTTAGGCAAATAGGTCGTCAAAAGTATAATGAAAGGATTTATATCTCTTGTTTTTGTAAAGTTTAAGGACCTCAATGTAATAAATATTTTTTGGGGACAAAAATGTCCATGCAAAATTTTTTAGGAACCTATTTGGATATATATTCATAATTATATTTAGAGAAAAGGATAAATAGATCCCTGACCTTTTGCCCCACGGATATTTTCGTCCCTGACCATTGAAAAATACTTTTAAGTCATTGACATTCACAAAACTTGGACGGATCAGTCCCTGACGAAGGCATTTAGACGGATCAGTCCCTGACGAAGGCATTTGGACGGAGGGACTGATCCGTCCAAGTTTTGTGAAGGTCAGGGACTTAAAAATATTTTTAATGGTTAGGGACGAAAATATCCGCGGGACAAAATGTCAGGAACCTATTTATCTTTTTCTCTTATATTTAGGGTAAATTACTATTTTGGTCTACAATGTTCGGTCCAAATCCTAGTTTGGTCCTAACATTTTAAATATCTTATTTTAACCCCACAAAATTTTAAATAAATTTAATGTTGTCCTACCATTAATTTTGACTTGAATAATTAATAAAAAAAATTTAGATTAATAATCATTGGTAAGTCTATTCTATTTACCTACTGAAATCGAAGGTTACATTAACTTTTAAATATGTTAATTGTTGATATTAAAATTAACTTTAGGATAACAACAATAATATTGAACTCATTTAAAATTTTTTGATATTGAAATAAAGCGTTTGAAATGTTAGGGAACAAACTAGTACTTTATCTTTATATTTGTTTTTTTAAATGATTATAAATAAAAATAATTTCTATTGATGTTATGGTAGTAATTAAATATATATGTAAATTTAATTTTCATTGTAAATACATTAAAATTAAATTAAATTTTTATTGTATGAGTTGAAAGTGAAAAGTGAAAATTCATACTCCTTTTACTTTTCTTAACCCTAATGCATATAAGGGCTTTAATATGTGCGTACAATTTTGACCCTATATGTTCATACAGTGATTCGTTGTAAGAGAAATGGCGTCTCCTCGGTATAATATTGAAATCTGAAAATAGATTTATCTAAGTCAAATTGAAAAAGCAACTTTTTGGAAAAGAAAACATTCGTTTTTTCGAAAGAATACCATGTCAATAAGTTAGACATGTGACTTTATCAATAGCAAAGGAATATATATACATTAATATTTTATAATTATAAATATTTTAAACTAAAAAATGATTGAACTTAAATACGAGTTCTATCAAAATTGATTATATATAAATTAAACAATTACAAATGCAATCAAAATCTAGTACAACAATAATCGATTATATAATAACAAGTTAATAACATAAGGATAATAAATTATTCTAAAATTAATCTTAAAATAAAACAAACCCTAAATCTCTATAAATTGAATTATAAAGATTATTCTCTAATTAGAAGCATGACTATTGTCCACTACTACTGTATGAACATATCTTTATTCAATATATATATATAAATATAAAGAAATATTGAATATACATTTGATTTGATTTAATTTATATACGTGAATCAATCCCAAATACACGCAATGATGTCTCCACAAGAGTCCATTCATAATTATTGAAGGCTTCAAACTGTATATCACAGAATTAAGGAGAGTGTGGGGGGTCATAGATACAGATAGAGAATTCAGCAAATAAATAAATATACATATACATAACATAAAATGAACTAAAATAAATTAAATTATAATAATAAAAAGCTTAGCTTTAAAGTTAGGCAATGTAAATGATCATGGGAATTTGCACTGAAGACCGTGACTTGCACGAAGTTGGGAGTAGTCAACATCCCTAGTCTATCAAATATCAATACCCACGTGATAATGTAGCAATGTTTGGTTTATACTTAGGAGTGAGATGTATGGTAGGATAACATTTAGATTTAATCTTAATTTTTTTGGGGGGTTAAATTGGTTTTTAATTTGTGGTATCCGATTTTATCTACGAGCTATTAAAAAAATATAATATTATTATATAATTTGATGATAATTTAAAATTGAATTAATTTTTATATAAAAAATATATTAAATTATTAATTAATAATTTTTTTAGTGACTAAAGATCTTTTATATGTGAAATATATTTTTATATAAGTATATAGTATATACATATATAGAATGCGGATTGTTCGAATAGGATTGAAACTCAACTCACATCCTATTTGACCCGCATAAAAATTCTACCTACATCTTACCCTACTGTGAATTGAGTTGACAATCCTACCCAAACGAGTTGAGTCAGATTAGACGCTCACAGATAGGATACATGTTACCACTCCTATTTATATACTTTATAATAATATTATTACTTTTATTTTTGGGTTATTAATTAATTATAATATTATATGTCTATTATTTAATTTTCCCTTTTTTTTTTATATCTTCTTCTTCTTCTTCTTGAATTCCTATCCTTTGCGCAATTTGAGGATGATGCCAAGTTATGTCAACAGTGCATAAAAGGCCACAAAATAATGGAAATTAAAAAGTACTACACACCCTATAGTACTCTTAGATTTAAAGCTATGCTTTCCTCAATAATGAAACTCAGATATACCTCCTCAATAAAATCAAATAAACTCTTTTCTTGCTATTTTGATGACTTCAACAACACCACAAGAAACGTATATTATGGTGATGAGAATATAATTAGAAGATCTCAACTTTTTGTGGTGTATCATCATTGGACATATATATACACTACTTCAATAATTCAAGTGATACATTTATTACAACCTTTTAAGCAACTAAAAGAATAATAATACATTTACTTTCAAAAATAAAAAATTATATATTTAATTTGTAAACATATTCTATCTCATGTTTGTATCAAATCTTTGATGTGATGCTAAAGATGAATATTATACCAAAGGACACACAAAATTAATATAAGAGAGCTCTTTGATGAAAACAAAAAGAGAAAGAAAATAAGAACTTGATAATCCATATAGCTTTACAATTTTAGTTTTTTTTTTTTTTTTCTCTCCACCATTTTTCTCCATATTCATTCTAACCAAGCCACTTGCTCTTGAGAGGAAGCAAAAAATAGAAGGAAAAAAAGAAATAAGATAAGTAGTTAGTCATTAAAATTTCCATAACAATACACAAAGGGAGAACGAAAAGATCAAAAGAGGAGGAAAAAAAAAAAGAAAAGAAGAAAATATATGTTATTAGTCACTAAAACTAGCATAACAAAAATGAAAGAGAGGACAATAACTATATATAGAGTAATCAAAAGATTCATCACCTTGTATAGTGCATGATTATTATGAGGGACCAATAATCCAATATTGGTGTTACGTTTTTCTTCTTCTTATGATGAAAGCATAGATCATATTCATCCACATATCCCAAAAAAAAAAAAAATCCAAAGATTCATTGGAAGCAGTGTGAAGAACCCATGAAACTCAGGATGGATAGCGCTACAGAAGATCAAAGAGCGTAAAAACTCTTCACAAACAACGGATCATCGTCGATGCTTCCGTGGCGCTATCCCTCCTGAGCTTTACAGATTCTTCCACACTATATTATAAAAAAAAAAACTCACACCATTATGAAGAAGAAGATGAAGTGCTATATATGTATGTAATAAGATCACCAATACTACTACCCTTTTATTGTATATATATATATAAAAAAATTGAAATGAAATGGTAGAAGGATAGCTAGCAACCATTATGTGACATTAAATGCTTCTGATACATGGTGGGGAGGAACGTAGCAGAGGTATTTATAGAAGCAGAAGAGAGAAGGGGACGTTGCAATATATATTCACAATCAAAATAGTAAATATATTAAAAAGAAATTAAATTGAAAAAGGAAATTAATTTTTAATAATTAATTAAATTGTTTGTGGACACTCAAACCTACCTGTAACCAAATATAGTTGTTTAATCAAATATAAATTTAGGGTTAATTAGCTGACCTTTTTGAATATAGATTAGGTGATATTGCATGTATAGCATGTATCTTTTAATTTGTTGTTTGTGCTCACTTTTTTAAGAAGGGATCAACTGGGTTATATTCTATAAAATATATAAAGATATTTTGTAAATAGTCTTTAAATATTTTTTTTAGAAAAAGTTCCTCAACACTTGAAAATGAAGTGTGGCTACACGTTATTTGAATAAATATTTAAATGTTATGTTAACTAATAATACATGTTGACATCATTAAAGGAAACCTTATTTGATTAAAGAAAAATATTCTAGATCTTGATTTTGACGGGTAAATCAAAATACCACATATTTCTGAATTATTGGAACATGAAACTCATGTTATGTGGATTTTATATAATATTTGTGTATTTTTTATTAATTTAAATTTTTAAAATAATTAATATTATAACATAATATTAAATTTTTTATGAATTTATAGAGTTTAATTTTTATAAAAAATAAAAAATATGCAAAATTTTATGAATAAACTATGAAAACTTTTTTTACACAAGAGTATATGTTAAAAATATAATTATTTATGTGATAAGTGATATTATAAATTTACAACAAATAAAATATCTAAAAAGTTAAAAGTATATAAAGACAAAAAGATAAATAACATCTCTCATGCACGATTTTTAAAATATATTATTTTTTGAACAACTAAAAATAATGATCTCATTTAAATTACTACTTTACTATTAGATAATTATATTTTTTATGGTATCTTTCAGTTTGATAAGTCAAAAATTAATTCGTTACGAATTTAAATTTTATTATTTAACAGTTTATTATTAATCAATTAGTTACTATATATACAAAATAAAATTCAATTCTCTAATATTTATTTAATCAGCTAAATAAATTAACTATTTGAACAAGTTAAATCAATTACTATTAGACAATTATTCTATCGCCACCATCATCATATCAAATAGCGATGGACTGATTTTCTAAATAAGACAATCCTCTGATAACATTTTTGTTATTGACAGCTACATTTACTTAAACCATACATAATTAATAACTGCATGTGAGTTTTGATAAATTGATGCTTTAATTACCAATAACAACTTGCTCATTTAGAAAACAAACTAAACTTCTATAAATGGAGCAATGTAAAAAGCTCATCACTGTTAACGATGCTAGTAATAAGTAGTAACCACCACTACCAAATTGACAATTTTTTATTTTTAATTTTTTTCTTTATTTTTACATTTGGTTTTACTATTGAGTAAATAATTGGTGGGTCTTAGTCTTTCCATTTTCACTATTTATCTTAGTTTTGTCCTTGGAATACCCCTGCCGACTACCATTATTATTGAGTCCATAATTTTTCATTCTGTTCAAAAATACTACGTATACAACTTTTAGAGACTTTGAATTATTATTATTATTATTATTATTATTATTATTATTATTATTATTATTATTATTATTATTATTGAAACTACTGATGATATTTGCTCCTAACAAATCAAATGATTATTTTTTATGAGAATGAATGCTTAGTCTTATTTGGGTAAGCAAGGGGGTTTTATCCTGAAGTCTCCCCTTACTAATGTCTTCAACTTGTTCCTTCTTTTTCATTAATCCAATCTTATCATTGCATTATTTCACTACTTTGCTTTTTGGGGGTATATAATTGAACAACTTGTCCCCTTAATTTATTTTTTACTCTATATACAACGTTCTTATTTTTTTTAGAACGTCCGTAAAAGTTGTTTTTTTTTTTTTCACTTAAGCCTTATAATGTTATTAGTTGTTTTCTATTTTATATATAGTGATAAAATTGTACATGATATAAGAAATTTCTAATTATATTATTTTTTTAGAATAATGATGTCGTAACTCTAGCTATGAAGCACGGACACTTCGCTGAGTTGTTGTGTCCACGTGTCAAACATATTTCGGACACGACACTTACCGACACTCATTCAACACGCGTGTCTGTTGTGTCCAACCGTGTCTTAATAAAAAATAAAAAAATTTTCTCCAGACACGTTTGGACACACCTAAATACCATCGCGTGTTAGCGTGTCCAGACGTCCAGTCTTATTCTTAACATATATTTTTGAAATAAATTTAGATATAATATATATTATTATTTATTAAAATAAAAAATATTTTAAATACTTGATATAATTAAAATAAGACATTAAAAATAATTTAAAAAATTAATTTATAATTTAATATTAATAAAATATAAAAATATTATTACTATTTATCTAAAAAATAATTTATATTTTATATATATATGTATCCCCGTATCTTATAAAATTTTAGAATTTACGTGTCGACGTGTCCCGTGTCGCGTCGTGTCTGTCTCAGTGTCCGTGCATCATAGTTGTAACTCCTATTTTTTATAATGTCAATATTTTTTTTTTGTATTGTATGTTATGCCTACATGATTTTGCAAAGAACGAAAAAGGAATAACATTATCGAAATAAAAATAACAATATTTATTCTTTATTTATTTTAAGTTAATTTAATTTTTACAAAAAAATGTATTAAATATTGATTAAATTGAATAAATTATATGATATATATTTGGTGATAGTGAGGGAACACATGCTTAGCATTATTATATATGTATTTTAAAATTAGAGTATCTTATATTATTATAAACTTTCACCTTATTTTATAATTTATAGCCCTCTGTTTCCGTACCCTATTAATTATTTTAGAGGCATCTAATATTTGCTTTTTATAGTAGCTAGTCTCATATTTCGTGTGCTCATGCTCATACAGTAGTGTGATGGATCTCATCCAAAAATAGAATGTTAACATCTGCTCAAAACTCACTCTTCACTACTCATATAAAAATATAATATAAGATAATACGTCTAATTAAAATTATTAAATTAAATATTGGGGTTTTTTTTTTTTTTCAAAATAAAGGAATTATTGTTCATTAGATTGTTTATGGGATCAACCATAAAAATAATGTTATTTGATATTATATTAACATTAAGAATGAGCCTACTTAATATACATATACATTTAGGGTTACACAAAACTAAGCCTGGCATGAAAATATCGAATCTAATCATTTTTAATCAAATTTAATCTAGCTTATTTAAAATTAGTTATCCGGCGGTTTGATATTTCAACCAGATTATGATAAAAAAAATTAGGTCATCCAATCTAATCCGATTGAAAATAAATAAAAATGATTCAATATCTAGAGTTTATTACTGTTGCACATATAAATTCCTGTTTCTTCTTTTTTTTTTTTTTCACCACAAAATCATCTTTTTTTTTCCCACCCAAAACCAACCACTTCATCTTCTTCATCACTACAAACTTAGTGTCACACCCTCACCGTAACCATTGCTTTGAACATGCTCATTACTGTTACCTTCGTGTCTTTTGTGATTCGATTTAGCATGTGCTGGCAAAATTTTGTTTTTTTATATGGAGTTATTAAACTACTCTTCCACCTTAATCCATGACAATAAAGAAGTTTCATGATCCACAAATTCAGTTTAACAGAATACATAAATTCAATTACAATTTTAGTCTTTATTATCTTATCTTATCTTTATCTTATTTTTAGTTGTTCTTATTTTATCTTTATTTGTTTTTATCTTTCATAGGACAATGCTCTATATATATTTAGTTTTACCTTCATAATTTACATTTCAATTCAATTCAATCAAGAAATACAAAGTATAATATTTTTTCTCTTTTTTTTTCTTATTCTTTCACAATTTTATCAGGAACTATAAATGGTAAAAACTTTTTCTTTACTTTTTTGTATAAAGCTATGAATGATAATTGTTGTTACTAAAATTGTTTCCATTAAATTGAAGAAATTTTAATATTTTTTTTGTTACATTGTTGATATTGATCTATTTATCATTAATTTTGTTGATCATTAACTTTGATTCTTAATGTAATTTTCTTGCAATGTTATTGTAGTTTTATCTATCTTCTGCTATCTAGGTTGTTTCTTTGTCAATTTTATTAGGTTTAAGACTCGTATTTTAATCCAATATAAACTCTGTACGAAATAAATCGAATTATTCAAGTTTTATCGGATCTATAAGTCAAAAAATAAATCTAAAAAATAGATCCAGTCATAATTTATGGTCGAATTTAAATCAAAGTAAAACCGATTTTATTCAGCATATAAACACTCTTACTCTCTCATAAATTTATTGGCCTTAATATCTAAGGACAGCAAATCTTTTGATCATCGGCATCTATCTTAGGTTAAAAATATGATTATTTATGTATTTCTATTTATCAGTTTAAATTTTTTAGAATATAATACCAAAATTTTTATGACCTAAAAATCTAAAATTTCATTCTTCTTGATCTCAAAAAAAAAATCTAAATAACTATGAGACAAAACAAAAAAAATATATACAAAATTCACAAAAAAAAATGCTTACCTAAAGAATGTGCTAAAGATAATTATTTATGTGTTTCTATTTATCCATTTAAGATTTTGGATAAATAATTTTATAACAAAATAAAATTAACATAAGTATTTTAAAAGAAATAAATAAGAGTCTTTTACATCGTTATTGCTAATTATGTATTTTATCACATATAATTTTTAATTTTTATAATGAAAATAAAATACTTTAAAATATAGTGCATGACTATTGCATTAAACCATATATTTTTTCATATAATATTATAAAAAAAAATAATAATTTATATATAGCATATTTTATCTCGCTTAAATAATCATGTGAAACTGAGACAAGCATTACTGTTTTGCATTATTGTCTTGCAAATTATTGTTAATTTTTACCCTTTTATTTATTAATAACACCGAGTAATTTCAGTTATCTAAAGGAAGGGAACCAATATATTCTTTAACTTCATGATTACTTTTGGACCACTTTTTACCACTTATCTCCGATTTAATGATTAAGTAGGTATCTAATAATATTCTTAATGAGTTAAACTTGCACTATGCAATGGCATTAACACGAATTTATCGGAGCACAGATATAATTAAAATCAACTTTTACCATAAAATAATAAAAACAAAATAAACTTTACTTTCCAAAATAATCATAAACAAGTATACATTTGCCTAATTGCCAATTGAATTTCCCTTTCATATGACTCCTTCTTGCTAGCATAAAAAAGTTAATTGTCCCCCACTATATGTTGAGAAATCATGAGATATATATTTTGCACGTGAATTTTAACGGCATTTAAGTGGAATTGAATACACTTATCAATTATAAATTACAAATAAAGTTTAATTTTAATAAATTAGTATTTTTACATTATATTCTTCAATAAGATTATATTCATGCATTTAAATCATTTTTTTAACTAATGCATTTAAAAATTGGCTACTTTTAATATGTAGTCATACACAAGCATGATAACTATTAGAAACCAAGAGAATATATATATATATATATATATATATATATATATATATATATATATATATATATATATATATATATATATATAATGTATTACCTATTTATCAAACAAATAAAAAAATCACAAAGATAATTATCTAATTTAAATCTTCTAAATATAATTATAATTATAATCTAACTAATTAATATTCAAATTAAATGTTATTCCAACAAAAACAAAATCCTTAGTAACAAGAATGGTGTCCCAAATATAAAAATTGTTAGAACATAGTTATAAAAAATTATGTATGTATATAATTTGTAATGGATATTCCAGCAGTTGCTAACTTGTATAGCTGGATTTTATTGTAGTGGGCAACGATTTTGAAAGCATCGTCAAATCATTTTGCGACAATTAAAAACCGTCACAAAGTTATAAAAATATTACCAATATTTATGAAAAGTGTTGTAGTGTGTATTGATGAAAATTCTTGGTTTTCTTAATCCCAATACTATTTATGTTAAATCATTAAGAAAGAAGTACTTGAGAGCACAAAAACGTACCTGAATTCATGAGTATAATTGAGAGAGTTTGACTCTTATGATTGTTTGATTTTTTTAAACCAAAGCCTGTCTTTTGTATTTTTGATAGGAGTCATAGGACTGAATCACAACTCCTCTGATAGAAAAAGGACTATGGAGGCAGTTTTAATGTCTTAGAGACCAAACCCCTAAATTCACTATTTATATTTAAGTGTGACACCCATTAAACTCTAAAATCCAAATAAAATAGTATATCTGATTTTAATTTTATTTAATTCCAAATCAAAAGTAATAATAACTTAGGTTAAATTACACAGTTAGTCCCTACACTTTTAGTGAAATTGCAAATTGATCC
This sequence comes from Arachis hypogaea, assembly GCF_003086295.3. Taxonomy (NCBI): domain Eukaryota; kingdom Viridiplantae; phylum Streptophyta; class Magnoliopsida; order Fabales; family Fabaceae; genus Arachis; species Arachis hypogaea. Next base: position 106,215,040 of record NC_092047.1, on the reverse strand, counting down.
CTACACTTTAAAAATTTGTAATTGGATCCCTAAAAAAAATTAAAATTTGTAACTTAGTCCCCAAAGTTCAAAAAATGTTAGATTTAACAAAATATTTTAAGTATATTCTCTATTTTAACAGGATATTATCAGTATATGCTGGATATTCTCAGCATATGCTGGATATTCTGTTAAATCAACACCTTTTGAACAGTAAGGATTAAATTACAAATTTTAATTCTCTTTAGAAATCCAATAACAAACTTTTAAAGTTTAGAGACTAATTTATAATTTCAAAGTGTAGGGAATAACTGTGTCATTTAACCAATAACTTATTCAATTAATCATTTATGACAATAAATGATATCACAATTATATAATTTATTTAATATGAAATAGCTTAATTTGCTATTATAATCAATATATGTATTGTCCTAAATAGATTAAAAAATAATAATTTTTTAACATGTATTTGTATGTGTTTAGTGTAATAATTAAACATTTTGGCCCCTCCATCAATTGCCTTGCTCCTTCCCTACGACTTAGTAATATAATCTTTTTAGGACTACTCAGATAAAGACGTCTAAAATGTCTTTTTTAAAAAATATTTTTTAATAATTAAAATTTAACATATATAATCGATTAAATCATGTTATTTTTGTCAAAATTAGGCTAGACAAATTAATTTAACCGAAAAAATGGTGAATCAAATTTTGAACTAGTCTAAATAATTTTTTTTTTAATAAAAATGACTACAATATCTTTATTATAGAGAATGATTAAAATACTCTTATTATATATATATATATATATATATATATATATATATATATATATATATATTAATTTTAAAAATTCTAAATCCTAACCCTACGATAGAAAAATAAAGGACTAAAATTTAGGATTCTCAAAATTAATATATATAATAGAAGTATTTTAGTCATTTTCTATAATAGGGTATTGTAGTTATTTTCTATAAAAAAAGAGTATATACCCAAATTGGTCCCTAAAGAATTTTAAAGTGGACGTTTTAGTCCTCAACTAAAATTAATCACTCCGTTAGTCCTCAACGTTTTTTGGCGTCAGACAAATTGATCCTTTTTTTTCTCATCTCCGTTAACCACTAATGGAAGGAGGTGATGTGTCGTGTGACTGTGATGAGTCAGCAGTGAAGTTCCACGTGTTTCCTTCGGACGAATTGGTCCTTAGCCAGATTGATACAAAACGCTGCATTTTAGAATAGGGCACGACGTCGTTCTGTGAGAGGAAGAGTCTATCAAAACTGAAGCATCTTTTTGCCTTCCCTCCACGAAAATAAAATTACTCTGAACTCCTTCTCTTCTCCTAGGTTTTACTTAGGAAGCCACCACCACGTCAAGCTGTAGTCCTCCGACCACCTCTGTTGCTGTTGTCGACGCTAGGATTTGAACGAGTCAGCATTATTGCGGAAGAATTCCCCTGTGAGTGTTTCGCTCGCCACGGCCACTGGTCGAGGTTAGTATAGTGATGAGTTTATCGATTAAGTTGTTGATGGTATAGTTGATCATTGTTGACATTGTTTAACGGTGTGATCATGTAGTAGTTGTTTTTGTTAGAATACCATTAGTTGCTGGAAATAAAAGTTGTTTTTGATGCTTTGATACTGTCTCACATGGGTTACTGATAAGTGTTGTGGTGCATACATTTACGAGGTTAACATGAAAAAGACACAATATGAAGTGATGAACACATTGCATTGATGTATTAAGCTGATTATGACATTTACCCAAATAAAAGATGTTAGAGTAACATTTAGTGTTGATGAAATGTTATCTAAATTTTATCTGATTAAGGGTAATGTTTAGTTTTCTGATATTGATAGTGGTATTCCATATTTGTAAATTACAGATGACTGAGTGGGTTACCCCTGTGTTTCAACATGGGGGGAGCTTTGTCAAAGATAACAAGGGTGAACTTCTGTATCTTAATGGCAATGTAAAAAGTTTCCTCCGATGGATCTGGACTTAGTGAATTACTTTGACTTGAAGAAGTTGTTTGAAGAATTCGGCTACCATGAATTCAAGAAGATGTGTTGGTATGATCCAAGAGCTCCTAGCATGGAAGCAGGCTTACACCCTATTTATGGAGATAAAGAAATTGGAGAGATGTGTGATGCAAAGAGGGAAGACAAAGAAACTGATGAGTTGTACTTGTTTTTTGACCACCCAATTATGAAAGATGTTGAATGGTCGGAAGAAGATGAGATGAATCTCAGTGAGGGAGATGATGATAATAATAGCATGAATGAAGAACACACTGATGAGGATAGAGAAGCAGAGGTCTTTTCTGATGATCCAATCTCTGATGGTGATAGCTATGATAGCTATGAAAGTGCTGAAGATGAGGCCTATAAACCCCCACCTTCAGGCTTTGAGAGTGATACCGATGATGATGAAGATGAATTGCTCATTAACTTAACCAAGAGAAAAGGTGACAAAGGAGATAAGAAGGCTGGCAAGAAAAAAATTGCAAAAAATGTAAGGAAGAATGCTGGTCCTAAAGTCACTGTTGGGCCTACCCACACATCCAGGCCCAATAACACAGCTGGGCCCAACTACACTGACAGGCCTACTTCTACTGCTGGACATGGTATAGGGGAGGTTGATAGTGAGATATTTAGTGATGAGTCCGATGGTCTAGGTTTTGAGTCAGAGGGTTTTGATACACCTCAATCATCTGATAATGAGGGAAATGGTTTTGACTGGCCTCAATTCAATGAGGAGGCAGCCTTTGGTGAAGTTCAACTCCAGCTGAACATGGAGTTTACCACACTTGAACAATTCAAGAAAGCTCTAAAGGATTACACTATTGCTGAAGGGAGGAGGATTTTTTATGTTAAAAATGACAAGAAGAGAGTTAGGTGCAAGTGTGCAAATGGCGAGGAGAAGGCTATGAGTGCAAAGGCAAAGTTCAAGGCCAAGTGTAAGGAAAAGAGGGGAGCCACTGTAACTGATAACTCTGGAGTAGATGAAGTGCAAGCTACTGTTGATGTTAGTGAGGGATCAAGATCAAAACACACTACAGATGTGAGTCAGCAAGCAGGGGCTACAGAAGGTGCACCAAAAATCAATGGGGCTGAAGGGAAGGGTAAGAGTGATTTATAGAGCATTAAGGGAATGAGAGGGCACAGTATGGAAGATTAATGTCGTGTGCAGTGACAAGATGATTTATAGAGCATTAAGGGTTGCTAGAGAAAGGTATGTTGGGAATGAGAGGGCACAGTATGGAAGATTGAGAGATTACCTCACAGAGATACATGATAGTAACTCTGGTAGCACTGCATTATTGGAATTAATTCCAACAATTCCTTATTCACCACCATTGTTCAGCAAGTTGTATGTTTGCCTGGAGGCTTGTAAAAGGGGTTTTAAGACTGGCTGCAGACCGCTGATTGGTTTGGATGGATGCCATTTGAAAGGATATTATAGGGGGCAACTGTTGTCAGCTGTCGGTCAGGATGCAAACAATCACTTCTATGTGATTGCTTATGCGGTGGTTGATAGTGAAACGAAGCAAAATTGGAAATGGTTTCTACAACTTCTGCAAGAGGACTTGGGTCAATGCACAGTGAAAGGCTGGAATTTTATCTCTGACCAACAGAAGGTAAGTCAGACTTAATTTCATTCATAATAATGTACTCAAAATTATCTACTAATCCTTAGATATACTTTGTGGGTGAATTGCTTTGTATAATGTTGGAATGATTAGAATAAGTATCATATTCCTGAACCTAGAATAAGTATCATACTCTTGAACTTACCAACTTTGTGATACATTACTGACTGAGGAAGTTATTAAGGTTTAGGGTGTCTGATAAATTGTTTAAATAAGAATATATTTGCCTGGTAAATGAGTTAGTCGGGGATCTATGTGTCTGATAAATGACTTTGTTGGGGAGCTACGTGTCTGATTATTTGAAAGTTTGTATGCTATTAGATTTTGTATGTCTTTTATACACTACATGCACCTATCTTGCAGGGTTTGCTGCCTGCTTTGCAGGAGGTGATGCCAAATGCATACCATAGAAATTGTGTAAGACACATTTGGAAAAATTTTATAGGAAGGTTTAAGGATAAACGGTTGAAGAATATGGTTTGGGCATGTGCAAGGAGTACCACAGATGCTGAATTCCAGCATCACATGCAGCAGTTGAAGAGAATGAATGAGCGTGCATGAGCTTATCTTGCAAAATTTCAACCATCTTGCTGGACCAAAGCTCATTTCAGCCATTGGCCCAAGCTTGATAATGTGACAAACAACATGACTGAAGTTTGGAACGCCAAAATAAACCATTACAGGGGAAAACCCATTCTTACCATGTTGGAAGAGATCCATTGCTACTTGATGAGGAGAATGGCTACGCATAAGAAGGTTCTAAGCACTTACACTGGAGTATTGGCACCAGTTCAGCAGAGGAAAATGGAAGATATTATGAAAGATACTAAGTTCTGGACAGCTCAGTGGACTGGTGACAACGATCGTAATGTATTCGAAGTCCAGAGACATTTAAAGAAAGTTGGTGTGCATCTTGGAAGGCACACTTGTAGTTGCAACTTGTGGCAACTAACAGGTGATTAGGCCTATTATTCATTTTTTGTGAGTTGTGATTTTAACATGTAATCTTGAGTAGGAATTAGATTTTTTGCTGATGTTATGTTACTGCCTGATAATGTTGAGCAGGAATTCCATGTGTTCATGCGTTGACAGCTATACAAAAGAGGTGTGATAGACCAGAACCTTATGTGCACCCTTGGCTCAAAATGGATGCATTTCGAGCCACGTATGAACATGTAATCAGACCAGTCAACTCAGAGGAGTATTGGAAAAAGACTGGTCTCTTGGCTCCGGAGCCACCCACCATTAAGAGGCCTCCTGGGCGCCCAACGAAGAAAAAGAGAAAACCTGATCCTGTTGAGGATTCACCAGATACAACAAAGGGAAGAAGGACATTCATGGTCACTTGCCAAAAATGTGGTCAGACTGGTCACAATGCAAAGACATGCAAGGGACCACCAAGGCCTAAACCACCCCCAAAGGTTAAGAAAAATGGACAGCTAAGAGCAAAGAAAAATACTTCATCTGCTCCACCATCACAAGATGAAGTCCAAGTCTCCCAAACAGCACCCCAACCACTGCCACAGGTATAATCTCAGTTGAATTTGTTGTAATCATATTGTTGTCATGTTGCCTGCATTCATGTGATCTTCAATGTGATTGTGACTGATTGGCTTAATACTTAAGGATCTATTTGCCTAATAAATTATCTATTTGGGGATCTGTATGTCAGATAAAATATTTAGTTGGGGATCAAAATGTCTAATGATTTGTTTATCTTGTGTTCTATTAGGAGCAGATAACCAATAGTTCAAGCCATGTTGCACCTCCATCAACATTTAGGCCTCCAAGACCTAAACAACCAATTAGGAGGCCACATTCTACTCCAGCACCTACCCCACCATCTGCTCCAGCACCTTCTCCAACCCTAACCATCTCCGCAGCACCACAGAGGCCTATCCAGTCAGCATCACCTGAAACACTTGCTGCTACAAGTTCTGGCACAGCTTCAAGAATCTTCAAGTTCATGCCAACACCTGGACTAAGGCTTCCAAAATAGATTTGATCCTACTGTGTCAACGTAGTTTTATGAGTTTAATACAACTTTGTCATATTTTGTTATGTTGTTAGTACATCTTATTGAGACAACCTGGTCTGACTATGTTTGGTTATTATGTTGATAGTGTATGTCACTGCACCTTTTTTTTTTGGAAGATCTTAGTATTCATAGCAGAAACGTAAAGACTAGCTACCTTTTTTTGTTAAACTTTGGTTATATGGAATGCAAGTATGGTACTTGGATTTAAGTATGTTTGATTTTATTCCATTTCTAATGCAACTTTTCTTTATCCAGAAAATACTCATCATTCATCTACTCATCGTTCATTGCTTGTCCTAGCACTTACAGATTAGAGTTGCATAAACAAAAGATAACACTGTAATTACTTGTTACACTATATAACATAAGATAAAATCTTCCTTAAACTAACTAAATCCTACTTACAAGAAGACAGACCATAAATCCTATTATGAAAAAGAACACAGGACTGCAGCACCCAAACCATCGTCTATTCTCAACGGCATTCTTATTCTTCTTCTCAAATGCATCAAGCAATTCTTTCAACTTTTTCACCTTCTCCGCCAGAGCATCATCATCCTCTCTACCATGACCATCACATTGAAATACCCTATCAAACCACACAAAGAAATCACAGTGGGGAGTTTTCTCCTGCCCATAAAAATAGAAGAGTTTAGAGTACAACATTATCAGAAATCATGTTTTACATACAAAAAAAGTTTAAAATCATCAATACATTACCCTGTAAAAAGGACAGCCAAAGAAAGGTCTTTTCGGATTTTTCTCCGTTCCAGACTCTACAACTATGGCATAGACTCCACAATGACATCTTGGAGTTTCTCCTTTGGCGACTCTGAACCTACCGCCGTGGGCAGAATCACTACTAACACTGCCGTCACCACTACCTTTAACTCGCTGTCGATATGAACTTCCACAACTATCTACGGCAGCCATTGTTAACACTATAGCCTTCCTTAATTAGGGTTTTGGCAAGAGGAAGAAGAAGATTTTGATTTCACACGTCGTTTCATGGCTATTTGTAATCTTTCATTGTCGTTTTTGTACAATCCACCCCAGGGACTACGTTGTCTGCTTTCCCACGTGTCTCTTATCATCTGTGTCACCAATTCAATGTGACACGTTGGATATCGCCGTTAGACTTTAACAGACCAATTTAACGGAAGGATCAATTGGTCTGACGCCAAAAAACGTTGAGGACTAACGGAGTGATTAATTTTAGTTGAGGACTAAAACATCCACTTTAAAATTCCTTAGGGACCAATTTGGGTATATACTCTAAAAAAAATAATATTAATTTAGACCAGTTCAAGATTTGATTCACCATTTTTCGGTCAAATCAATTTGTCTAGTCTAATTTTGACAAAAATAACACGATTTAATCAATTATATGTGTTAAATTTTAATTATTAAAAAATATCTTTATAAAAAAACATTTTCAGCGTCTTTATCTGAGTAGCTCTCAATGTTTTCACTTTAATTTCTTTGAGTCCATCCGATTTAAAATTCAATCAAATGTCTATGATATACAAAAGATTATTTCAAATAAAAACATCGCGTTGTGTGATTGACATATAGAGCAAAACATAGGGCAAATTAAAAGCGTCAAATAAAAACACCACCATATATATTGAGATAGAAAAGAAAAAAAGTTTATCTAAAACAACGATAGGGCATTCTTGGTGGTGATTGAGGTTGAGCGTTTTGATGTGTGTACAATTGTTGCGGCGGATTTATGATGGAGAAAGAGGAGTGTTTGTGGTGGTCTTAGAGTTAACTTGTGGCGGCGGCCGGGTTTTGAGATGGAAGCTAAGGGTTGTGGTGGTTGAAGTGTTAGTGATCACAAGGTAGCTATAGATATTGGAGGTTGTTTGTTTTCACATGGTGGTGGTTTTAGGTGGTAGGGAATGAGTGATAAAATATTTCATCCAACGTGATTTTTTTCAAAAAATTGATTGCAATTATTGTTTATTATTTTTTAATTTAATTTTGATACACTAATAGTGTAAATAGCGTGAATTTAAAAATTATATTTTTTTTATATGTTAATACACAATTAAATGTATGTGTAAATCTATTTATACTAACATTGTGCGAAAATTAAACTCTTCTTTTACTAACTCTTAAAATTTATTTAATAATGTGATTAACATGTGCAAATTTAATCCAGAACAAGAACTAATATTATAGGAATTACTCTATTTGAGTATTTGTTCATAATATATCTGTTATTTTTTTAAATAAGGGTAAAATATATTTTTTGTTCTTAAAATTTGATAAAAGTTTTAAAAATACCTTTAAGTTTTATTTTGTTTTAATTTTATTCGAGAAGCTAAGTTTTCAATTTGCATCAAATATACCCCTGACGGCTAATTTTTCAAAAAAATTTAAGACCAATTTAACAACAATTTCATAAGATTATAAGAACAACCCTCAACACAAGTAAATCAAGCATAATTTTCATGCATTATTGTTATATTGGTCTTCAATTTTTTGAAAATTTAGCCGTTGAGCATATTTGATGCAAATCGAAAATTTTTGGGATAAAATTAAAACAAAATAAAATTTAAAGATATTTTCAAAATTTTTGCCAAACTTCAAAGGCAAAAAAATACTTTACTCTTTAAATAATTAATTAAAAATTATTTATTAAATTATTCCTGTAAAAACATATAATTATTTATGTAATTCTCTATATCATGGTTAGAATGTTAGGATAAATAATTTTATGACATAAATTAGAATTTTTATAACAAAACAATATAAAATTCTATTCAGGTTAATCCTCAAAAAAAAAAAAAAAAAATCAACGTTATTTCAACCTAAAACAAATAAGCATTTAGTATGTGCCCCTTAGGACACATTTTGTTAAAGTAATCAATTGATATAATTTTTATTTTCAATGCATTTGTTATATATTAATAAAGATACATATGATAGCTAAACCTAATAAGTAAAATAAAAAAAGTTTAAATACAAAATTCCCCTTAACTAATAAAATTTATTTTAAAAAGTTATATAAAATATATAATTATTTATGTATTTTTATCAATCAGCTAGCTTATTAAGCTTTTATAATATAATTTTATGACAATTATTTTTAGTGTAAAAAGAAAAAATTTTGGTTAGTATTAACTCAAATGTAATGCATAACCAAAAAAATATTTATCATCTAAAATTTTTCTTTTAAAAACATCATAAAAAATTTCAGTGGAAGTTATTAAAAACATTTTTTATATTTTTAATGCATTTAATATATTTAAAAATTATTATTATATTTTTAAAATATGTTTGTAGAACACAAGTTAATTAAATTCTATATTTATTCTTTGTTTTGTTTTGTTTGGTTTTAGGACGACTATAATGAAACAAAAGGATCGATATCGTACACCGAAAATCAGAAATTAAGAAAATTAAGAAAAAATTCTAGTATTTCCTTCTTTATCAAATACCTTTCAATAATCTTAAAATATGATTTTTTTTTCCCACAAATAATTATTCCTTTAAAACATTTTAGTAACATCAATTCTTTTTTTCTCAATTATATTCTTAATCCACTCCAACTTCAAATATTGTTTTAGCAGAAAATCTATTTTATTAAATTTTGAAATAATTAATAATGGAAAATATAAAATTAAATGGAATAAATTAATATTACATTGAAAATATAAAATGAAATTTTTTATTGGACAGAAATTATAACTTTAAATTATAGTTATTTATGAATGGAGAGTATTCAATAACATAATTGAGTAAGAAAATAAAAAAAAATTATAGCATAAGAGAAAAGAAGAGACAAATTAAAGTAAATGAAAAAATCAATTAAGGAGCTGTCTTATAAAATATTTTTCAATTAGGGTATTGATAAGAGAACTTTTATATAGGGCAATAAAAAAAATTCTCATTGAAAATCTTTTATACTTCTAAAAATATACCGAATACATAAAATAATATATAGATTAATATATAAAAATTAAAAAAAAAATTGTTAAATTACTATTCTCTTGACATTACTATGTTCCATAAGAAAGTTTCAATTGTTAGAGTTAATAAATCTCTTTTAAGCAAATATCAAAAGTTTAAATTCTACTTTATATATGTTTATATATGCAGTAAGCCAACAATAAATTTTTAAATAAAATTTAAATTCGTGATGAATTAATTATTAATCTGTTAGATTAGGAGATATTTGGCTAACAAAAAAAATGGTTAGAGTTAACAAAAAAACGAAAAAGAAAAGATGTCACTGATTCAGAGGGTGACCTCGGAAATGTAGAGAGTGTGACTAAAGAGCAAAGATCTTAGCATTTGTAAGCTTCCCTGCATGGTGAACATTACATCTTCTGTTCTCTTCTCACATTCCCCAACGCACATTCTTCCCCATTTTCCCCCTTTGATAACGACCCTACATTATCGTATTCTTATACAACATACGGTACGAATAATACCAGGGGCATTTTCGTCCACTTTCAATAAATATCGCACGATGATTTTGAATTTAATGACACAACCCTTTCGTGAAAGGTGTTAGGTGACTCACCTTTATAATCCATCATTGTGAGTTCCTATCCGTTGGATCAAAGTGGTGGAGGATTCATCTAACCGTCAGAAATTACCAATGATGCTTTTCTAGGTTTTACCGTCATGGATTAGTTGCTAATTATGGATACAATGCTTAACATAATAATATATAATACTATTTAATTATGACTCTGCAAAATTGAGGTGGATGGGATTGTGATCTAACAACTGAAAATTTGACTCCACGTTATTTTCCTCCAATGGGTTCGTTTAAGCAAAATAATTCTCTTAAATGTATATTAAAAATTAATTATTAAATTGGTTATTCGAATAAAATATAAAATATATATTAAAATAAATTAAAATATATATTAAAAAAAATTAGTTATATATAAATATATGATAATTAATTTAATAACTAATTTTTTTAGATATATTAATTTTTAAAGTCAATTTCATAATTGACTTAACACAGTGTTCAATTGTGTCAACTAAAGTTAGGCATAGTTGATATGATTAAATGATGTTGATAAGAAAAATTTTAGATTCGTATCTTCTTGATGGACTCTTCTTTCTTTCTTTCTTTTCTTTTTTTTTTTTTAATTTATATTTGTTGATGGACTCTTCTTACTCATAGCCATAGGGTATATTATCTTTATAAGTAATAATATAATATATATGTCATAATTTTTAAAAGGTGTAGCATTTTCGCTAACTCATGTGATAAACCTTTTTCTTTTTCTTTCTTTCTAAAAAAACAATGGTTAGGTGAGGAAGCCAAACAATTGAAGATTTCTTAGTAGAGTGTTAAAGAGTATGATAGATGTCACCCTTTTTAAGAGAGTTTTCCTTAAAAAATTAGGACAATTCACCTCATTAAATCAGATGCATACCAATATTACTTGAATATCTTAAATAAAAAAAATATAACGTCAAAATCTCAAAATACATTTTTATATAAATTGAATCCAATAAATTCGAATTAGATGAAAAACATTGCTGAACAAAAATCGAATCAAGTGGATTCGATTTAAGTATATGGTTAAAATGGCAACAAATTGAATGAATTTATTTCGATTTATAAGTAAGAGTAAATTGAATTTAATAGATTGGATTTAGCCATTAGATTTCTGTTCAGCAACGTTTTTCACCTAATTCGAATCCATTAGATTCAATTTACTTCGTGTTTTAGTAAATCGAATTTAATCAATTCGATTTATATAAAAATGTGCTTTGGGATTTTGACGTTATATTTTTTAGTTTGAGACATTCAGATAATATTGATATTGATGAGTTTGGAAAACTCTAATTTAAATTGATGATGATCAAACATTATTAACAGTAAAATTATTAATTTATTTTTTAAAGTATGTTAATTATAATAATTTTTGTTGTGCAGATTCCTTTATGGGCCGAACATAACAAAAATATTAAAGCAAGCCCATTGGAACAATTTACATTCAGCCTTGATGTTAAACCATTGTGATCATAATGGCTGAAACAATGTTTATTTTTATTGGGCCAAATTGATCCTTTATTGCTACAAGTCCAAGTTAATCATGTTTTGCTATAAGCCCCAATGAATGATCCGAAAATAATTCATCAGGAAAGCAAATGTTGTCATTTGCTGAGGCCTTCAACGGATCACTTCTTTAAGCATGTAATGGAACTCAAAGTTTTATTGAAGAGAATTAATACATGCATTGGAAACATAAATGAGAGAGAGAGAGTATGAGTGACATGATTGATTTATTTTGTGCAGCACGCCACTCAAGCAAGGGAAGTAAAAGCAACCTTTTAATTTGTTTAACTTCATTTAATTACTTCTCTTCCATTTGTTTCTTCTCTCTCATTCATTCATTCTTTCTTCTCTTTCGGACAATACCCAGCAAACCATGGAAGCTACACTAAGCTATCTGAAAAAAGAAGAAGCTACATGCATCAAGACCATCACAATGATGGCAAAAAAACATAAAAAATGTAGTGGCTAAGATCTGCAACCATGAAAGAAAAGATATGGTGACGAGATCTTAGCTCCTCCATACCAAAAATGGAGAAGGAGATTCGGCGGCCAGCAAGGAGAAGATCTTGGAGAAGATGGCTTGTCACTACTTTTGGGTTCATTCATCACAGAAGGTAGCTAGGGTGGCTACGTGAGGAAGGAAGCAAAAGTGGAGCAGAAGAAGTCATCATCATCATGAAGCATCAAGAGCCAGAAATTCATCTTGGAGAGCAAGCCAAGGATAGAGCGCTCGAATTGATGAAGAGTGATGACCAAGGAAGGACTAGAGGTAATTGCATGTTGGGTTTTGCATGGATTATCTCTTCTCTCTTTCTGGCCGAACCGATTTTGTTCTTGGAGAAGAAGAAGTTGGCTTGGTTTTTGGCTTCAAAAGTGGAGGCTTCCCTCTTCTATAAAAAGAGAGAACAGCCACTGTTTGGAGCAAGGAGAAAGTGTGAGAGTGCAAGGCACAGAGTTCTCAGAGCTACCTAAGCTAACAGATTTCTCTTCTCCTTCAATGTATTCTGTTTTATAATTTTTCTGTTTAATTTTGTCATGTCTTGAGTCTCATGGAAAAAGGCAAACAGTGAGGTTTGTATGAGCTATAGAGCGGAAAAAGGCAGAGAGTGCAAAATTAAAAGAAAAAGTCATAGATGTCCTTAGAGTTCCTTTGTTCATCTATGTTGTGTTTCATGATTCTGTGGGAATCCCCTTGTAAGTTGGGTTAGCACTTTACAGTCTGTAATCAAGAAGATTATAGTGAAATTCCATCATGTTTGTGATGGAGACTGGATGTAGGCTGCACTGCACTTAGCAGCTGAACCAGGATATATCTGGGTGTAATTTTCTCTCTTCTCTACTCCATTTCTGTTTCTACTGCACAGGAGCAAAAACCGAAAATATCTCGTGTCAAGTGACGAGACAAAAAGAAAAGTCTCGTGGCTGGAGACAAGACAAAAGAAAAAGTCTCGTAGCTAGTCACGAGATAAAAAGACAAGAAGTTTCTAAAATTAGTTTCAAAGGTCAGCAAGTATTATCAAACAAAAAAGGAGCTAAGATTCAACCCCATTCTCTTAACCACTGATATGCATTTAGTTTAATGAAGTGAATTGCCTAAAAAATTATGAAAAAAACTTTGACCTTGCAAATAAATTGTGCTCCATGAGAGATTTATCAATAGACCGATCAAGTTGTTTTAAAGCGAAAAAGTTGAAAAAATTATAAAATAATGCACTAACACTGTAATAATGTGGACTTGTTGAGTAATATTAAAATATTTTTTAAAAAAATTAATCAGTTAAATTATTGATGAATTTGAGGTCTCAAGAGAGCAAAAACCATATTATAGATACTCTCCTTTAATAATAGTTTATTTATTTAGTTAAATTTTTTTCTTAAGGTTTAGTTATTTTATTTAATATAATTTCTTTACATATTAAATCTTATAATGATTCTTGAAATTTACAGTTTTTATTATTTTAATTCTTTAATTTTAAAATTTACTACATTAACTTCTGAAATTCAACTCTAAGTATTATATTAGTTCTTGAGTCTTTTTTAGCATTGAATCAATGAATAGAATGCTGAATTAATTGTGATTTATCATGTTAGACACCTAGTTAAATGAATCTTTTCGTTTTGACACTTAATTGCTTAAACAACGCAAAAATATGGTCGTTTTAGAAAATGAGGAGAGAAAATAATTTGCACATCATATAAACTCTTATTCGTCTTTTCATTTTTATCTTGTTTAAGCGTCAAAACAAAATGTCGCTGTTTAATCCTGTATTTAGTGTGATAATTCAGAGCCAATTTAGCACTTTATTTACTAATTCAGTACTAAAAAAAATCTAATAACCAATATAATATTTAAAATTATTTTTTAAAAACTAATATAATTACTTTTAAATTTGAGGAACTAAAATAGTAAAAATTATAAATCTAAAAGGACCGTTTTAATTTGGTGTTTTAGTCCTTCTTTACGCTATGATCTACAAAAGTTGGTTTGTGTGCATCTCGTCCATTAGTTATGAAGCTATATTTTTTTGGTTTTTTTTTTTTTTTTAATTTTTGAACTGAGTGTGATGAAACTATATATAAATTTAAGATAACAAAATAAAATATAACAAATATGCATAATAGGATTTCGCATAAATCCTATGTTAATAGATTTGTATTTAACAAGATTGAGCTTACTTGTAATGGAAATTTCTAATAATTATTATCATTATTGTATATTTATTAATAAGATATCCTGATAAAAAAAATACATTATATTAGAGTTATTTTAGTTTTAACCTACGACTATTATGATGATAATTTACAAATATTAATTGAATAGATACTTAATATGATTTAAATATTTATAAAATCAATAAATAGCCAATAAAAAACTCATTAATTCTAAGCAATACGTTTGATCACTACGAATAATGGCTGAGTCTGAAACAAGGTTTTGAAAATCGAACCGGTCATTGAATCGTTTTAGCTACTAGTTCACTGGTTTTCAGGTTTAATCGGTTCGACCGTAATTGAATCGAAAAAACCATTTTATAATGAAATAATAAATAAAATATACATAACCACACTAAAACTATATGATCTTATCAATTTACAAACTCAAAAAAATTTTTAAACTCTCTTAAAATATATGTTTCCAAGCACTTTTGTCATCTCATCTTCAGCTTTACATTCATCACTCAATTAAAAAATCCACAATCCTAATCCTCTATGATTTCTTTTGGAAAAATAAAATTCCATTCAAGAAGGAAACCACAGTTGTAAGTAATTAAGAATATTTGTGAGACTCAACACCAAGACATAGAACAAGTATACAGATAGAGCAGTACCAAACAATCCAATTCTCAATTTCATGAATCATAAATAAAAGGGTGTCTAAATATCCACAGAATCAATCAAATTTAGCATTAAAAAGCATCAGAAACCAAATTTTACAGTTAAAGAATGAAGTAAAAAACATTAGAAATGAGAGTGGCTTGAACCACTGTCTTCTGCATAAGAGGAAATACACTACCATCATCAACAACACTCCCAAGACCTCAAACAGCAGCATCATCTTCATGATTTCCTTGCTCTAAATCAATAACATGGGACATATGCTGTTTGTTATTTTTTTGAAAGCATCAATTTGGTTTAAAATTAAAACACAGCAACAAATAATCACCCTAAACTTTGAAATCAATAAATCTATCAACAAAAATTCAAAAACAGTATACTCATAAATTAAGAAACAGCAGCAGTAGAGTAACAAACCCATTTTAGTAATAATTTTGACAACACAAAATCAATTTCTTTGATTGATTTCACATTCAGAAAATCACTAATCAGTTTCAGAACAGACACAACAGAGCAATAACAATACAATCCAATACAGTTTCAGTGTTCATCATGTTGAATCACAGTTTAGTTTCAGTAATCACTAATCAATAATCACAGTACAGTTTAGCTCCCTCCAATCAGTTGAATGTTGAATCAGTTCACAGTTTCACAATACACAATTCAAAGAAAAATAAAACAGGGAGAGTGGGAGACAGCGAAGGCACCTTCAAGGCTTCAACAGATCATGCAACGGGGAGAGTGAGAGTGAGGCGGTTGGAGATAGCGAAGGCACCTTCTCAGTTCGCACCTTCACAGTATCAGAGTTCATCATGCAACAGTTATTCAATGATTCAATCAAACAATCATAACTTCATAACTAAAAAAAAAAGTTACCTGAAACTATGGATTCTGGAAGCTCGACCGAACATGCAATACAGCAATAGGGAGAGTGGGACTTGGGAGACAGCGACGCCGAGTGAACTGACCAGTGGTGGAGCACCTTCAAGGGACGACGCCTGCTGCGCGATGGAGGTGGCCGTTCCAAGCTCCAACGAACGACGGCTGCTGCGCGAAGGAGGTGACTGCGCGACGGAGGTGACTGCTCGACACCGAACCCGTCTGGCTATGTGAGACTGTGATGGCGTTCGATGGCGTTCTCACTTCTCAGAACCTTGCTCGATGAGAAGAATTGTGAAGGGCCGAAGGCAATGGCAATTAGGGAATAGGGATTCAGAACATTGATTTAGGGTTTCATTCGTTGAAACGGCAGCATTTTGTGCCTAGCCTAAAAACGGGCCGGATCACGGTTCGATTCGACCGACCGGTTACCGGCCGGTTCATCGGTTCAACTCCGATTTTCATTTTTCGCGATTTTGATGATTGCCTAAAACGTCTTTGTGACCGGTTCACAGTTCGACCGGTTCGACCCGGTTTTTAGAACATTGGTCTGAATTAAATAAAGCTAAGCATTGACCATGGGAGTTAAACGAATTAATAAATTAATTTTTTGTCATTCATTAATTTATTATAATAATAATAATAAAAAAAATTAGAGTTTGATAGTTAATTATATGTCACACTCTAAAAGTTAACCAAGGATTAAAAATACAGAATGAATTATACTTTTTTTTAATTTAATTCAGATTAGTAAAATTATATTATTTTATATTGTCGGATCATCGAAAAATATTACTAAAAATTAATCTTAATTAATAAATTTAATATGACAGATTTATCATCTGTTTAATATTAAAACTATAAAATCCGACACCAATAAATATTCTAATCTTAAAAAACATTATTTAATTATTATGCTGATTTGACAAAAGAAATAATTATCTTAATCCAAATAAAATATTATTATACCTTTTCTTAGGATTAAGAATATAATAATAAAAAATACTAAATATCAATTAAAAATAATTAATTATTTTATTGTCGGTTTCAAAATTTTAAATTTAAATTTAAATAAAATTTTAATTGAATTTGATTGAAATTGATATATGATTTGATTTAATTTAAAAATAATATAAGATTTAAATTTAATGTTAGAATTGACGTGATAATAAATATATATATAAATATTTCATTTTGTTCATTCACATCGATATGCATAAATATATGTGAGTCGAATTTTTGGTAAAAAACTTTAATGCAAGAAATTGTAAAAAAAAAAAATTTCAATTCAGATCAGATCAAGCTTCCATTAAAAAAAAATTGACAACAATAATTGATATCGGTGTGAATACTTGTAGCGCATTTATACTATCAAAAGAGAAAAATTAATTTTATTTATCATTATAATGGCTTTAAGTACTTACATCTAATATATATTCAACTTTTACTTCACAAACCAATCTTAAAAATAAAAATGATTAAAATAAAAATAGAAATTAAATAATACATCGATCAAGATGAAGATTGTGTCAACCTTTGTTCCTAATCTTTTGAGTTCGATTCCATGCACCCACACATACAAATTAATTAAAGTGATGGTGTTTTATTTGATATGTGAGAGTTGAGTTGACAAGTTTGTTGTTACATGAAAACCTTTTTATTCAGGCAAAGGGAACTTTGCATGTGGTGTGGCCGCACACAGTTGAAAGAAATGTTCTACCATCCATTAATTAATTTCTTATTATCAATTCAGAGAAATGGTCCAATCCGCATCCCCTCATTATTTCATATAAGGTTGTAGGGTTAGAATTTAAAGCATCAATATAAATATATAATGATGCTATTGTCCTGCATGGCTTAGAAATATTGATCAAATATATAATAATTTAGTGAGAAGATGTGGTTTATTTCGCTTAAAATGTGATATATATATAAAGAGAAACGAAAAAGAAAAAATAAATGATGGATTGTAAAAGAGATAGAAAGTTTTCAATGGATTTAATATACAGTAAATTTATTTTAATTTAATTCCGCTACATTACCAACAGCATTTCTACCAACTTCTACCAACTCTTATTTATAATTGTGTTTAATAAAAGTGTCTTTATGGATATGTCTAATAAAAATGTTTTTTTTAAAGCTGTGTTTAATAGAAGTGTCTTTATTTTTCTGAATGTGTCTCTTTATATATGTGTTTAAAATATAATAATTAATTATTATTAATAATAAATTGACAAATAATATGTTAGTATCCTATACTTTTTTATTTTAATTGTATCCGACAATGGAACAGAGCGGACACGAAATTTGCATGAGCAAAAGTTGCACAAAAATAACGTGATCTTTTATTTATAGTTACGTTTTTCCTTTCCTAAGAAGAAGACCATAATCTTTGTTTAAAAAACCATGATCATTAAATTATGGTCATCATGACAATATTAACCACGGTGAAAATAGTGATTTTTACTAAAAAACGGTGATCATAAATCAAAGCTTATTTTTTATACTTATAGTTACGATTTTAAAACGTGACAATAGATTAAAAATATTATTGTTAATATAATTAGAATTTTATTATGAATGTTGTTAAATAAATAAAAGATATAAGAAATTAATTTTTAATGAGTCAATATTAATCAATTTAGAATTTATGATTTAAGATATAAAATTAAAAAAAAAATTTAAAAATGTCTTAATATTAAAAATTAGTGTTCTAATTTTACTCTAATTAAATTATCTAAAGTTTATTATATAAAAACATAAATATTAGATATTAATATTTTTATTTATTTTATATTTGAATTAATAATAGTTAATTCATTACAATACAGAAGCCAAAGTTACTGTCGTATATGTAAAATTTAAATTTAAATTTGCAGCAAGCCACCAAGGCCAACATTGGTATATGGTTGTCACTTCCTCCTCTAACCGTCTGTCTCTCGGTAAAAGTCAAACTTTATTGGATGATAGTGAACATTACTTTTCATCTATTTTGGCTTGATAATACTAGGGAAGTAGGGATGAAGCTAATCACAATGATAATTTGTTTGTTTGTTTAAAATGCTAATCACGATGATAGTTTTAATCTTAAATAAAATAAAGCATACTCTAAATCAGTTCTTAATTAAAAAAAAATCAGATATTTTAATTCTAACAATTTTTTTTATTAACAATGAGACTAAATGTCTAAAAAAAAAATATTGCGCCAAAATTAATTCTAGAAAGAATAGTTTCAACTAAATCTACATAGAAATACAAAAAAATACAAGCGGATACTATAAAATAAATATGACAGCCATAAATTATAGAGTAATTAACTAAATCAGTTTTCAAAAATTATAAAAGAAGATATTTTAGTCCCACATAAAAATTAATACACAGATCAATCTCTAAAGTTTTATTTTGACAAATAAATCAATTTTCAGTTCATTTTTCGACAGAGTAATTACTCAGATCAGTCTCCAAAAAATTTAAAAGCAAATATTTTAGTCTCTAAAAAAAATTAATACACAAATCAATCCCTAACATTTCTCTCCATCAGACATAACAGTTTTCCATCCAAAAAAAATATTATTATTATTATTATTATTATTATTATTATTATTATTATTATAATTTTTTGTATTTCTTGGATAAAAATAATAATAAATTTATTCATTAGATTCTTTTATATATATATATATATATATATATATATATATATATATATATATATTCACTCAACAACAACAATAATAATAATAATCAATAAAATTATTAGAGATTATTCTACAAAAAAATTTAAAGTTGAAACTATTTAATATTTTTGTATTTAATATAATCAAAAGATGTCATATTTTAAAAAATATGTTTGTATTAAAAAAATATTTTAATTTAAATTTCAAAATATCATTATTCACCTTACTTGTTTCTAATGAAAAGAGTGTATTAATGTGCTAGTGTCATAGTCCACATGCACAAAGCTAAGTTAATAATAATAAAGGTCGATATATAGTAAAAGTAAAATGGACAGGGACTGTTATGTCTGATAGAGAAAAACATTGGGGATTGATCTGTATATTAATTTTTTTGAAGGACTAAAATGTCTGCTTTTAAAATCTTTGGGGACTGATCTGAGTAATTACTCTGCGAGAAAATGAACTGAGAACTGATTTGTCTGTCAGAGTAAAATCTTGGGAGATTGATCTGTGTATTAATTTTTTTTAGGGACTAAAATATTTGCTTTTAAAATCTTTAGGGACTAATTTGGACAATTACTCTAAACTAAATTATAACAAAAAATATAAATTCATTTATGTAAGTATTATCCTCTTTATACTCATGAAAGAAAATTTAATTGTGAAGTTCGTTACAATACCTCTTGAAAGTTTCTATGAGTGATCTTGAGGAGTATAATTTGTATAGATTCTGTAAGTATAATCAAATCATTGCAACAGAATTCACAATTTAAATGGAGTTCACAATTTAAAATAAAAGAAAAAAATTATTAAGAAAGTGAAGTGGAGTAAAAAAAATGAGAGGATGTGTATTATCACACACATAAAGAAAAAAAAAAAAGAAAAGAAACAAAGAGTGAAAAGAGGAGAAGCGATCAACAAAGAGAGGGAAAAAAAAAAGAAAAAAAATGACTGTTCTAATATATTATTAATTTAGTAAAATTATTCTATTTTTTATGAAAGTTTAATATGTTGTTCTTAGTGTAGAGATGAATATTATGATATAATTATTAGTTGTATTAATTTTTTTTATTTGATTTGAGATACCTACTTTATAGAGAATTTATGTTTATTCTATCAATTTTGATAATATATTTTTGTTTATTATTGAGATGCTCTAGTGTTACTAAAAAGATTGATTGTGTATTCATTATTTTGATAGTGGAAAATTTTACTGAATTAGGTTCTGTGAAATTTTTGTCTCTTTTTTAAAGGATTTTTTCACAATAAAAATTTTGGATTTGATTGTTTAATTCTTGCAATTATATTTGCTACTTGAAGTATCTTTGGAGTTGCCTATTTAATTATATATGTTGTGAAAAAAATTATTTTTCGTACTTTCGTTGTCAGGCAGATTCTTGTCTGAACCTCAATTTTTTTTTAATAAAGTGGTATCCAGAGCTTTATTTGTTTATTTCTGTGTTGATTAAATAGAGAAAAATATTCAGAGACCCAATATGGTCAAATTGAATTTCAAAAATTACTCGATTTAAAAGATCCTCATGGAAGATATGTTGTATAATAAGGACTTGTATGATCCTATAGATGGAGATAAATTCAAAGATACCAAATCAGATGTTGAATGGAAAAAATTGAATCGGAAAGTAGTTGCTTTGATTAGGCAATGGCTTGATTTTAGTGTGTATCCACATGTTGACACCAAAATTAATGCCGAGAAAATGTGAAAGAAATCGAAAAAACTGTATGAGACGAAGAACGTGTAAAACAAAGCATTCCTGATTCGGAAGCTGGTCAATATAAAATATATTAAAGGTAAATCAATGATTGAGACTTGATCATTTTTTAGGAGACTGTAAACTAACTGACAAATAATGACATCAATTTAAATGATGAGTTGCAAGTCTTGTTGTTGCTGAGTTCTTTGCCTGATAGTTGAGAAGTTGTGGTTGTGACACTATTTCATGTACACTGTCTTGGCGCTTGCTTCAGTCTATATAAGCTCTTCTTCAACTTGTATAAAATATGCTCTTTTTTTATTAAACTTCAAAACCCTCTAATAAATTCATATAAATTTCTTTATCTATGTCACTATGAAAAAATGCAATCTTCACATCAAACTGCTCAACCTCTAAATTAAAGTTAGCTGCTAATCCAAATACAATTCGAATAGAGGATATCTTTATAACTAGAGAGAAAATATCTTCAAAATTAAAATCTTTCTTCTACTCAAATCCTTTCATAACTAACTGAGCTTTGTATCTTGGCCATGAAACATTTTTATCTTCTTTCAATTTAAACACCCATTTATTCTTGAATGTTCTCTTATCCTTTGGTAGCATCACCAATTCAAACGTATGATTCTCATGTAAGAGTCTTATTTCTTCTTGCATGACCTTCAACCAATCTTCTTTATGCTCATCAGACATAGCTTCCTGGTAGCTTTCTGACTCCTTAATCTCAGTGTTCGTCACATACTCATAAGGAGAGTATCTTTGAGAAGGATGATGCTTTCTAGTAGATCTTCTCAATTCAGGCTCAATTGGTGATTCACTTTAACATTTGGTAAAATTTTTACATCTGGCACCTCATGTTGAGGTGTAGGTTTGTCATGTAAATCATTACCATCATTATCAATTTGTGCATCTCTCCCATTAAAAAGAGATCTAGTGGAAGGACTAGGCTTATTAGTAAAACATTTAATAGTTGTTATAGGATTATCTGTCTTCTCAAAGTCTTCAATAGTTTGGTCTTCAAGAAAAATTACATCTTGAATTCTAATTATTTTCTTACTCACTGGATCCCATAATCTATAATCAAAGTCTTCGTGACCATAATCCATGAAGACACACTACTTTGATTTTCCACAAGTTTAGACCTTTTATTTCTTAGAATATGAACAAAAGTTCTACAGCCGAATACTCGCAATTGACTATAGGAGACATCTTTTCCTCTCTAAATTTTCTCTGGAACATCACCATTTAGTGAAACTGAAGGAGAAAGATTGTTCAAATCTACTGTAGTCCTTATTGTTTCACCCCAAAAGAATTTAGGCAATTTTGTATGAGAGAGCATATACCTGACTCTATCATTAATAGTGCGATTCATTCTCTCAATAATTCCATTATGTTAAGGGGTTTTAGAAACTGTCTTCTCAAATTTAATCTCATGCCCTTTGCAATACTATTCAAACAGACTCCTATATTCACTACCATTATCTGCTCGAACACATTTTAATTTTTTTACTGTTTCTCTTTCAATACTTGTATGAAAGTGTTTGAAGATGCGGATCAACTGATTTTTAAATTTTAAAACAAAAGTCCATATTTTTTGAGAATAATCATAAATAAAAGTAATAAAATATGATGCACGTCTTAGTGTTTTAACATTTATAGTATAAAAATTAATGTAAACTAAATTTAGAACATATGATCTCCTATAAAATCCAAAATTATAAAATGATACTCTAGTGTGTTTTTTAACAATTTCAACCTCATAAAAATCTATATTCAACACTAAATCTAAACGAAACAAAATACCCCAAAACTCAACTAATGATACTGAACAACAACCAAGATTCACATTAAACCAAGCAATGAACCTCGCATCATTATCCCTCCAACTACCTTCCCAAGCTGCCCTTCCCTCTTTGCAAACTCAAACTGAGCTAGATGATATGTAGTCCTTTGTCATATGAAACGTGAGCTCATGAATATTCCTTTCCTCAGGCACTAAAGTTCTATCAAAAATGAATTTATTTCTTCAAAATCAGAAAACATTTAAAGTACTAGTAAAAAGAATCTTTTTATTATTCATTAATGAAACATTAAGACTTATCCATTATTCGTCTCATTTCAAAATAACGATCGTTTTTATCTTTTTAATATATTAAAATAGTCCAAAATATATTAATTTATATTTTAATATATTAAAAAAAGTTAAAATTGTTGTAAAATAAATAAATATAAAATAAAAATGTATAAATAAAAGACTCTAGTATTAATATTCATCAATATTCTCGTCTATTATGATCTGATAATACTAG
This sequence comes from Arachis hypogaea, assembly GCF_003086295.3. Taxonomy (NCBI): domain Eukaryota; kingdom Viridiplantae; phylum Streptophyta; class Magnoliopsida; order Fabales; family Fabaceae; genus Arachis; species Arachis hypogaea. The sequence goes on along the minus strand of NC_092047.1, from coordinate 106,191,395 downwards.
GGATGAAGCTAATCACAATGGTAATTTGTTTGCTTGTTTGTTTAAAATGCTAACAACGATGATAGTGTTAATCTTAAATAAAATAAAGCATACTCTAAATCAGTTTTTAATTAAAAACAAAATTAGATATTTTAATTCTAACAATTTTTTTATTAACAATGAGACTAAACGTCTAAAAAAAATACTGCACCAAAATTAACTCTAGAAAGAACAGTCCTAACCAAATCAACATAGAAACACAGAAAAATGCAAGCGGATACTATAAAGTAAATATGACAGCCATAAACTAAATTATAACAAAAATACAAGTTTATCTACATAATTATTAGCCTCTTTATATTCATAAAGAAAAATCTAATTGTGAAGTTCGTTACAATACCTCTTAAAAGTTGCTACGAGTGATCTTGAGGAGTGCAACTCGTATAGATCCTGTAAGCATAATTGAACAGTTGCAGCAGAATCCACGTTAATTTCTGTTGGTGGATCCCCAATTTAAATAGAGTTCACAATTTAAAATAAAAAAAATAATTAAGAAAGAAAAGTGGAGTAAAAAAAAAAGTGTGTATTATCACACACAAGAAAAAAAAAAGAAACAAAGAATGCGAAGAGAAGAAGAGATCAATGAAGAGAAAAAGAAGAAAAGAAAAAAAAGGTAGCTATAATAAACTCTTATTGAATTGGTTTGTTTCATTTCTTATGAAATTTTAATATGTTGTTCTTAGTGTAAAGATGAACATTATGATATAACTTACTAGTTATATTATTTTTTGTCTGATTTGAGAAATCTACTTTATGGAGAATTTATGTTTACTCTATCGATTTTGATGATATTTTTTGTTGATTATTGAGATGCTCTAGTGCTACTAAAAAAATTGATTGTGTATCTATTATTTTGATAGTGGAAGATTTTACTAAACTAGGTCTCGTGAGTCTTTTTGTCTCTCTTTTGGAGGAATTTTTCACGATAAAAATTTCGGTGTTTGATTGTTTAATTCCTGCAATTATATTTGCTGCTTGGAGTATCTTTGGAGTTGCCTATTTAATTGTATAGGTTGTGAAAAAATTATTTTTGATGCTTTCTGTAAACTCTACAAAAATAATAAATAATTAGCCAATAAATAAATTATTATTTAAATAAATTAAAAAATTAAATTTTATAGTTTGAAAAAGTAAAAATAATTAAAATACGAATTTTAATACTAATTTTAAAAAATTTGGCCTAAAATTAAACCGTTAGGCCGAACCAGGCGAACCAGACCCAACCCATTCACGCTCACTTATTGGCCTCAGCCATTCCTCCCTTCTTCATCAAAGAAAAGCACGTTGATTTTGGGAAGGGGGAGCAAAGCAAAAACAAAAAACCCTAACCTCACATTCAATTCCACTTATCTCTCAATCCAGAGCTCCAATCGCCGCACAATTTATGGCTACGTGACCACCGCGTCGAGCTCTACAAATCCATCCGAACAAAGTGGTAAGAAAGTTTCATTTCTCACCCAATCCTTCACCCTCTTTAATTTCAAAATTTTAAATCATTGGTATTGAGTATTGTGAAATCTTAATGTTTAGGATCAAATTAGCTTTGGGAGTTTGTTGAGTCTTGCCCCAAATGTTCGTTGGTAAGGTGAGGAATTTCTAACTCTTATGAAATTTTTGGAATAGCAAACTCAATGTTAATTTTAGTGATATTTGTGTGGAATTAGATTGAATTATTTGAATTGGAACTAAATTAATGAAGTTGGAGACTTGAATTGAGTATTAGGAGCTGAAAATTCATTTGGTGGAGGCTTGAAGCTTGTAAATTGTGGATATTTGAGGTGTTCTAGGCTTAGGAAAGAATCAGATAAGGTATGATTTTGGTTTCTCGTTGATAATATGTAATATAACGTGAAAACGTAGGCTAGTTGACCATAGGATATGTTGAATTATGTAAACTTGTTAAGGTTTAGTAACTTTGGTGATAATTTTGAGTTTATTTATGAGAATGTGTTGTTAGTGATGATTGTGATAATGGTAGATTGATATGTAAGAATATAGTTGTTGTTTGCTTGGTTGAGGAAAATTGTTGAATGTATGTGTGGAATTGTTAAATGATTGAAGGAAGATTGGGTGTTGATATGAGGTGAGGTGGTTGGAAGGTATGTGTGTATGTTTTGGAGAGTTTTAGATATAAAACTTTACTTTAAAATTGAGGATTTGGAAAGAGTAGAGGTTTTTGGTGCTTTTGGTAAAACTCGATTTTTGACTAATTTTGGCAGGACATAATGTGGCTTCTGAATTCTCAAATTTTGTCAAAGTTGTCTCAAATAAAAATCAAATCCGTAAGTTTATGTCGTTCGAACAACGGACTAAAAATAATTTTTAACGAAAAAGTTATTCGCGTTTGAAGTTTGGTGTCAAAATATGAAATTCTGCAGACTTAACAGCTTTTTACAACTAACGTTGGGCTTGCATATAAATTTTTTTATCTATGTCACTATGAAAAAATGCAGTCTTTATATTAAGTTGCTCAACCTCTAAATTCAAGTTAGCTGCTAATCCAAGCACAATTCGAATAAAGAACATCTTTATAACTAGAGAGAAAGTCTCTTCAAAATCAATACCTTTCTTCTACTCAAATCCTTTCATAACTAATTGAGCTTTGTACCTTGGCTATGAAACATTTTCATCTTCTTTCAATTTAAACACCCATTTATTGTTGAATGCTCTCTTATCCTTTGGTAGTATTACCAATTAAAACGTATGATCTCATGCAAGGATTTTATTTCTTCTTGCATGACCTTCAACCAATTTTTTTTATGCTCATCAGATATAGCTTCCTGGAAACTCTCTGAATCCTTAATCTCAGTGTTCATCTCATACTCATGAGCAGAGTATCTTTGAGAGGGATGATGCTTTTTAGTAGATCTTTTCAATTCAAGTTCAACTGGTGGTTCAGGTAAAATTTCAACATCTGGTAAAATTTCTGCATCTGGCGCCTCACATTGAGGTGTAGGTTTATCATGTAAATCATTACCATCATTATCAACTTGTACATCTTTCTCGTTAACAAGAGGTCTAGTGAAAGGACTAGGTTTATTATTAGCAGAACATCTAATAGTTGTTATAGGCTTATCTGTCTTCTCAAGGTCTTCAATAGTTTGGTCTTTAAGAAAAATCACATCTTGACTTCTAATTATTTTCTTACTCACTGGATCCCATAATCTATAATCAAAGTGTTCGTGACCATAATCTATGAAGATACACTACTTTGACTTCCCACAAGTTTAGACATTTTATCTCTTAGAATGTGAACAAAAATTCTGCAGCCGAATACTCGTAATTGACTGTAGGAGATCTTTTCCTCTCCAAACTTTCTCTGGAACATCACCATTTAGTAGAACTAAAGGAGAAAGATTGTTCAAATCTACTGTAATCCTCATTGTTTCACTCCAAAAGAATTTAGGCAACTTTGTATGAGAGAGCATACACCTAATTCTATCATTGATAGTGCGATTCATTATCTCAACAATTCCATTATGTTGAGGAGTCTTAGAAACTGTCTTCTCAAATTTAATCTCATGCCTTTTGTAATACTCTTCAAACAGACCCCTGTATTCACTACTATTATCTGCTTGACACATTTTAATTTTCTTCCTGTTTCTTTTTCAACACTTTATAAAAGTGTTTGAAGATGTCGAGCAATTGGTCTTTAAATTTCAAAACAAAATTCCATACTTTTCGAGAATAATCATCAATAAAAATAATAAAATATAATACATGTCTTAGTGTTTTAGCATCTATAGTATAAATATTAGTGTGAGCTAACTCTAGAATATATGATCTCCTATAAAATCGAAAATTATGAAATGATACTCTAACATATTTTTCAACCATTTCAACTTCATAAAAGTCCATACTCAACACTAAATCTAAACCAAACAAGATACCCCAAAGCTCAACTAATGATACTGAACAACAACTAAGATTCATATTAAACCAAGCAATGAACCTCGCATCATTATCCCTCCAACTACCTTCCCAAGCTGCTCTTCCCTCTTTGCAAACTCAAACTGAGCTAGATGGTATGTAGTCCTTTGTCATATGACACACGAGCTCAGGTACTAAAGTTCTATCAAAAATGAATTTATTTCTTCAAAATCAGAAAATATTTAAAGTACTAACAAAAATAACTTTTTTATTATTCATTAATGAAATGTTAAGACTTATCCGTTATTCGTCTCATTTTAAAATAACGATCGTTTTTACCTTTTGAATATATTAAAATAGTCCGAAATATACTAATTGATATTTTAATGTATTAAAGAAAAGTCAAAATTGTTGTAAAATAAATAAATAAAAAAATAAATATAAAATAAAGATATATAAATAAAAGATTCTAGTATTAATATTCACCAATATTAATAATTTAATATAATAGAAATAATTTATATATATATATATATATATATATATATATATATATATTACAGCATATAAAGAGAAAGAGAAGAGTGTTTATGTTATTGTTGTACTAATTGTCAGAGGCTTAACTCTTTATTTATACATGCATCAAGCTTTTTATTTTCAAACTTCATTAATGAGAATTTGAATTTTCTTTCATTGAGAAACTGAGTCGCCCAAATCCTAATGGGCATCCATATCATCCTTTTCACAATACTCTCACTTAGATGACCATTTAGAATTATTGCATTGTCAAAACTTTACTAAAGAAAAATTCAATGGAAAAAGCTTTAATGAAGAAAAATAATACAATATCCTTTATGATGAGGACTACTGCCTCATTAAAAACCTTGTCAAGAAAAACACAATAGGAAAAAAACATGACCAAAGAAAAAAGAGTGCAACCTCCCCCTCTTCTCGACATTATTTAATATCTCAATATAGGCGCATCCGAATCTGATGTACCAGTCTTTCAAAGGAGGAATTTGGAAGTGACTTTGTAAATAAATTTGCTAGATTATCGCTTGAGCAGATCTGTTGGATATCAATTGCTCCTTGATTTTAAAGATCATGAGTGAAGAAAAATTTGAGAGAAATGTGCTTTGTTCTATTACCTTTGATGTATCCACCCTTAAGCTGAGCAATGCATGCTGTATTATCTTCAAACAGAATAGTTGGGGAACTATTTTAAGATCAATCAATGCACATGATGACAAAATATATTAGATGAAACTCCTGAATAAAAAATACTCGCGACTTGCTTCATGTATCACTAGTATTTCAGTATGATTAGAGGTTTTTGCTACTATCGTCTGTTTTGTAGACCTCCATGATATAACTGTATCACCATATATGAATAGGTATCCTGTTTGAGATCTTCCTTTGTGTAGACTAGACAAGTATCCTGTATTTGCATAGCCAACTAATTGTGACTTGGATTCATCTGGATAAAATAAACTCATATCAATTGTTCCATGAAAATATCGAAAGATTTGTTTAATTCCATTCTAATATCTTTTGGTTGGAGAGGAACTATATCTTGCTAGTAAATTCACAGCAAATAATATATCAGGTCGTGTATTATTAGCAAGATACATTAGTGCTCCAATGACACTAAAATATGGTTCTTCAGGACCAAGAATATCATTATTTTCTTCTGGAATTGATCCTTTTTTACATCCAAAGATCTTATGATTATTGGGGTACTTAATGGGTGTGACTTATCCATATAAAATCTCTTCAAGATCTTTTATTGTGTATGCTATTTGATGAATAAAGATCCCATTTTTTGTATGTTCCATCTGCAGGCCATGACAAAATTTAGTCTTTTCCAGATCTTTAATTTCAAACTCTTCTTTTAGAGCTTTTATAATTGTTGGAATCTCTTCAGGGATTCCAATGATATTTAAATCATTACTGTGCACAACAATTATAATGAATCCAGATGAAGATTTCATTGTAAAAACACATGGGTAGATATGATTATTCTTGAATCCGTTTTTGGCCAGATACTTAGTAAGACGATTATACCACATTCGTCCAGATTGGTTTAGACCATATAAAGATCTTTTCAATTTGACTGAGTATAACCCCTGCGAATATTCATTGGATGGTTTAAATATCTTTATTCATTCAGAGATTTTCATATAGATGTCACGATCTAATGATCCGTATAAATAAGCTGTTACCACATCCATTAGATGCATATGTAGTTTATGGTATGCGGATAAACTGACCAAATAACGCAATGTCATTGCATCTACTGCAGGGAAATATGTTTCTTCATAATCTATACCGGACCTTTGTGAAAAACTTTGTGCCACAATAAGAGTTTTGTAGTGTATAACTTCATTCTTCTTATTTTGTTTTCTCACAAATACCCATCTTTATCCAACAGGTTTTATATCTTCTCGTGTACGGACTACAGGACCAAAGACTTCACGCTTTGCAAGTGAGTCTAACTCAGCCTTTATAGTTTCTTCCCATTTTAGTCAATCATTCCTTTTGTCAATATTCTTCAACTGTTCTTCGCTCGAGATCCTTACTTTCATGCATGATGTGTATTGCCACATTATATACAAATATTTCATTGATAATTATTTTATTTCAGTTCTATTTTTCTTCTGTAAAGACATAATTTATCGAGATCTCACAATTTTCAGAATTTTCAAGTATCTGAACGTCTTCTAACATCAAAACTATATCAGAATTTTAGACAACTGCAAGTGTCTTTATTATGTCTTTATTCTTTTCATTAGAAATAATATCTACCTCTATTTTTTTTCTAGGATTTTTGTCTTTGGAACCGACAGGTCTACCACGTTTCTGGCGTGAATTTGTTTAGGTGGCCATTTGTCTGACTGGGACATTAATTCAAATTGGAATATTTTTAGTTGGTATATAAGATTTAATTATCCTTTTCGTATTAGAAAATACATTAGGCAATTCATTTGCTATTCTTTGCAAATGTATAATCTTTTGAACTTCTAGTTTACATTGTCCTGATCGAGGATCTAAATGCATTAAGGATGATGCATTCCAATTAAATTCCTTTTTAAGAAGCTTACTCTCTCCCCATAATGTTGGAAAATTTGATTCATCAAAATGAGAATATGCAAATCAGACTTTAAATATATCTCCAGTTTGTATCTCAAGATACCTCACTATAGAGGAAGAATCATATCCAACATATATACCCAATTTTCTTTGGATTCCCATATTGGTGCGATAAGACAGGGCAGTTGGAACATATATCACACACCCAAATATTCATAAATGGAAAACATTTGGTTGATGGCTAAAAGCTAATTACAAATGAGAGAATTAGTGGTAATTTGTTAGCCTCAAACGAATAAGTGCTGCAGCATGTAAAATTTCATGCCCCAAGCAGAAATTGAGAGATTTGTTCTCATAAGTAAGGATCTAGCAATTAATTGGAGGCATTTAAAAGTGATTCTGTTAATCGATTTTGTGTGTGAACATGAGCTACTGGATGTTCAATGCTTATTCTGTTAGCCATACAATAAGGATCAAAGGCTTGAGAAGTGAATTCATCAGCATTATCAATACGAATTGCTTTGATTTGATTTTCTGAAAACTATCTTTTAATCGAATAATTTGAGCAAGTAATCTTGGAAACGCCAGGTTGCAAAAGAACAATAAGCACACATGTGACCATCTCGAGAATGCGTCTATTAGGACCATAAAATATCTAAAAGATTCACGTGGTGGATGAATATGTCCATATATATCGTCTTGAATCCTTTCTAGGAATTCAAGAGACTCAAATCCAATCTTTACTGGGGATGGCCTTATAATTAGCTTTCCCTAAGAATATGTAGTACAACAAAATTTACTAGATTTAAGAATTTTTTGGTTATTTAATGAATGTCCATGGGAGTTTTCAATAATTCTTTATATTATGGTTGTTCCAAGATGACCCAATCGATCATGCCAAATTATAAATTCATTTGGGCTAGTAAACTTTTAGTTTATAATGGCATGTGATTCAATTGCACTAATTTTAGTATAATATAAATCAGATGAAAGTGAGGGTAACTTTTATAATATAACCTTTTTATTTAAATCATGAGTTGTGATATATAAGTATTCATAATTTTTCTCATTTGTTATTTTAATATGATATCTATTTCGGCAAATATCTTTAAAATTCAATAAGTTTCTTAGAGACTTAGTAGATAATAGTGCATTATTTATTATGAATTTTGTTCCTCCGAAAAATAAAATTATAACTCTTTTGGAGTCTTCTATCACATTGCCTGAGCCGATAATAGTATTAACATATTCTTCTTTTAGTACAAGATGAATAAAATATATATTACTTTTGAAAATGGTATGCAAACTTGCACTATTCGCAAGGCAAACATCTTCATTATATGTCCTTACTGTTTTCTTCAAAGACAAATAATAATAATAAAATAAATAAAAGTACATGCGCAGTAACTTGCATTCCTGATTGAAATTGTTTTTTTAAGAGGCATTATACATAGTATCATATACTAAAAATTTTATTATTATTATTATTATTATTATTATTATTATTATTATTAAAATTTGACAAATTTAGTGAATAAATTAATATTTTATTAAATATTATTTATTTACATTATATTTAAAATTTAAATTCATAGAAAATAAAATTAACAAAAAGTTTCTTACATTATTTATTTACATAAGTACTTAACGAACTTAAATATTAAACTTTTTCATCACTGAACGAATGACCGATATTTCCTTTAAGATCCTCAAAAAAATCAAATACTTCTTAATGAGTGGTGTAATTTCAGTACAACATCCTTTGAAAAAATTTTTGTCTCATTTTCTTTGTCATCTTTTTTCAAAGATGCTTGATAAAGATCAACTAAGTGCCTTGGGGTACGACAGGTACATGACCAATGGCCCTTTCCACCACAACGAAAATATTTATCATCTGTTGATTTATTTTGTCCATTATTTCTTTTTTTATCCCACTTCTGATGAGATCTTTTCTTGTGAAAATAATTTTTTTTTTATAATTTTTTTTGTTACCAAAACCTTGTCATTTACCTGTTTTGGGGTTATGATTTGGTGCATTTGCTTCAAAAAATGGTACGGCGCCAGCTAGGCGCGTTTCATAATTTCTTAAAAGCAATTCGTTGTTATGTTCAACAACAAGAAGGCAAGAGATTAGCTCAGAATATTTTTTAAATTCTTTTTCTCGATACTGCTGTTATAGGAGTTTGAGAAAGTTTTCTCTAACATGTCATTATCAGTTATCTTTTCCCCATATAATTTCATTCGTGAGGTAATTCGGAACATTGCTGAATTATATTCATTTATGAATTTAAAATCATGTAGACACAAGTGTATCTACTTATATCGGACTTGAGAAAGTATCACTGTCTTTTGATGATTATACCTTTCTTCAAGGTTCTTCCACAGATCTGTAGGATCTTTTAGTGTGAGATATTCATTTTTTAATCCTTCGTCAAGATGACGACGAAGGAAGATCATGACTTTGACTTTATCATTTTGGGATGTATTATTTTTAACCTTAATGATATCTCCAATATTTATTGAATCAAGATGAATTTCGACATCTAGTATCCATGATAAGTAGTTATTTCTAGATATACCAAGAGCATTAAATTCAAGATGAGAGAACTTTGACATAATGAAAGTTTACTACCTGAGTCTTCTTAAATTTTAATTAGAGTTTCGTGTTGATAACGTGTCGTAAATAAGTAAATAAAGAAGGGAAAATAAATATAAAATAAAGATATATAAATAAAAAACTCTAGTATTAAAATTCACCAATATCAATATCTTAATATAATAGAGATGATTATATATATAGCAGCATATAAAGAGAGATAAATGTTTTATATTATTATTGTACTAATTATCAGAGGTTTAATCCTTTTTTATACATACATCAAATTTTTTATTTTCAAACTTTATTAATAAAAATTTAAACTTTTTTTATTAAAAAACTGACTCGTCCAAATATTAATGAACATCCATATCATCTTTATCACTACAAAAACAACAATTATTTTAAGACAGGGAATGTTATATTTGGAATCTTTCTCTTAGCTTTCCATCTCTCCTTACAAGCATATATTGTGAAAATAATAGTAACAATATTAATACAATGAACCTACAATCTAAAGGGAATTATTGATTTGTTTGGTTGAAAGAGGCATAAACCTGATAAAGTATAAATCTGTGGGGCGTTTTCAATATCTTTTCTACGATGTAATTGAATTGTTGGTGATGGTCTAATCAGTAACTTTTTATTTTGTTATCTTCCATAGATTCTGACCATTATAAAACTTTTGATATTGTCTGACTTAGTAGAATTAAAAAAAAAAATCCAATTTTTAGTTCCTATACTTTTTTATTTTAATTTTAATTAAATTGAGTTAGTTTAGTAGTTAGCTCATTAGCCTATTTAAGCAAGTATTGGGATTCGAATTCCGTCTTGTGTATGCAACAACCTATTTGTCAGTGACAAATTCTTAAATAGAGCTCATTATCGCAGCAGATTAATCTTTGACCTATCAGACTGGAAATATCTAGGAAATCAAAACTAATTTTTGTTTCCCGTAGTAAATTTGAAATATTATATTTAGGTTTTGGTTTTCTCTTCCATGTTTTAGTTCTTCTATTATTATTTTAAAAAAATTGAGAGCTAGTTTTTATTTTAATGCTTTATGACTATTCTTATAATTCAATTAATTTTACTTTCAATTAAATGAACGATAATAAATCATATAAATATTATATATATAATAGCTTAATTAATAAGTAGAACAAAATTTGATGCAACTATAATCTTATACGGTTATATGTAAGAAATAGTGCTCTTGTATGGTAATGATAAATTCATTACATTAAATGTTTATTATTGGGTAGACATGATTATTATATATAAATGTATCATGCATCAACTAACTTTAATTTGTTTATGAAAAAATTAAATAAAATTGAATCTTGAATTCTTGATACATGGAAATAAATTGATAATTTAAAATTTTGGATTTTCGGACACTAGTACACATCTAGGTTTTTTTTTAATAAATAAAAAAATATTTTATTTATTGAAATAAATAATTTATAAAATAATTACAAAAATACGTCACATTTCTTACATCGTTTACACTGTAAACGAGATAAGAGTGGGCGCGGCCTATATATACATGTCATTCACAGCAATATTTCCGGCCGAATTTGAAACATTTCGACCACTTTTTCTTCTCTTCTATCCTTTTTTGACCATATTATTGAGTAACTCTAAGATAGCGCGCACAGATGCACGTGATCTGGACATCAGTCGACTGAACGCGACATGATACGTCGCTGGGGCAGCCAACTTCACGGTTAGTTTTGTTATCTTCAGGTTTATGTTATCGCATATATGTATAGCCATGGTTAGAATACTTGCCAAGAACTAGTATACAATTTATGGTTTAGATGACTGAATGTATCGTTAGTAATGGTTCACTGATAGGGTACGATTTTAGGTATTACTGAAACTCCATTTGTTACGTACGTGTTAATGAATGTGGTTCTAATTTTTTTTTGTAATTAAGTTATTAAGCACATAATTAGTAATTTAGATATTAAACGTTGTGGTAGATGTTGGAAACTACACCAGATATAACAATCATAAATGAGTAAATACGTCACAATTAAACTTGACCTCACCAATATCCGAGATTCTGTCGGAGGACTACACGAAGACTCTAAGGACATCCAGCTGCAGATTAGCCGCAATGCACATGGTACTTTAATTGATCCAATTTGACAACTCGGTACTCAGCACTTCTGCAAATACTATAGTTCTTCACACCCTGTATTACTACATCTCTGCTTTTGAATCTATAGCCAAATCGAATTTCTACCCCACCGTCTAGGTTGTAATCGTCATCTCCGGTGTTAGAAAATGGAGATTTCTCATGCATCGCATCTAGATCCAATGCATGATAGTGACTTGGTACATCTGATAGCGCCGGAATCGGGTGGAGGGGAGGCAAAACATTGCGGACCGCTGCCTCGACCGGCATCTTTGGTACAAACTCCTCCTCCTCATTATCTTTAAAAGAACCACTATCATTGCTATCCATAACATACTCATCGTCAGAGTCTTAATCATCCACGTCCATATCTTCCACTGGACTAGCAACATGAATCAATGGTGGTGCGAAAGGTGGGTCATCTTGCTTAAAGGTTGAGTGGATGGATCCACCGCCACCAACATTACTAACCTTTACGGAAAGCTCCATCACTTGCTCCTCTATGATTCTCCCATATATGTCAAACATGAGGCGTACATGCTCGTTACCATAGAGTCGAAATAGACGAAACCGAAAAATTTTATATTCCAACGGTGCTAGCAACCTATACTCCACCCTTTCAATCTCTTTTCTCCCTAAACTACCAAGGTAACTCAATATCAGACTATTCAACTCGGACAAGGAACTTACTCGCTGAATGCGCAATAGTAATGGATTATCACACTTAAATATCACCACATTGTCATTGTTTCTCATACGACGATTGAGATACACAGACAATTACATATCCATTACTATTGAACATTTTTGCTTATTTTTTGGAAGAAAAACAGAGAAAAAGAAGATATAAAATCTATGTGGAGAATACCAAAGGTTTCACATCCTTTTATAACTGTTGAAAATTTGTCTTACTGTATCTCGTTTACACTGTAAACATTATAATTTTTTATATATCTCGTTTACACTCGTTACGAGATATACACGTGTCATTTGATCTGTCTTATTTCATTTAGAGTATAAATAAGATAGAAAATACAACGTATTTTCATAATTATTTTACAACTTATTTATTTCAATAAATAAAATATTTTAAATTTATTTACAAAACAAATCCTACACATCTGGCAACAACCGCGCTTGTCAGCAATTTGGGGAGACGGTGCTTGTCTTAAGAGCTTAATATATATATTCTGGGCAAATCACATAATCAAATAAATTGAAAACCAAATTTATATGAATCCCTAAAGTGAGAAGTGTTATGTAGGTATCCTATTTTCATGTAAATCGAATTTATTTATGTCGATTTAACCATGCATATGTAAATCAAATTAACTATGTTTGCTTTACCTAGTATAATAATACACTAAAGTAAATCGAATCGATTGACTTAGATTTAAGCTTGAAAATACTATAGGGTAATCCGACTCCACTTAATTCGATTTACCCTTAACCAACAACATTACTAAATCAATTAATTTAATTCGATTTAAAGTACATCTCTAACCTCTATAAATACGAGCAAAATGCTAAATCCACATAAGAGTGGCACTCAAAATGGCTACGGAGGATAGCTTTCTAGTTCTTGTGCACTATAAAGGCACGATCAAGAAAAAAATGCGATGAAAAATTAAGTTTATTGATAGAGATCCGTTGAACATCTTTATCAGACCTTCTATGAGGCTGGTTGATTTTCGTGATACCGTACTATAGAAATTGGGTCTGCATGGAATGAAATGGATCGAGAAGTTATATTATCAAATTTCGATTTCGGTTGTTTGGGATGGGTGAAATACGACTCATTTGTGATAGGCAGTGATGAAGATTTGCAAGTTTTATTTCACTGTCATCACCAATTTTCGGAGGTGAGAATCCCTGAACTGTTGACAAAGCTTGTGGATGTAGTCTCTAACTCAAGAAATTAGTTAGTAAGGTAGTTTGACTTTGACAATGCATTCTTAAATGTTGATATTCATTAGGATCGCCAAAATGGAACAAACCCATCGAGTCAGCCTGTTTAAATTCCAGGCTAAACGGTTCGAGCCTGATTAGCCCGAAAAAAATGCGGGCGGCTTATTTATTTTTGTTTTTTACGTTTTTTTTAAAAGTAGCACTTTTTACCGATATTTCTTCCGATCTGACCCAAAAATCTGACTCATCAACTAAAGAAATACTATTTGTTTAAGATTTTTGACCTAAAAGTGATATTGTTTATCAAAATATTTTTCAAAAAATAAAATAAAAAGATAAACAGACCAGCCCGTTTAACCCATCGGGCTAACCATAAATGGTCCGGGCTGAAAAATTATGGCCCGCGAATGAAAGAGGCTTAAACAGGTCGGGCCTAAATGGATTGGGTTGGCCGGTTTGACAGCCCTAATACTCATCAAGTCATTTATATGTCACAGCATGTTAATTTTAAGAAAGATTCAGATAATTATATTTGTAAACTTAACAAATCTCTCTATGACTTGAAGCAAACTCTAAGAGAGTGGTTCTTAAAATTGAGTTCTACATTAAGAGAGTGGTTCTTGGAATTAAAATGCATAAGACGGGTCCAGGTCAATTACACATATCTCAAAATAAGTATATAAATTATCTTTTATCAAAGTTGTTTCGAACAGTGGTTGGCTTATTGTAGTACTCATTGTCCATTGTTAGGTCATTAGAAGGCAGCCAAGAGGGTATTAAGGTATCTAAAAGGAACCCAGGATCATGGTTTGCTGTTGTACAAATGTGAAGATTACAAGCTCCATGGATTCTCTGATTTGGATCGGGCAATAGATCTAGAAGATAGAAAGTCTATCTCAGATTATTGCATCTTTTTAGGTACTAATTTAGTCTCTTAGTCTTATAAAAAACAAGCTATAATTAACAGGTTATCTACTGAAGCAGAGTTTAAAAGTTTAGCATCTTGTGAGGAAGAATTGGTGTAACTGTAGAATCTGCCTCAAGAGCTTAGTGTCAAAGTTTCAACACCTCCCAGTATATTTTGTGATAACCTCTCTACTGTTCTACTCACAGCTAACTCCATTATGCATGACAGGACTAATTATTTTCAATTAGAAGTATAATTGATTCGAGAATGGCTTCAAAAAAGTCTGTTACATGTTCACATCCCAGAAGTAGATCAGGTGGCTGGTGTGTTAACCAAACCAATGTCAACTACTTTTGAGAAATTTAAAAGCGTACTTCGAGTTGTTCCTAGAACTGTCGAGAGTTTGAGGGAGGTTGTAAAGATTAGAAATGTAATTGAACAACGACTAGTTATAGTTTTGTTAGTTTCGGTTCGAGTCAATTAAGTTAGTTTAGTTTTTGTTTTTAGCTTCTAGTAGTTACTGCATATATAAATAGTTAGTAAACAGTAGTTAATTTCTGTAACTCTCATTCATTCATTCATTCATCTCAATATAATTGTTGTAATTCAATTTTTTAATCTTTTCTCTATTTTTGTCTCTCTTCTTTTTCTTCATCGTTCTATATCTTGCATAACAAGATTCATCAAGAATACTTTATAGGTGACCAATATATTTTTTTATTTTTGATTTATATTTGAATTAAAATCGATTAATCTTTTTTTTACACTAGACGTATTGACTCTTAGTAATTATAAAAAAAAAGTAAATACTCAACCTGGCCCTTGTCCATTTTTATGAAGGACAAGGCGATCCTTATCCAAAAAAGAACACTTCGACCCTCAACCTTTTCATTTTAGGACAATATGATTCTTTTGTTAGAAAATCTGTTAAATAATAACGAAAATCAATTTTGTAGGAGTTTTATTGTAATTTGTGGGGATTTTAAACTCTCACAAACTATTAATATGTTTATTTTTGAAAAATTCCTTCATCAGCGGTGCTTAATGGAGAAATACCGTTACTGGAAATGATGTTGCAAAAAAAATTTGTAGTACGAATACCTTTTAAAGAAAAAAATAACATCAAACAAGAAATAAAATAAAAAAACATTAATATTAATAACATTGGTATTGTTGATGATAATAGTAAACGAGATAATGATGATGATAAAGTATGATTACACAATAAAAATGATAGAGGTAGAAGTGATAATGATGATAATGAAAAAAACTTTGTGGGTGTTTAAAATCCCTCACAAAATACAAATAAAATTTCCCACAAAAGTATTATTTAACGAATTTTTTAACAAAAAAATCATATTATCCCAAAATAAAAAGATTAAAAATCAAAGTGTCCCCATTTTTTTGACAGAAATTATCTTATCCTTCGTAAAAATTGATAGAAACAAAATTAAGTCTTTACTAAAAAAAAAAAAACTTAAGAGAACTTTTATTATTCTATGAAGCTTTCTCTGAATTGAATCAAATTAATCAACCTTTCTTTTATATAATAAAGCCTAAATACCAATGGTTCAATTGTGAGACAACAATGTTTACAAACGAGTTAATTCAATTTGTAACCCAAAATTAAAAAATGTGCAAGAATTTAATAATAATAACAACAATATGTGTATTTATTGGGGTTGGAAGAGATGGGGCATTGAAGTGGTGGATGTGGGGTTATGTTACTGATTTGTATGCTCTAAATTCTGTTCCGTAGGAAGCAGATTAAACTGTTTGTAGAAGGAAAAGTCGTCATCAAAGATATCAAGTCAAAAAAAGGATCTAATATGAGTCACCCTTATCCGTATATGTATAAATGTGGTCACCAATATCAGCATGAGAATATCACAATATAATTATTAATATATACTAAGGTGTAAGTAAGGGCATGCATTGTGCTACCCCACATATCTTTAATGGCAGTTTTTCAATTTTCGCTACGATTTTGTCGTCACCACACTAATGCAAACCAACGCCACACCCGGATCAAGCACCCTATACCCCTACAACAAGCTAAGGGATTCTGTGTATGATCCATCTTGGAGTATTATTAGATTTTATTGGAATTTTCAAAATGCCAAATAGCCTTTTGGCTGATTTTGTGTAATAGAGAGAGAGAGGAAGTATCTCTCATGAAATAAAAAAAATTTAAATTATTCTTTCTGTCCTAATAATTTTGTTAAATTTTTAATTAAGTTCTTACATTTTAAAAGTTTGTAATTAAATTTTTACGTCATATTTAATTTTGTATTACATTCTTACCATTTTAAAAAATATTTAACTTATGCTAAAACATATTCAATAGTCAATAGTGATGTAAGATAGATAAAAATATTTTTGTAATGTTTAATATTAATATGGATCTAGTTATAAATTTAAAACTATTGTAGGGATCTAATTTAAAACTTTTAATAAAGTATAAAGACCTAATTATAAATATAATAAAACTATAAAGATTTAATTACACATATATTTATATGCTATATATATTTGTATATAAATATATTTGTGTATAAATATATGTGTTGTTTTATATATATATTTTATATAAATGACTAATTTAATGATTGATTTTTTATACAAATAATATGATTGCATAAAATTATCTATATAAAGAGAACTTATAAACAAATAAAGCATAAAATGATAATTTCATTTCTGAAAAATTTTGCATCAGAGATCAATTTAGTAGTTTTTATTTAATATTTTTATTTTTAGAGACTAATTTGTCTAATGCAAAATTTTCTAAGAACAAAATTGTCACTGGAAATAAATAGTTGCCAAGTAGAGTTGTATAGGAAAAGTAATAAATAAAATATATGGTTGTCCTATATCAAATTAACAAATATCAGATTTTTCTTTTTGTCTGAAATGGAAGATAGGTTTTGGGTCAAAAAGATCCCACACCAACGCTAAAGTTCAGGTTGGTTAAATAATTTAGTTAAGTTTTTTTTTTTGAAAAAAAAATTTAAATAATAAATACATATATTAAAAATAGTTTTGTAAATAAGTTATTTTGTATTTAATTTTTTAGTCTTAAAAGTAATTATTTTAAAAAAAATGATAAAAAAAATTTATTATAAAAAAATTATTTTTTTTAACTTATTCATAAATACTTAAATAATTTTTTAAAAAGTTACAATTTAATTTTAAAAATTACACTCAATATTAATGCTATAACTTTTCATAAATTAAAAATTAAAGAAAAAAAATTACTTATAGACCTATTCAAGTTAACCCTAACAAAATTTGATTCATCTTATACCTTAATCATATTATAATTGGGCGGGCCAGAATGAAGGCAAATCCTGGTTTTTTAAATAGCCCATTTCAGAACTTTTGCTATCTGGGCTAGTATTATTAGATCTGAATGGGACAAAAATATAAACAATATTTTGTTTTTATCTTCCTTTTTGGTAGTGAGTACATTTTGCTTTGAGAATTTGTCAAAAAAAGAAACCAAATAAATCAAATATTTTTTCATATTTTTCTTAAATTGTAGAGTGAACCAAAATAAGCTGCTTCCCCTGAATTGCTCGTCATTGAAAAATCCTAATACTTAAACTTTAAATTGAGAATATTAAAAATTAAATTATTTTAATAATCACTTAATTTATATTTGAATACATTAGTTAAAAATTAGTTTTAAGATAATCTTTTTTAATATAAGAAAAAATATTTTTAAATAATATACTTACAAAAAAAAGTTCAAAATAATCATTTAATTAAGTCAAATTGGTAAAACCATTATAATTCTAAAATAACCAGCTTTTGTTTATAATTAGAAATTTTAACATATTGTAGATAAAAGCTATTTTTCAACTTAAAATTATGAGTTTCAATTATAATCTATTTTCAAATTTTTATCCAAACATGATTTTCTTTAGGTGAACAGCTTCTCCTTTAAGAAAAAGTCTTAAAATCTGACATTGATTATTTTCACGTCTATTTCTCTAAAGTGCAAGAAAATTTATGATAAGCCAACAACATGCAACAGATGATATATGAGTGGAAAAAAAGAAGAGAAAAATTGCATTCAAAAGAAATCAAATAAGCAATCTTATCCCCTGCCAATTTTCTATATGAAACCAGATTTTACCATGGAACATGAGCATTAAGATCCCTTGACTTTCTACAGATTCTCTTCACTTATCATAAGCACTTCCACATTAGCAGCATCACCCTCTCCGAGATGCCGATGGCCGGCCATAGCCAACCGAGAAAATCGAGTACTATTCCTTTCATATAAGGTTTTGCTTTATGGAATAGAAGTGAGAATCACAATAAAATTAAATCTTGCTTCTTTTCAATTCCTTAACAAGTATCCTTTGGATATTTGTTAGCAAAACCATTCATAAAAAATGGAATAGTAACTCATTCCACACATCAGGCACCCCTGGTAAGCACCAATGTATGCAATCGGAATAAGACGGAGGATTCGCCAACTTTTCGGGTCGAAGGGGCTCCCAGAACTTGCGGAAAATGGAAGGGTGGCCGTCCTTTCGATACTCAGATAGTTGAGTGATGTTAATGACAGAAACTTTTGAACTTAAATTGCTTAGGATCTTCTCCACTGAGTGCATTGTAGGTATATCAGAACCACTTCCCCAGTAGCCTTCAAAATCAATGGGATCCTTCTCTCCATAACAGTTTCCCTCGCTTCCCGGTTTCCACTCTCGGCTCCTGAATGAGATAGTGTTTGGTTTCGGTGGGAAAATATACAGCATTAGTACATTACATACTCTGATTGTGTAAATTGATGATAAAGTAAGCAAAGTGTGACAATCAAGAAACAATTTTAGTTTCGGTCGAAACCACAAGTATCCACCTAATAGAGGCAATCCTATTAGACCATCCGAGATTCTACCGGAGACAAGACTTCAGGAAACAATTTTATGAACTATGTTGTGTAATAGAATTATACACCATTGATAAGAAATGGGATGATTCTCTCTCTATGAAGCAATTTTCCTTAACCGTTTTGCTAGCATGACACCGAAACAAGTTCTCTCATGTATTAGCCATGATAGTAAGAATTTTAACTGTACCAATTTCAACAGAAGTGCATATTATCATGGAAGTGAGCTCGACATGAGCCAGTGCGAGTTATCAGTTAAAACTCTAGCTTAGAGACGGGCAATGATAGTGTCCTTTGGAATATCATAATAACAGAAAAATGAGCGTCATCAAAACAATTCAGCCACAACTTCTAAGAATGCAACATTTTTGTCCCTTAAACACAAGTATAGTACATCATTCTTGGCGCGCTCAGATAAAAGTTGATTGGGTCCATGAAAAGTGTAAGCATCTTGAAAAGTTCAAGGGATCCACTTTTGTTAGGAGCGTGCCAAGCGATGATGCATTAAAATCATGTTCATGAAAGAACCTTCCCTAGCTAATATGTCATTTAAATAAAGAATTAGCACAAACTTTGTGGCTAAAGGCTCATGCCCAAGAATGGACACCAACAAGCAAAAGTAGTTCCTCCAAAAAAAGGATCGTGTAAAATCTAAATTGGGTGCTTACCATAGATGTGTTGGGGACATGGTCACAAAAAAGACACGCTTCTTGAGAGGATCAACTTTAGTAGATACCCAATCAGCCCAAGCTCCCATGGCCAACTCCATCGCTTCTCGCCCATCCAATTGTTCACAAGCTCCATTTTCTTCGTCGGTCCACCTGCACAAGTACAAATCACAAGATACTATGAGAATCATCCGAGGAGACCAATGTTCGGCAAAAATTCCATTTGTATTGCGATGAACTGATACAGACAATAGCTTGACTGGTCCTTGTCTCCACCACAAGTATGTGTTGAACACTAGTATATCAGCATGCTCCCACTTTGATGCGTGCTTAAGAACAGTATCGGGACGAATTATGCGTTCATCTAGTCTGTGATTTACTGGATCATCAGAATTAGATTCAACAAGAAGAGGAGCCCAAAGGAATTCAACAGTTGCATTGTACTCCTGAAAATTGTCACAAAAATTAGAAGTTTACATGTAATGAGACCTTCGGAAAGCAGCACACATGATATCAATATTTTTAACAAGTGAAAACCCCATCAACAGAAATCCTAAGGAAATCAAAAGCCTAAATAGGAAGTATAGAAAACATGTCTCTTGTGTTCATCTATATAGGAAGTATAGAAATTATCTTTAAAATGATTCCTAGACATATGTTGCCTTACGCTAACATTCATTCTTTTGGGAGTCAACAAGAATTGAATTCTAGACCTTTCAGCAATAAAAGCTTTGATACCAGTACGAAACCACTTATTATAAAAAGCTTAAACTTTTTAGGTAGAGGTACATAAATGATTATATATCTCATAACTTTTGTCCCCGTCATCTGTCTCAAGACATAACCAAATGCTAGCAGAAACTCAGTGTGAGAAAATGGAAGAAGGCATATATGGTACAAGAAACTACATTAGAAAGCATTATACAGCAGTTTCCACTTTCCAGTTTGGGGTTCCTACTTTACCTCTGCTCGGAATATGGTAAGATGGGCATTTGGTGACATTGATCTCTTATCTGCAGGGATAACTGATTGTAACAAGCATACCATCGATATCCATTGCCCTCTGTTTAGTGAATCTCCAACAAACATTAGCCTTTTATTTCTTAACTTCTCCCACATCTCTTTCACATCAAACCTGCTTTGAACAAAAAAAAAATCATAAGACTAGTGAAGAGAATCTACTTTGTGACAAACATTATTATTATTATTTGATAAAAGTCAAAAGTTATTACTATTATTCTTATCTCAAATTTCTATAGCAACCCTGGCATTTTTGGTGTTGCATAATTAATGCAATTGGAAGAGAGAATAATTAAAAAAAAAAGATAATTATTGCAACTCTAACTCCACAAGAACAACTTCTATGCCACTTGAACTCAACGAAATTCAGTTTTGGTTATAGATCAACTTCACAAAATAATTATACTAAACTCTGAACTTTGTTATTCAAGCTCTCCCTCTTTCTAATAGAAAATTTAATCCCAAGCCATGTCACTGAGGGGTGTTTGTGACTTTGAAGTTTGAAAGGGGAAGGGAAGAGAAATGGAGGGCTTGAGGTGTAAACTTTACTTACACAAGTCTTCCTTTCACCCTCCGCTTCCCTCCAAAACCCAACTTACAAGTGACAAACAACCCCTAAATGGTTGTAAACTGCAGAATGCAGATGCTGCAGCAATATTGTGGTTGTGGTTGACTGCAACGCCAATTTCGGTGTGTCTTCCATTCACATAACTTGACTACAACCTCACCACATTTCGGCCATAACCAACTGCAAAAAGACTCGAATTCAAGTTGCAAACACAAGAAATCTACACTTTAACACATGCAATCCCAACAACCGCAACTGGACTCGGTCGCACAAAATCTAACTATGCTTAACAACAACAACAACAAAGTCTTATACCATTAGATGGATGTGGTTGGTCACAGAGATTAGATGACCCCATGATGTTTCATTATAAAAGCCTAACTATGCTCACAGAGAGTAAGTGATAAAACACATTTTGGCAATTTAGTATCATGCCAGATAGCCTTTCTTTTAAATAACTCACAAGAAATAAAAATAAGAAGAGCTCAGAAGGAAAGGCACCTCTTCAAATTGCAGTTATGAGGTTGCCATCTCCAATGCTGATAACCCAAATCATTCCTTCCATGCTTATGACATGCCAATTGGTCAGACATATAAGGGCAATCTGCCTCATTGTACAATGGATATGAACCATTATCAAACACCCATTTTCCTGAGAATACATCACATTTTTTCGTCCCCAAACTCCGGTGGCCGCTGAAACCCCGAGAACCGCCGCCGCCGCCGCCACTACCAAGGCAAGCAATTTTCCTGCCACTATACTCTACTGTGGAGTTGCATCTACTGAATCTATCCAAAACCTCTATCATCCAACAAAAACCACATAAACCCATCTCAACAAGTCAGAGACAAAGCACAAATCAAAGTCACAAAGCTCAAAACTTTAACTAAACCCAGAAAAGTTCTCTACTTTGAACATAAGAAAAACCACACCTGAAGCTCGATTGAGAAGGTTGGGTTTGACATAAGTAACTGAAACATGTTCTTCTTGATGAATACGAGCATGATCTGGGTTCTCATGGATTTGGTGAATGCTGTGCTCACTGTGAAGTGTTGAGAAAGCTATGAACGCCACCAAGAACAGCACAAGCAGTGGAAAATAAGGGGTTTTCTTTCTGCCGCTATTGCTCCACTTCCATCTCTGCATGGTGGTAAAGTCTGAAACTTTGATCCAAAGGGTATTCAAAAAAGAAAGAAAAAAGCATATATCAACTGAAAACAAAAAAATCAACTTCAGATTTATGATGGGGTATAATATATATGATTGAACAATGATTCAGTGATGGTGCATCTGGTGGTGGTGATGGATTGGGACCTTTTAGATTTATTAGAATTGGGACACAAAAGGCGTTTGAATTGTGCTGTCATAACTAGCTGTTCTATGCTCTTACTTTATTTTAATGGCAAATACTTAAAAAATTGAAGGATGTTAATAACAACCAAGATCCTTTCACCATTTTTTACCTGAGCTATCACCATTTGTTGTGACAGTGGTTGTTGTTGGAAGTTGGGAACCTGCCATGATACTTTTTCTTAAGCGCTTAAGGGTGTTGACTTGTAATAGGATTTAAGTTGACTTCGGATTGATAGAGATGGAAGGAGAAAATTACGAGTTAAACTCCACTTTGGTTTTTGAGATTGACGAGTTGCACCTATTTAGTCCTTCAGATCTCAATTGCACCAAATTAGTCCCCCAAATTCAAAAAAATGCACCACGTTAGTCCTTTTCCTATTTTCCGTCACCGGAAGTCTGACGCCGTTAGTGACTTGGCAAATATTGCCACGCTGGACACAGTAACGGTTATATGACGTGGCCTAAAGTTTGAATTGCTCCAATTTAGTCCTTACCCCCCTTTTAAAACCTAAGTTCATCATGTGACCCCATCATCTTCTTCTTCTACCCGTTTCTCTTTGGTTCTTTGTCTCCTGCTCCCTTCCGAGTTTACCAGCATGATTGCAAGTGGGAGCCAGAGTTCCATGCGGTCCAACAGTAGGAGTTCCAGTCAAAGTAGAGCATCGGTTGTTCCGCAGTGGTGTGGGTGTGGGTGCCGCCCTGTTTTTCGGTAGTCCACAACAGAGGCTAACCCTAACAAGCCATTCTTTGGGTGCCCTAACTACAATGTTAATGGTAAGAGGTGGTGTGGTTTGTTTGTCTGGGCTGACATTGGAGAAGAAGACCTGAGAGGAAGGGTAATGTCTACTGTGGATGGTGACCAAGTTAGGGTGGATTTGGCTTGGAGAATTGGGAAGATAGAAGCTGAAGTTAGAACCCAAAAGATGTACATTTTAGGTTTGGCTTTGTTTGTAGTTTTTGTTGTTGGTTTTATGTTGGTAGTAAAAGCTTGAAGATGAGTTTGTGTTACTGTATTCAGGGTAGAAGTGTATTAGAAGAAAGAAAATTTTTTCTTCTCAAATGTCATAGTTGTTTTCTATCATTCAATGAAATTGCTGAAAGAAATTGCAAAAAAATGCATCTGAAGTAACATAATTGAAGTTGGAAGAAATTGTAACAATAAAAATATCCATATCAATAAGTTTTAACAAAAGTAACAATAATCCTGCCATACTAATGACAACTCTTAAGACAAAATACACCTTAGCCAAAGGACACAGAGTGCCATCATTGTCATATTCTATTCAAATATACTAAAAGTCTACTGCCATAAATTCAGGCCACAAAACAAAAAAGCATCATTTACAAAAAGCTGCCAAGTTTCATCTAAAGTAGGCAAAAACAGAATCAGGTACATCTTCATTTCTTCTTCCTTAGTGGCTTGAAGCCAGGTGTTGGGACAAATTTCAGGAAGTTGGCCAGTCTGGAAGATGTCGTTGAGCTTGCTCCTTGTAGTGGATCCACAGTAATCGATCCTGATGGTGGTGTGGAGGACCTCCTTCTTGTCTGCAACTTGGATGGTCTCGCAGGTGGATCCTGTTTTAGTAGGACATAAATTCAGTTGAACGTGGACAACAATTTTGAGTATGAGTTTTGAAACTAAATGCAACTACCTCTTAACTATGTTGGGACTGTTGTGCATCGGAGTAGTTTGGCTGGGAGAGGTCGATCTCAACTGGTGCAGGTGGTTGAGCAGGGGCTTCCGGAGCAGCTTGAGATGGTGCTTCTGGAGGAGCCTGAGCAGGTGCATCTGGAGGAGCTTGAGTAGGTGCTTGTTCAGTGGGCTTTGTCTTAGCAGCAGCTGCAGCTGCAACTACATCAGCAATAGCTTGAGCAACATCAGCTGCTTTTTTTTTTGGACAACCCCTCTTTGTGTGCCCCTTTTGTAGACAGTATTTGCAGGTAAACGGTTTTAGTTGTCTCTTTAGAGTCCCAGTTATCTTAGACTTCTTGCTTCCCTCATTACCCTCATCTGCATCCTTTCTCCTTTTCTTTGTTACTGGTCCTGGCTTCTTCTTTTTCTTTGGAGCTTGTGGTCTATTCTGGTCAGATTTTTTCAAAGAGATTGTCCAGGCAATGAATTTATGTAATGTGCATAGGTGTCTCTATATGCGTCCATGGTGAGCCACTTATGACAGAAATTTTCAGGCCTCTTATTCACCCTTGCGAGGGCTGCACATGCATGCACACAGGGCATTCCTGAAGGAATTAACAAAGTAATGTGTCATTAAAGTATTTAAGACAGGTCTCTTGGTTAATAAAGTATTTAATTACCTGTTAGCATCCAAAATTGACATGTGCAGAGTCGCTTGTCCAAATCCACTACCATGTTAGTTGGATGACCATGAACTTCAAACTTCTCATACTCATCATCCCCTGTCCAGATTGGCATCCAACTTTTAGACTCCTTCCTGATCTTGTCCAACCTACTTTGAACCACTGGTGGTAGCTTTCCGATCCCACATGGTTGGCTAACTTAACTTTGTTTTTAGCGATTGTTCTCATGACAAACATTCTGACCTCCTCAAGTAGCGTGATGATTGGCTTGGCCCTTGCTTCCTTTGCATTAAAGACCTCGCAAGCGTTATTGCAGATATTATCTAGTTTAGAAGCATGACTGAATGCTGACTTTGTCCAGGACTCCATAGGCCACTTGTTCAGGTAACTCCACGCCTCTTCATTAATTTTCTTAATCTTCTTCATATTGTCAGAGAAATCTTGATAAGTTGTTGATCGTGCGCATTCCCAAAGTAAACCCCTTAACTCTAAATCCTTCCACTGCTTGTTAAAATTTCTCCATAAGTGCCACACGCAGAACCTATGGTGGACATGAGGCATGACCTCCTGGACTGCAGAAAGCAGGCCCTGCAATGTGAATCAAATACAATTTGTGATATGTAATGGTCCCTTACTTACAACTCGTGATACATAATAGTTCCTGAGTTACACATTTTGATACATAATAGTCCCTGAGTTACAACTCGTGATACATAATAGTCCCTAACAGCATAGTTCACACAATACTCATAACAGTATACAACAGTAAAGTCATTCAGTTCACAGCATACAATTCAGTTCACAGCAACACAATTCAGTTCAAGGTACTTACATTAACTAGCAATACAATTCAGTTCAAGGTACTTACATTAACTAGCAATAGGCTATACCATTTCTAATACTACAACCTACTAGGAAAGGGCATACAGTAGACATTTATATTTACCTTCTGCATGTCGCTCATGAAGCACCATTTGTTTTCTTTATAGTCTCCAAGGTCCTCATGGAGTAGCTCCAGAAACCACCTCCAGTTCTCCGTGTTCTCGACATCCACAATTGCCCATGCTATAACATAGATGTGATGATTTGCGTCCTGACCCACAGCGGATAGAATCTGGCCTCCAGTTTGAGTTTTAAGGAACGCACCATCTAAACCAATCAGTCGCCTGCACCCGGCCTTAAAACCATTCTTGCACCCACTAAGACATACATACATCCTCTGAAAGATCACATTTCCATCTGGTTGGGGGATGGTTCCTATTCTAATTGTTGACCCCGGATTACACTTCAATAGGGTTTCTCCATAGTCCCTTACCATTGCATACTGGGCCTTCTCATCCCCATACACCACAGCTCTAGCGTCTGCCAAGGCTCTAGAAATTGAATTCCTATTTAGCACAAGATCACATTTGGACTTGAAGTATACAGCTGCCTCACATTGTCTGAAGTTAGGATATTTTCTAACCTTCTTCACTAACTTGCTAGTCAACCAGTTCCTATTTGCAGATCGGTTGGTTGCTTCTCTAGCACATGTGTGGTCGTCATTGAAGGTTTTTATCTGCCAACATGTCTCCTCGTGATCTCGTGATGCATATACCACCCACTTGCACTCCTCAGCCTTACAAACAGCCCTGCATCTCACAGTATCGTTCTTAATAAACTGAATCCTCCTACCTTCTTGAATTGTAAACTCTCTCACTGCCTCTCTGAACTCCCACTTTGTATTAAATTTCATCCCCACCTCAAGTTTTAAATCACCGAATCGAATACCATCTCTAAATACTGGGAATACATCGTCTGGCTCTTCTTCAGAAAATTCATCTTCCGAAGGAGGAGGAGTCTTCATTTCCTCGGAGTGCCAAGAGTTGGCACCATCAGACTCTGCTCCAGGATCATATGACTTGTCCAGATTTTTATCTCCTGTCACAGGGACTTCTAAGAAACTTAAGTCACATCACACTCCTCATCATCCACCACCAATGCATCATCATCGTTAAGAAACTTCCTCTTGGACTTTGCTAGTCCCTCAGCAGGTGCATGCTTCGACCCAGGCTCTCTCCTCTTGGTCTCATATTTTTTAACAACATCCTCATCAGTTGAGCTATCATCTCTCCCAGGATCATATGAACTGTCCTCTGTGGTGTGTTCATCTTCAGAAGAAGACAACCTCAGCACTTGTTTTTTCTTCTCATGTTGCTTCCTAGTCCTCACTTGTGAAGCAGACCTTGTGCAATAGGCTTTAGCTCTGATTTTGAGCTTTGACTTTGGTTTAGGCTTAGACACAGAATTCTGGTTGGGCTTGGGCTTGGGCTTAGAGGCATTCTTCGGGTTGGCAGTGGCCTTATGTGATGATGTAGTATTGGATTTCAGATTTGGGTTGACATTTGAATTGGGTTTCATTTTTTGGGGAACTGGAGGAGTAGTGGTAACAGGCTTTGCAGTAGTAGCTTGGCTAGGAATAGAGTTGGGTGTGGTATTAGGATTACTGCTTTGGGTTGTTGGGTTATTAGCACCAGGGTCTGTTGGTTCTGTGGTCTTGGGTGGTGAGGTATTATGCACTGGTTCAGTGTTCTTGTTGAATGGAGTCTCATCAGCAGGGGTAGTGGGTTTATTAGCTTGGTTTGGGGTTTCATCCTGTAGGGGTTCAGGGTCAGCTTCATCACTAACCTCTCTCAAATCATCATGGTCACCCTCAACATACTCCACAATCTCATTTCCCTCAAGAATTTCTGGTGTTGAAACTGCATGCTCAAAGTAAACATCAACCAGCCCCTCATTCTTTTCACCCATGAAACACATCTCTCTCAACTCATCATCACAATTCAGAGCTCTTAACCCAATGTCTAAACTCCTCCCGGGCACATGCCACCAACATTCTCCTATCCTATCATATCCTAGTTCCTTATAATAATTTCTCACCCAAAAAACATCTAAAGTATCTACATCAATGTCCCAAATGCATGCCTTCTTATCAGGAGAATATATGGTCATCTCTTTTTCAT
Organism: Arachis hypogaea; assembly: GCF_003086295.3. NCBI lineage: Eukaryota > Viridiplantae > Streptophyta > Magnoliopsida > Fabales > Fabaceae > Arachis > Arachis hypogaea. The sequence continues at coordinate 106,163,011 of NC_092047.1, read as the reverse complement.
CTTTCTGAAACTTTCTCCCATGGTGGAACATTATATCTAAGTGCACATCCATCTGTATGATTCACAAAAATTTCTTTTCAGCACCAGTCACACACAATGATCCCTTTAACATAGTTTTCATCAACTACATTCATACATTATACAAACATATATCAAAATAAAACAAATTTATCCACCATCAGAACAGAGCATGAAGACAAACTCCAAAAAATAGTTGCAGACAACATCCAAATAAAACCCTAGCCCAAATTCCACTACAAACCTTAGGGAAAAACAACATACAAAGCAATAAACTATGATCAACAACCATCAACGCATTCCCTAAAATTTGAAAAAATAAATTTTTAAATTCTTCACTAACCTCGGTGACGGAACAGAAGCTCCTTCTTGCAGCAAAGTACCTCCTCAGACAACTGTTCAGTGTTTTCTTGTGATCAAGTAGTCTCCGGAATCCTATTGCTTACTCGTTCCTGATTTCAGTGAGTAACGGAAGAGAGACGTTTTTCCTTTGTGTCAGCCATGGAGGGGTTGAAGACGAAGAGTGAAGTCCAAAGAGGGAGAGGCCAACGTTTTGTTTTCCATCGCATACAAACGACGTCGCTCAAAGGGGGATTTTAGCGCCAATCTACAAACGACGCCGTTTCCAGCGTGTCCAGCGTGGCAATATTTGCCGAGTCATTAACGACGTCAGACCTCCGGCGACGGAAAATAGGGAAAGGACTAACGTGGTGCATTTTTTCGAATCTGGGGGACTAATTTGGTGCAATTGGGATCTGGAGGACTAAATCGGTGCAACTCGTCAATCTCAGGGACCAAAGTGGGGCTTAACTCAAAAAATTACTAAAACTCTACAAAAGAGGTATATATTTGAAAGTTATTTAAGAAGTGAATTGGAATTTAGAAATTAGTAAATGATATAAAATAAAATATATATTAAAAATATATAAAATAATATAATTAATTTAATAATTAATTTTTAGTATATATAATATTTTTGTTAATTAAAATAAAATTTATTATTCTCTCAACTAATTTTATTTTTTAATTAAAAAAGTTGATATATAAAACACGAATACTATAATAACAATCTTACATGATGTGATATTAGTCTTTTTTTTTTTAACAATGAAAATAGAACTATTTAACAATTGATGTCTTTATTTTAATTTCTTAAAACTTTTCAAAGTTTTTATTATTTCATCTTTTAAAATTATTTTTATTTGTACTTAAATTTTTCAAGCACATTTTTAATAGTTTACTCATGTGAAATTTGTTTGATTTAGTAGCCAATTTAAATTACCAATAAAGAATAAGATAAGATATTTCTATTGGGTTTTTGTTTTATATGATGTGTATATATATTTATTTACTAGTGAACTAAGATTATGACTAATTTTGTATAAATCTTTTTTTTAGCTAAAATTTTGTATTATTTTTATGTAAAAATTAAATAGATATATACAAATTTGATTTAAGAAATATAAAATAAGGAAGAGAAGAACTAAATAATGATTAAAAATGGGTAGAATGTGATTGTTGTTAGGATTTTTTTTTTATTGTTCTTTCGGACAGAATGGCTGAATTTATTTGATAGATATTGTCAAATGCATTATCAAATGATTATAAAAAAAAAAAGGTATAGGAGAATAACGTTTTTTTTTAAACACGTAAAAATATGGTAAAAAATAAAAGTTAGTTTTAATTTTAAAATTTAAAATTTAAATTAATTAGATATAATTCTTGATTTGAATTTGATTTTCAACAACCACAAACCTTTCTTCTACACTACGTTGTACTCCTGCTCCCCGTAATCTTTCATTGTCTCTTGTGAACCATCGCACACGTTTTGGCTTTTTCGTGTGTCCGCAACCGCCGGACACATTCCAACGTCGTCGTGCCTCTCCAACTGCCGCACGCAACCTAGCTTCATCGCGCATTTATCCCGCTCGTCGCTACAGGTAGCCCAGTCTCATCGTGCCTCCATCGTGTTGCTTTGTAGTGAGGTGCCTTTCCTTCCGAAAACGCCGTTGTCTCCGCATCCCGTGCAGTTGCAGCTGTGCGTTTTTCATGAATTCGTGTTCCCGTCGTCACTGCGATTCATGACACCAACGTGATGACAAGGTATGCAGTGAAAATTTTATACGCATGCGGATGTTGATTTTTTTTGTAAATGAGATGTTTGTTCTTAATACAAATGGAAGATTTGTTCTTTATGCAAATAAGATGTTTGTTCTTAATACGAAATGGCTCACTTGCACTCGGGATTGGTGATGGCAGAAGACAGTGGCACTGGAAAGCTTCCTCGTCAACGAGGAGGACTGTGTGCTGAGGTAAGTGACGAACGGCTGGCTGCGGTAAAAAAGGAGTTTGGGTTAGGAAGGACAGAGTAAAATTAGGTAAAAATAGTAGATTTATGGTAAAAATAAAATTGGATTGTTAATGGATTTGAAACGCCTCCTATTATTCACGTTGTTCGCACTTTTGATTGTTGAAACAATTAATTAATAATAATTATATATAATTTGCATCAACATGATAATGATATATTTCCCAAATCAAATTGAAGATGAGAAGGTCTTATATAAGCAAATGAATCTTTTGTTAACATTTATTTATTATTCTTAATAAATGTTTAGAAGACTAATTTATCAACTTTTCGTTTGTTTAAAGGATTTGACAAATTTTTTTTGGACAAAAAAGGATTTGACATTTAAAACATTTTTTTTTTGGATGTGGCCTTGGGCCAGCCAATCAACCCGACTTAAGGCACCAGAAGCTAATAGACCCGCAACCAAACCCAGACCCGCCCCTGACCCGGATACAACCTGACCCTCAACAACCCAGCCCGATCTTCTCCCTCCTTCACAACGAGCTCTCCAGCGTTGTGTCCTTCTCCTTCAACCATGGTGCATGTTTCTGATTCCGAGCTCCTCCTCTCCCATTGCCTATGTCGTCCCTAATCCTGAGGATTTCCTACTGAATTAGGCCGTTGCTGCGCCTCACCACGGATGTCCCTTCCTAATCTGCATCCCCTTTCCTCCCTCCAAACGCCGTTCCACGCGCCGCTCCTCTTTCGATAGCCTTCAATTGGATTTGTCGTGAAGCCTCTGTCGAATCATTGGGTTGACGATCGCTACCCCCTCTCCGGCATACTGCATTCTGTGTCTCTACCCGATCAATTCTGCCTCCTCCTCGGTCCTTGTCTGTTCTGTCGGAGGCTTCCTTGTGGCTGTCGTTGGTGGGAAGGTGCGCTGCTTTGGGACGATGCTGCTCCTTGACTTTCGCTGATGGCTTGTCTCGGGTTTCCATTTCCACCCCTCCAGGTAACCTCTCTTCTAATTGTAGTTCTTGATGGCTGGTTGAATCAGAATTGTTGTTGGCTAGATTCTGTATTACTTGATTCTGTATACCTTGAATATGCTGAATTGATGCGAGACTTGCTTCTGATATGATTGTATTCCTTACTTGAGTAGGTGGGTTCATTGTCCACTGTCTCCCAAGATTATTTCCCGCTACCATCGCTGCCAGTTGGTGAGCTAATTTGTTGCCATCCCTTGGAGTTCAGGTAGCTCCCACATCTAGAGCCTCGTCCAGCAGTTGGAGAATATCTTAAATGATTGCATCTACTTCCGTTATAGGCATTCTAGTCTTGATTGCCTGAACTAGAGGTAAACTGTCTGTTTCAATTATGTAATTGGGTATTTGAAGATTCTTAATGAGTATGAGTGCTTCTCTGTATGCTTAAGCTTCCGCTGTTAATGGTGATATTGTCTTGAATGTTGCTGTTGTCCCAGTGATGACATTTCCTTGCCAGTCCTTTACTACCACTGCAAGAGCTACCGTACCGGTATCCCTGTGGAAAGCTGCGTCTGTGTTCACTTTCAACCTATTCTTTGGCGGCGGTCTCCAGGTAAATCTCTTTCTCACACCGCCCCTGCTTGTCCCTGGTATGTTTGTTGTGATGGATCCCTGTGTTGCCTTATGAAATTCTGCTGTTAGATATTCTGATTGGATTATTACATTCTATTGACTGATTTCTGTTTGCTGGAATATATGCTGGTTCCTTGCTTTCCAAATGCACCAACAAACACATCCGAGATTGCATAAAATTCTCCCTTGTTCACTCCCGGTTTCAGTCTTTATTCTTCTGATTTTATCCATCATCCATTCTCCAAAAGATCTTACATTATAGGCCGTAGGCACAATTTGAATGCTAGATCCAAACCACACTGCTCTAGTCCACAGGCACAATAATAGCGCATGTTCAATTGTTTCATCCTCTTTCTGGCATATGCTGCATGAGGGCGTCGCTGTAATTCTCCGCTGATGCAGATTCGTATTTACTGGCAGAATTCTGTGCACTGCTTTCCATAAAAATATTCTAACCTTTTGAGGCACCGATAGTCTCCAAATAGCCTCCCAAACCTCCCTCCAATCCTGACTAGTCGAAGCCTTGCAGATTCTTCCCTCTTCCTTCGAATCCTTCTCCTCCTTAGCGGCATGGTAACCGGTTCTCACAGTGTACTGTCCATTATTTCTGTGCTGCCAAACAAAGTAACCCTTCTTATTGATCAGGCTGATATGAGTTTTGGTTATTAATTCAGCTACGCTTCCATGAAATATTTCTTTAATTTTGTTCCTATCCCAACCCTCCCCTTCTCTAATCAGCTCACTCACTTTTCTAATACCTCCTTCTCCGCCTCTTCCCAATTTTTTTATCCCTGCCACCCAATTATCTTCCCAAATATCTACCTCCGCTCCATTCCCTATACTCCAACTTCCTTTCCTTCTAAGGAAATCCCTTCCCTCCAGCAAGCTCTTCCATATCCATGATGCGTTCCTTCCTTCTCCCGCCTCCCATAGGCTACAATTCAGGTAATAAATGGCCTTTAGATAGTGTTTGATAGAGAGACAGAGACAGAAAGACTGAGACTGAGAGACAGAGACTAAGAGATAGAGATTGAAATAAATCTCAGTATTCTGTTTGGTGCAAAATAGGAGACAAGAATTAAAACAAGAATGAAACTTTAATTTAATTTGTACAAAAGGTAAAGTTAAAATTAATTAATTGAAATGAAAGTATTTTAGGTATAAAATGTTATTAAAGTTTTAGTCTCTATCTCTAAAAATTTCAGTCCCCTGTGTCCCTAATTTTTGGAGGTACTGAAATACTGAAATTTTGGAGACAGAGACAGAAATTTTAGTACCAGTCTCTGAACCAACAAACACAATACTGAGTCTCAGTCTCTCAATCTCTGTCCCAGTACCTCAAAACAAACGCTACCTTAGAGTCCGAACCCATATAGCATTCTCCTCTTTTAACAACCTCCAAGCTTGTTTAGCCAGGTGTGCTATGTTTTGGCATTCTAAATCCTTGAATCCCAAAACTCCATTTGTTTTTCTCTTTGTTATTTTTGCCCAACTCTTCCAATGAATGCTTCTTTCCTTTCCATTGCTTCTCCACCAGAATCTGGCTATTGCTGCTTCAATTCTCTTACAAAAGGATTTGAGAAATTTAATGATATTCATGGCATAGACAGGAATCGCCTGTGTTACTGCTTTTATCAACACCTCATTTCCGGCTTGATTTAATAGTTTCTCTTTCCATCCTTGCATCTTGTCCAGCATCTTCTCCTGTATCCACTCCAATGCCTTATTCTTGGATCGTTCCCATCTTGCTGGTAGCCCTAGGTATCTTCCCGGATCATCCCATGATGCCATTCCAGTGATCTCCTCAATGTTCACCCTCCTTTGTATTGATACCTGCCTTCCAAATATCAGCCCGGACTTGTCAGTGTTAATTCTCTGTCCTGATGCCTCTGTATATTTATTTATAATCTGGATAAGTTGATAAATCTCCTCTTCTTATGCCCCTGCAAAAATAATACAATCATCAGCAAATAAAAGGTGAGTAATGACCGGTGCTATTGGAGCAAGCCTAATTCCAGATATAAGATTTTTCTTCCTCGCCTTATCCATGAGAATAGTAAAACTCTCAGCAGCCAAAATAAATAAATAAGGCGATAGGAGATCTCCCTGTCTGAGACCTCTCTGTGGATTGATCTTGGTTGATAGCTTGCCATTTATTTTGAATCTATAACTAGCACTTTTCGCATAGCTCATCATCAATCTGACCCAATCTTTGCTAAAACCAAACTCTTCTATTACCCTTTGTAGAAAATTCCATTCCATCCTGTCATATGCCTTATTCATATCCAACTTGATGGCTATGTCATTACTTTTATGATTTTCTTTTTTATTCAACTTATGAAAAGTTTCCTGCACAATTACTATATTGTCCTGTATAAGTCTTCCTTTTACAAAGGCACTTTGAACTGGAGATATAATAGCATCTAATACTCTCCTTAACCTCCCCACCAAGACCCTCGTCACAATCTTATACACAAAGTTGCAACAGCTTATAGGTCTGAGTTGATTCAGACTTTCCGGTTGACTCGTTTTAGGTATCAACACAACAGTTGTTTCTCCCAAGTCCTCCGGTAAGCTGCCTTCCCCAAAAATTTGTTTGACTACCCCACACACTTCTTTACTCAAAATATCCCAGTGTTGTTGAAAAAACATTCCATTTTATCCATCTGGGCCTGGAGCTTTTAAGCCTCCCATGCTAAACACCGCTTCCTTTATTTCCTCATCAGTGATGTTCGCCATTAACTCCTCATTCATCTCTCTCGTGAATCTCTTGGGAATTTCTTTTACACACTCCTCCAGGTTCCTATTTCCTTCCAAAGTAAACAGCTTAGTAAAATGTCTTTCTACCAATCTCATAATATTTGCTTCCCCTTGAATCCATTGTCCTGTCTCATCTCTCAATTTGTCAATTCTATTCCTAATTCTTCTCTGAATAGTTGTCGTATGAAAGACGGCTGTATTTTTGTCACCCCATTTTAACCATTTTAGCCTTGATCTTTGCCCCCAATATTTCTCTTCTTGTTTCCAGAGCTCTGATATTTGCTTCTTCAATTCTCTCTCACTTCTTTGCTCATCTTCCATCATACCTGCCTCTTGAATTTGATGTAGTTCTATCTTCTTCCTTTCTATTTCTTTATCTGCTCTTTTGAACTTCCTACTGCTCCATTCCATTAGCTCCCTTTTGCATCTGTTCCTCTTTTTTGTGAATTGATTCCAACAGTTTCTATTTCCATCTTCCCATTGTCAGCTCCTTTTGATCACCTCTTTGCACTCCTCATGTTCTGCCCAATAGGCCTCGAACCTGAAATCCTTTTTTATCCAAACTCGCCGCTGTGTATCCAAAATTAAAGCACAATGATCCGAAGTAACGGCCGGAGAGGCTCTTAAGGTAACATTCTGGTATATTTGCAACCACTTCCAATTCACTAACACTCTATCTAGTCTTTCTCTAGTGATAACATTATTTCTTGGATTACTAAACCATGTGTACTTACTGCCTTTAAGATCAATATCTATTAAGCCATTATCATCTACGAACCTTCTAAACGTTTCTAAATAAATTCTTGGTTGTGGATGAATGCCTACCTTCTCATCTTGATTTAAATATCATTGAAGTCCCCCAAATAAGATTGAGGTACTTCCTTGTTCATGTTGCTTACCGTAAGCTCCAGGCATAGTTTCCTTCGCTTTTGGAAAAATGGATTCCCATACACGAAAACACCCTGCCAATTCAAATCATTGTTAATATTAATATTTGCTTCAATGTAATTATCACACCACTCATAAACATTAATATTAGTATTAGATTTCCATAACAAACTTAGACCGCCGGACAAACCCCGGGGTTCTACGCAAAACATATATTCAAAATTAAGCTTTCTTTTTACCCTATCCATTTTTTCCTTACTAGCCCTAGTTTCCATTAAAAACACTGTTAGCAGCCTTACTTTTTTACATAGCTCATATAACTCAAATTGTCGGAGCAGCCGCTATTCCCCGACAATTCCAGCTTATAATACTCATGACTGAGGTTGAGGCATGTTAAGGCCCGCCTACTCAGCCATTTGTATTCCCCTACTCTGCCTAGACACATGCATATCTAACTCAAACTCCCCTGTGTTCAAAGTTGTATTGCCATTCTTCATTTTCTTGTGCTCCTTGTCCTTTTGTTCCTCCTTCCAGTCCTTGTATGTGAGCATTAGCACCTACCAGTTCTTTCGTTTCCTTTTCAAACTCAACTTCAATTCCAATTTCTTGGCTAACTGTGCTTCCCAATCAGCTTGTTCCTCAACTGCTTTATCTTCATCTTCATCACTTGCTAATTCCACATAGTAGACATTTTCACCCAAGTTAACATGTTGACCGACCAATTCTAGCTCTCTGTTCTTTGCCTCCTTGGATGGTTTCTTCAGTTTATCATCTTGTATTTCTCTTTTCACCACTTCTTGGTGTTTCTTGCTCTCCATTCTACCTTTACACGCCTGCTCATCCTTCTTCCTTGCTAACATGAGCCTTTTTAATTCCTGGCCTATGGTTTCTTTTTTCTCTTTTATCCTCCTGGCCCAACTTCCAGTCTTCAATTTTGTAGCTGTTCACCTCCTTTTCTTCTCTTGGATTTCTATTCAGCCCACTCCCTTCAATGTTCCCTACTTGCAAAGGATTTACGTCTAAGATGAGCCTAATATCCTTTCTTAGTCCATTTCCACTTGACTTCTGAGTCTCTTTCCCCTTTTATCCCTTCTGGGCCTTTGTGTTGCTGGCCCATTCATTCTTCCTTTCTCTTATATCCATAATAATATTTTTAAATTTAAACGCTGCTCCTAGGTCAAACAGCATATCCCTGTCATCCTGAAATTCGGGAATTTTCGATACTTCCTCTACCTGCTCTTCTGCTTCTGCCATTTCTTCCTCTCTCATTGTTTGATTTTTCCATACGCTTTCTTCCCTGATTTCTGCTGCGGTGCCTGCTCAGTTCTTATCCTACTCTCCTTAGAGCTCTGTTCATCACCACTCTCTCGTCCAGGGCCTATTTGCTCATGCGCCTGCTCCTCCTCTGCCTCTTTCCCTCCATGTTGTTTTGAAGTTCCTCCTCTTATGGTTGGACTTGGTCTAATTTGGGTTACTCCCAATCCTGGTGAGTACTTCTTCTTGGATGGATCCCAGCAAGCCATTGCTGTTGGGTTTTTGCACGATTTCTTCTCGTGTCCTAATATACCGCAATTGAAATAGTAGCTGTCTGGTAGCCTTTCATACTTGAAGAAGACCCACAGTGGTGGCATTTCCTCTCTGTCGAGCCAAAATCCTGTTGGCAGAGCCTTGGTTATGTTGATACTAACCCTTATCCTCAGATATGATCTCCTAAGAACGCCATCCACTTTTGGATCTTCAGCCTCAGCCAAAACCCCCCAGCATCTCTCCGATAACAGTGCCTGTCTCCTTTCCCATGAGGTCATGTGGGATACCATGCACTTGGATCCAAAATTCCATGAAGTCATGATCCACTTCAAACACAGATTCCCCCTCCCTCCATAGTTTGAGGTTGACCATGTTTCCTTTGACATTCCAAGGGCCGTTCTGCATAATCTGCAACCCTCTCTTCTTGTCCTTAAAGCTGAATAACAACTTTTTTGATCCAATATCAGTAACTGCCACTTCTTGTGGGTTTTCCCACATTCCCAGTAACGTATTCTTGTATGTTTTGAAATTTATCTCTTTCTCACTTATTACCTTCCCTACTACATTTAAGCAATCTCTCTTGTACCCCAACTCTCCAGGTTTGTTGAACTTGATGACTTTTCCTTCAATGTTATTCATGTTGTGAGTTTCTAAATAAAATAGTTGTCTATTTCAGGTTTCTCAGTGTTGTAGAAAGCTCAGGTTTAATACTGTATGTGTGAGGATATGGCTAAGTGTGTTGAGAGAAGACAGGCTCCCTATTGGAAAAAAACCTGTAAGTTCACAGAAGACTCTCCTAATGAGAGAAGAGAAGCTCTCCTATTGAGAGAAGAATAGTTGTAGTCGATTTGAAAAAATGACATTTAAAACATTAAACAATGTGTTGGTCACTGGGTGCTTTTCTCTTTAAACTAAAAAAAAATGAAAACCAATAGGCAGCAAAACAAAAACCTGTCGTGATAAGCCGACCCAAATGAGATAAGTTCATATCCAATTACTTCAAATATGCTTAAAACTAGGCCCAATATAATATAGAAAAAAGAAGCCAATTTTTTACAAAAAAAATTATTATAGATAAGTCAAATAGTAATCAACTTAGATCGGTTTAGTGACTAGATTATTAGTTTGCTTAAATAAGTATTATTAATTTAATTTTTTTGTGCATTCAGCAATTTATTGGCTAATGACAAACTTTTAAATGGAATTCCAATATATGACAAATTGTACTTATATATCACATAAAAAACGTTAGTTATATATTAGAAAAACATCTTTTATATTGAACTATAAATTGAGAGAAAGCACAATATTCAATTACAAAGAATTTTAAAGAGTAGAAATAAGAACAAATTTAGTATGAATCTCATTTGTTTCTAAATTTACATAAATAATTATAATACAACAGAATATTTATTCTTTTTCTTCACGTAGACCTGATCATTTTTTCTAGATTTAAAGAGTTTTACACCAACATACCAACCTCAACCATGAAAAAACCAAAAATACCATAAAAGAGGAGAAAACACCTCAAAGAATTATTAAATATGAAATCTAAAAGTAAGACTAGGTTTGAAATAGCAAGTAGAAAACATGATAAGGAATAAGGGAGAGTGAGAGAGGAGGAGTAGGGAAGGAGAGGAGCGAGAGAGAGAGAGAGAGAGAGAGAGAGAGAGAAAGAGAGAGTATCAAATATTTTTTATTTATATAAATTTTTAAAATAAGGTTCTAAAAATCGGATCGATCATCAAACTATTATTAGTCTAATCGATCGGTTTCTGAGTGGTTTAACAATTTAAAGACTATTTTTATATTAGCGATTATGATGTATGAATCGAACCATATAGCTACTTGGTTCAAGGTTTAACTGGTTCAATCGGCCGATTCGATCTAATTTTCAAAATATTGTTTTAAAATAAAATAATAAAAAGAGGAAAGAAAAAAATTGTATGACGCAATGTTCTAAAAGTTGAATCGGAAAAAAAAAAAGCAGAAAGCCAGAAAGGTCCCCTCTCACAGTCTTACCCATCTCTCACATCAGAGAAGAGAGACTTCACCTAACCTATCCTTAGCAACTGCTCACCTCTACCTTCTCCATCGCCGAGTTACTCCCGTCGCCCAGAGGTTGTCGTCGCTGCCGGACTAGCCTCAACTGAGCCTCCCACTTCTCAGGTCGCCATCGCTCATGTGCAAAGAACCCACGGACACGTTTGTTTTCTCGTCGGCGCTCTTCGTTTCTCTGCCGTCATCGTCCTCTTCTCGGCATTGTAGTGGTTTGTTCTCTCCTTGGCATCTCTCCCTCTGTAAGCTCACTCTCTTCGTCCCTGGTTCACTGGTTCTTTGAATCATTTTTCTGAGCTAAATATTTTCTCATTTTTTGATCTGAGTTAATTTTATTTTTGTTGATTGTTAATTTTCTTAGTTAACTGTTGATTGTTGTTAATTTTTCTGAGTTATTAGAGTTGGTTGTTGTTAATTTTCTGAATTAGCAAGGGTCTATTTTTGTTTTGAGTTAACGGGGATCTGTTTTTGTTCTGAGTTAATAGGGATCTGTTTTTATTCTGAGTTAATAGAGTTGATTATTGTTAATTTTCTGACTATTCTTTGTCTTCTCTGAATCATGATATATTTGTTTCAACTCTATCCTAAGATCTGTTCTAACATCCTCCGCCTCATTCAATTGCGCTTCAAGCTCTTTGATTTTTCTTTTCTGATTAATTGATGCTCTCTTTGCTTCGGCTGTCTACATACAAAGAAAATATCGTTTATAGTATTTTGTCTCTCTAAAATGAAAAACAAATACAATATTTGAAAACAAATGCAATTAAGGATATGGTTACAATGAGAGAGAGAGAGAGAGAGAGAGAGAGAGAGAGAGAGAGAGAGAGCGTGAGAGAGCGGGGTGGGGAAGCACTGGGCGAGGTGGGGGTAGGCAGTCATAACCTCAAGGCAAGGATCCTAGAACTTAGAACCGAGAAGAGTATCTTTGTTTGGAACAGGAATCCTTTACCATTTTTATGGACAGATTACCAATTGATATATCAAAGCATGAATTATGTAGCATGTTTTTTTTGGATGGGGAGGATCAATAATATATACCTATCATGGAAGAGGAGAAATGATGCGATATATCTTTTTGCTTTTATACGGTACATCACAAAGGGAGGAGCTCTGAAAGCCATATCAAAGATGAATAGAATGCGAGTAAGAGGAAGTGTGATCTTTGTGGGAGAGGCAAAATATAAAAGGGATAATCCTCAGCGGAAACAGGCGGTGGTTATGGAAGTTACGAAGAAGTGTGCAGATGATGAGGTAGTTGAACGTGGGAAAAATCTGGTTCAGGGAGGGGAACACTTGGAAGGAAGGAAGAATAGGGAAACTGCTAAGGATCCACATGGGAATGGATCGACAAAGACACTCGCAGTCTCGATGGCACAGAATAATTTGAGCTGGTTACAGATGAGTATTGTTGGGGGTACGACGACTGCTATTGACTTCTACATGTTGAACATAACAGTTCGACAGAACTGGCCTCAGGTAGTAAAGATTTGTGAGATTAGGGCGTACAAAACCTTGCTGACCTTTGAAAGCGTCCGAAGTGCGGAATAGGCACTTACATTTAATAGAGATGGTCTGTTGAAGATGTTCCATAGCGTATGGAGGTGGGAGGAGAATGAACGCTGCGAAACTAGAAGGGCGTGGCTCAAGTGCTTCGGCGTACCGCTACATGCTTGGTCAGAAGAAATGTTTCGTACAATTGGTGGACGATAGAGTGAGGTTGTAACACCCTACCACATAGAGCTTTACACTTAAGCCATAAAACAGAGGTGGTATGGTATTATGACCTCTAAAATAAAATATACATATATATATATATAATAGTGCAAAGAATATAATATTCGAGGAGCCTTGAAGGATAGTTAAAGCAAAATCATGAAATTAAAAGCACAACGCTCAGAAACAATGTTTACTTGCGTACGAAGAAAGAAGAGATACATATCTATATATAAGAGTAGAAAGTCAAGGAATACAAAATATTCAAGCTCTGGAATCAACTCGCGAAGCTAAGGCTGGCCGGAGAATGAATACATACATACATACAAACACATAATCCCAAGATATCAAGGTACTCAAAAGAACCCTAGTTCTCCATCAAAGGCCTCTATGAGGTACAACAGCAAAATATAACATGGGAGAAGTCTATACATATAAGTACATGTACATCAAAACACCCAAAATATGACATCCCAACTCCGCTGCGACAGGAACTCCAGACGCCTAGCGAGGTGCCTCTCGACTTGCATCTGAGAAACACAAATATCCGTATGGAATGAGAACTGGGAGTTCTCAACATGGTAAAGGTTTCACATATATAAGATATAAGGTCCTGAAAAAGTCAGAGACAATCCTAGAACTTTGATACTCAAATTTAATTCTTAAAGTTTATAAATTGAAGACCATAAGTAGGGTAGGTTACCTAAGGTTCTAAATATTAATTAAACTCTAACTAAAAACCCTCAACTCCCTGCCTTCCTCCAATCCTCTAAACTCCAGTGGAACCACAAAGACAAACAAAGCAAAGAAAGGCAAACACAAATAGGGTCTAGTTATTGCAAGTAACAAGTATGACAAATAGCATATTGATTCACAGAGGCAAACCTAATTAAATGCACAAACGAACAAAGCAAATATATGCATATAATGCATGCCTGCCCTATGGCTGATGACTCTTATTTGTCGGTTATAAAGCCAACCGACATGTCCGGCTGCTAAACCCTAAACAGTCTCCCGTGTGCGCATCCCCAAAAGTCTATGTATAGCTTTTCTCAATCATAAATAAATTATGCTCATTGGGGAAATTTTCGGGGCGTTAAAGTGTCCGGCCTCATCTTGTGACGTACAGTCAACAGAGTATCGAGTTTCGACCTGGAGCACGTGGTGGCAAGACACTGTATCTTACCCAGAAAAACTCGTATCTCAGATAAAAGAAGTGCATAAGCCACATTATCATTCATAATCATTCATATTCATTCACATTCATTCCTTATAGCCATATTCATCATATAAATATCACATTTCTGCACTTCTCATTCATAATTCATCATATCTCAAGCCTTTTTCACTTTCAAGTTACCTCCCCTTCCTAGTTTAACACCCTTCACTATCATTACAACTCAATTCTAAGGTCTTAGAGAGTAAAAATGGAGATTTTTTAGAGGTTCAAAATCATGTTTAAATCACAAAACTCAAGTTGTTGAAAAATAGGGCCCCGCGTATGCGAACCATATCCTGCATATGCGGAAGGGTGATTTTTCCCAACTAGCGTACGTGACCTTTGCTCGCGTACGCAAGTCTCCTTGGCCGAATGGTTTGCCCGTGCCGCGTGCATGCGCCTGCGTACGCGAGCACATACATTTTCACCTCTTGCGTACATGGCACCCTCTTGCCTACGCGGGATACCAAACACGAATGAAATGCCCGTGCCGCGTGTGTGTTTCACGTACGCGAGTTTTGCAGGGTGCTAAAAATTGGTTAAATGCTGAAGAATTCACCTTTACACACCAAATTTCCGACGCGCATAACTTTTTTGTTAGAAATCATTTTGTATCTATTCTTCGAACGGCGTAAACTTCACAAACCCAATTTTCATATAAAATAAGTTTGAGAAAAATCGAAAGTCCGGAAGCCAAGTTATGATCACCGAAGTTCGGCCAAAAATTCAATTTTTCACAAAACTTCTCCAAACTCTATTTTACCAATTCATAACTCATTTCTAACATTACAAGCTTATAAACAACATCAAGACATACCATATCCTACCTCATCATTCCACATTCATATTATATACAAATTCATCAAAATCTATCAAGTCCAACTTAACACCCACAATTCATTATTTGTCAAATTCAATCCCAAGAATTTTATATTCAACACAACCTCACATTCAAACATTAATATATTATCATTATTCAATTCATCATTTTATCAATCATCAACCACCAATCCAATTCTCATACTAATCCAACATTTCTCATCAATTTTACTACACATTCAACATAATCATACATTCTAACCTATCCTATGGTCATCTAGCCTAAGTTTTCACAAAACATTATATTACGTACGAGAAACCAAAATCATACCTTGGCCGATTTCTCCCTATGCCAAAGACACCTCAAATACGCAAGACCGCAAGCCTCCACCACCAAAATTTGACAACCAAGGCTCAATCCAAGCTTTCAATCACCTCAATTATTTCCACAATACATTATATTCACTACCTAATATACATTATCACATACATATATATAAAATTAATACTTAACCATAATTAATCAAGAAATTTACTAGGATTTGAGAATCCTCACCTTTCCGATGGGAAAATTGGGTCAAAACCCGTCAACCCCACTAAGTTAGCTTGATACTAAACATCAAAACCAACAAAATCTCAACACCCAAATCATAGGATTTTTGAAATTTGGAGAGGAGAGAATCAAAATTGAAAAGTAACTCTCTTACCTAATTAAGTACTGGGCTTTACAGAGCTCAACACTGCGGTCGCGTGGCTGCAAACGGTGAGGCGATCGGAGCTCTGGATTGAAAATTATGGCAATTGGAAATTGGATTAAGGGTTTGGAGTTATTCCTCTTGTTCTCCCCCTTTCCCAGCCCGTTTCAATGTGATTTGTGGAGCAAATGAGCTAAAGCATATGGGTATAAGTGAGTTGGGTTGGGCCATGGTCCCAATACGGGCCCAATTCGCCTCCGTTTGACCCAATTTTGGGCCAAAACTTTTAAAATTAGTGTCAAAATTCATGTTTTAATTAATTCTAACTCATTAAACTATAAAATTCAATTTTCTAATTTTTTTAATTAATAATTAATTTATTGACTAATTATTCGTTAATTACGTTACAGAGTTGGTGAAGTGTGATAATACAACTAAATCATGTATGTTATTTAGTGTTGGATGAGTGTAGATTGATACATGTATGTTTGATGCCATTCATTAATGGATACACATCACTATAGGCACGAGCAAATTTGATGTGTTCATGAAGGAGGTGGGGACTGAAGCTTATAGCTCGACGGCTTGTGTGTTGACGAATGATTTGGGAGGAAATAATGGGCTCATTATGAGAGGCAAATATGCTATTGGTGGACACAAGAACAGTAACGATGGTGGTACTGGAAGTAATACAAGGTTGTTGGATTGGGATGCAGCGGCGGAGTTGATAGTGACGACGGTTATGGAGGAAGACTAACTGAAGGGTAGAGAAGTAATTCAACTTGAATATTTAAATGAATGGAAGAATGATTTTTTGAATATAAAAATGATAAGTACAAGAATTAGGTCAATCAATTCTGATATGCGGAAGGCTAATTTAATGGAATCCCCGGCTAAAAGTGCAGAGGCTAATTTGGATAGAACTGTATCATGGGATTATGATAGGGATCGGTTGGCAGATGGAGTGGAAATTATTAGTAATAATAGGAGAGGTTTGGTTGCTAGGAAGCCCAATGATATTACTAACCACATTGGGGCCCATTCCTTTGGCATGAAAACTAAGGAAGGTAAGGAGGGTCGAATGGGCCTTACACAACACGGCCCACATGTTGGACCTGAGGCTGGACATGTTGTGGAGTAGGTTGGGGGAACCCTGGAGTGGCAGACTCACACGACGATGGTTGAAGGAGGTGTGGCAATGGGAACGGGATACGATGCTCGGGTGAACCTTCACGGCGACGTAGTAAGCTTTGGCGATGGGAGGGGTCGACTGGATCACAGAGGTGGTAACTCGGATGAAGGGGCTAGGGCGAAGAGGGGGGTTAGGGCGAGCCAGGATGGTGGCGATGGGGCCAGCATCCATTCTCGGTGGTTACAATGCATGGGGAGGGACAACCGGTAGTGGCCGCACGGTGCAAGAGTGGTGCCAGTGTGCGATCCGGGAGGCGTGCTGGGGACGTAAAGCTGAATGGAGGAGAAGGGATGGGGGAACGAGTCTAATGCAGAGACACCAATGTGGACAGTTGGCGATGCGGTGGAAGATCAGATTGCAGTTGGAATTATCCTTGGGTATGAAGATTATGGTGGTATTGATGAAAGGCACAAGGGAGACTGGTGCCGTGAAAGGTTGGAGATTGGAAGAAGGGACGGTAGGCTAAATTCGAATCTTATTAAGTTGAAAGGGAGTAGTTCTGGAGGCAGACGTAGTACTATAAAGTATGGTGCATATGTGCCAGTAAGCTATGAAGGTAGTTGTGTGGGCAAAATATATTTGACCAAGGACAAAACAGATGATGGTTCAGATGCTGGTGAGACAAAAGTAACGTTAAAAACATTGGAGGTCGGGCATGATGTGACTGGGGAGAATTCAGAGGACTTGGGGATGCAAGAATAGATGCAGACAGTGAAGCTGGAATTGAAACTTTCGAAACTAAATGGGCTGATGAAATGCAGAAAAATAAGAAAGCGTGGGAATTGGCAGTGGAGTCCGGTGCTATTCAGTATAATGAGAAAGATGACATTATGGCTATACTCCAAGAGCAGATTGAGGCAATTGCATTGAAGAAAAAGCAAGCAAAACAGAAGGAGAAGGCAAGAAAAAGTCAGCCAAAAAATCGTAAACATGTGTGTACAACTGGTTTAAAATGATCTTTAGCTCTTGGAATGTTAGGGGCTTTGAGGGAGTTGAAAAATAAAGTATGGTGAAGAATTTTAGAAGGAAGTTTATATTGCATATGTTAGGTTTGATAGAGATAAAGAAAGAAGTAGTAACAAAGTTTGATGTAGTATAACTTTGGGGAAATGATGTGGTAGGATGGGAGTTCATAGGGTCGGAAGGTGCTTTCGGTGGGTTGTTGTTGATGTGGGATGAAACGGTGTTTAAAATAAGCACCTGTTATAAAGGAGGAAGATGGTTGTGTGTGGATGGAGTATTGTTAAAAAGTAATTTTCGTTGTGCTTTTTGCTCAGTGTATGGGGCGCATGATAGGGAGGAGAGGCTTATTTTGTGGGAAGAGCTGAGTTTCTTATATGGCATATATCAAGTTCCTTTTTGTTATATAGGGGACTTTAACGAGGTTTTTCAGGTGGAAAAGAGGAAAGGAGCTACTACATTGACAATGTCTGCAATAGAGTTTAGATCATGGATTCAGGATATGGAGTTAGTGGACCTTGCTCTAACTGATCATATGTTCACATGGTTCAGTGGTCAGTCCTGTAGTCGCATTGATGGGTCCTGGTTAGTTTGGAGTGGTTGAAAGAGTTTCCTAAAACAAGGTTACGAGGAGGTCCAAGAGGATTATCAGACCATTGTCCAATGATGGTGGATATCACAAGGCTGGGAGGGGGGCCGAGACCATTTCGAAGCTTGGATTCTTGGTTTACTCATGAGGGATTTTTAAGGATGGTGAAGGAGGAATAGAGGAATTTAGGTGAAGTGCAATTTGTTGACAAGTTGAAGGCTTTGATAGGTCCATTGGATAGATGGAATAAGGAGAATTTTGGTAACTTGGATATGAAGATTAAGAAGTTTGAGGAGGAGATCAAGAGAGTAGATGATATGGTTAGCAGAGGGATGTATGATGGAACCATAGAAGCAAGAAGGAAGGTGCTGGTGAGCTCTTGTAAGAAATGGTATGTTAGAAAAGAGTTACACTGAAAGCAAATGTCACGAACCTGGCATGCAAAGGAGATGGATAAAAATACTCGATATTTTCAAAATTTAGCCTCAGCTCGAAGGAGAAACAATCGGATTGATATGTTAATGATTCATGGGAGATTAGTTAGGAATCAAGCCAGAATTAAGGTTGCTATCAGAGATTTCTATAAGGATTTATATTACTGGTGCAGATTTTTTAGATCCACAAACTAACCAGCAAGTACACTAGATCGTACCAAATAATACCTCAGGTGAGTGAGGATCGAATCCCACGAGGATTGATAGACTGAGCAACAATGGCCAAATGACTCTCTTAGTCAGACAAGCAGAAAGTGTGTTTTGAGGGTTGTAAAACGCATTAAACAGTAAATTTAGAGAATTGAAAAGTAAATAATAAAAGTGGTGTGAAATATATAAGAGAAAACAGTTAAAGGTTTAAGAGTTGTTTATTCATCCAGATTAAGTGTTCTTACCAACTATTTTAATTATGCAAGATTCGTTTTATAGCAAACTGTAATTGACTAAACCCTAATGTCTTAGTGATTTGGTCTCCTCTAACCCAATCAACTGTCAATGTCTTGGTCACTTAATGTAGATTAGAGGGTTAAGTTCAATTATAGTTTATGGCCATAGAAACCCTAATTACCCAAAGTTAAGAGGATTATATGTCATATATCCCGATTAGTTCAAGTAATTAGCAATTTAGGAGGAATTTATTTTCAAGCTGTTGTTCAAGCGAGATAACTCTGTCGAGAATTATAAGAACACGTATAGAATAAGGGCTATACTGTCGTTCTACCCAGATTCATAAGATGAAGAACGAAATCAATCATTGAAATTGAATCAATACATTAATTAAAATAAAAAAGTAATAGTCTTAATCCATAGAAATAAACAGAGCTCCTAACCTTAACCGAGGAGGTTTAGTGGCTCATAACTTACAAAAAACAAGGGTTCTGAAAATTGTGTGGGTGTGGAAGTGAGAAGATCCCCCTCAATCGATAAATCTTTTCCCTTTTGTATCTAACCTAATTTGATTTAAAATGAAATAATAAATTCTAAACTTAAAAGATTTTGTTTGTAAATAAAAATAACTGGTGCGCAGAAATTGTGATTACACTTTGATTATGTAAAATTCATTGCTCTTTCTTTCCCTGGTGATGGCGCCAAAAATATGATGCCAATACCATGGTTCACAACTTCGCACAACTAACCAGCAAGTGCACTGGGTCGTCCAAGTAATACCTTACGTGAGTAAGGGTCGAATCCCACGGAGATTGTTGGTATGAAGCAAGCTATGGTCACCTTGTAAATCTCAGTCAGGCGGATATAAAAGAGTAATGGGGTTTTCGAAAATAATATAATAAAATAAGGATAGAAATACTTATGTAAATCATTGGTGAGAATTTCGGATAAGCGCATAGAGATGCTTTCGTTCCTCTGAACCTCTGCTTTCCTGCTATCTTCATCCAATCAGTCTTACTCCTTTCCATGGCTGGCTTTATGTAATGCATCACCATTGTCAATGGCTACTTTCGGTCTTCTCTCGGGAAAATGATCCAAATGCCCTGTCACGGCACGGCTAATCGTCTGGAGGCATCACCCTTGTCAATGGTTACATCCTATCCTCTCAGTGAAAATGGTCAACGCACCCTGTCACGGCACGGCTATTCATCTGTCGGTTCTCGATCATGCTGGAATAGGATTTACTATCCTTTTGCATCTGTCACTAACGCCCAGCACTCGCGAGTTTGAAGCTTGTCACAGTCATTCAATCATTGAATCCTGCTCGGAATACCACAGACAAGGTTTAGACTTTCCGGACCCTCATGAATGCCGCCATCATTCTAGCTTACACCACGAAGATTCTGATTAAGAGATCTAAGAGATACTCATTCAGTCGAAGGTAGAACGGAAGTGGTTGTCAGGCATGCGTTCATAGGGAATGATGATGATTGTCACGTTCATCACATTCAGATTGAAGTGCGAATGAATATCTTAGAAGCGAAATAAGATGAATTGAATAGAAAACAGTAGTACTTTGCATTAATCTTTGAGGAACAGCAGAGCTCCACACCTTAATCTATGGAGTGTAGAAACTCTACCGTTGAAAATACATAAGTGAAAGGTCTAGGCATGGCCGAGAGGCCAGCCCCCAAAATGTGATCACAGGATCAAAATACAATCCAGGATGTCTAATACAATAGTAAAAGGTCCTATTTATAATAAACTAGCTACTAGGGTTTACAGAAGTAAGTAATTGATGCATAAATCCAATTCCGGGGCCCACTTGGTGTGTGCTTGGGCTGAGCTTGAAGTCTACACGTGGAGAGGTCATTCTTGGAGTTGAACGCCAGCTTTTATGCCAGTTTGGGCGTTGAACTCCACTTTGCAACTTGTTTCTGGCGCTGGACGCCAGAATTGGGCAGAGAGCTGGCGTTGAACGCCAGTTTGCGTCATCTAAACTTGGGCAAAGTATAGACTATTAACATTGCTGGAAAGCCCTGGATGTCTACTTTCCAACGCAATTGGAAGCGCGCCATTTTGAGTTCTGTAGCTCCAGAAAATCCATTTTGAGTGCAGGGAGGTTAGAATCCAACAGCATCAGCAGTCCTTCTTCAACCTCTGAATCTGATTTTTGCTCAAGTCCCTCAATTTCAGCCAGAAAATACCTGAAATCACAGAAAAACACACAAACTCATAGTAAAGTCCAGAAATGTGAATTTAACATAAAAACTAATGAAAACATCCCTAAAAGTAACTAGATCCTACTAAAAACATACTAAAAACAATGTCAAAAAGCGTATAAATTATCCGCTCATCACAACACCAAACTTAAATTGTTGCTTGTCCCCAAGCAACTGAAAATCAAAGAGGATAAAAAGAAGAGAATATACTATAAATTCCAAACTATCAATGAAACATAGCTTCAATCATATGAGCGGGACTTATAGCTTTTTGCCTCTTGAATAGTTTTGGCATCTCACTTTATCCATTGAGGTTCAGAATGATTGGCATCTATAGGAACTCAGAGTTCAGATAGTGTTATTGACTCTCCTAGTTCAGTATGATGATTCTTGAATACAACTATTTTATGAGTCTTGGCCGTGGCCCTAAGCACTTTGTTTTCCAGTATTACCACCGGATACATAAATGCCACAGACACATAATTGGGTGAACCTTTTCAGATTGTGACTCAGCTTTGCTAAAGTCCCCAATTAGAGGTGTCCAGGGTTCTTAAGCACACTCTTTTTTTTTTTGCTTTGGACCTTGACTTTAACCGCTCAGTCTCAAGTTTTCACTTGACACCTACACGCCACAAGCACATGGTTAGGGACAGCTTGGTTTAGCCGCTTAGACCAGGATTTTATTCCTTTAGGCCCTCCTATCCACTGATGCTCAAAGCCTTGGGATCCTTTTTGTTTACCCTTGCCTTTTGGTTTTAAGGGTTATTGGCTTTTTGCTCTTGTCTCTTGGTTTTAAGAGCTTTGGCTTTTTCTGCTTGCTTTTTCTTTTTCTTTCTATTTTTTTTCGCCTATATATATATATATATATATATTTTGCAAGCCTTGTTCTTTGCTGCTTTTTCTTGCTTCAAGAATAATTTTTTTTATTTTTCAGATTATCAAATAACATGTCTCCTAGTCATCATTCTTTCAAGAGCCAACATATTTAACATTCTTAAACAACAACTTCAAAAGACATATGCACTGTTCAAGCATTCATTCAGAAAACAAGAAGCATTGTCACCACATCAATATAATTAAACTAAGTTCAAGGATAAATTCGAAACTCATGTACTTCTTGTTCTTTTGAATTAAAACATTTTTCATTTAAGAGAGGTGATGGATTCATAGGACATTCATAACTTTAAGACATAGTTACTAACTACTAATGATCATGTAATGAAGACACAAACATAGATAAGCACATAGCATAGAAAACGAAAAACAGAAGAAATAAGAACAAGGAATGAATCCACCTTAGTGATGGTGGCGTTTCCTTCTTGAGGAACCAATGATGTCCTTGAGCTCTTCTATGTCTCTTCCTTGTCTTTGTTGCTCCTCCCTCATTGCTTTTTGATCTTCTCTTATTTCATGAAGGATGATGGAGTGCTCTTGATGTTCCACCCTTAGTTGTCCCATGTTGGAACTTAATTCTCTTAGGGAGGTGTTGATTTGCTCCCAAAAGTTTTGTAGAGGAAGGTGCATCCCTTGAGGTATCTCAGGGATTTCTTGATGATGAGCTTCTTCATGTGCCTGTTGAGATCCATGAAAGTTCTCTCTTGTTTGCTCCATCTTTTTCTTAGTGATGGGCTTGTGAGATGAATCTTTCCATCTTTCATGGCTCAGAGGTGGAAGCTTTTGTCTTCCCTTTCCTCTTTCTTGAGGTTTCTCTGGCCTTAGGTGCCATTAATGGTTATGGAAAAATAAAAAAAACTATGCTTTTACCACACCAAACTTAGAATGTTGCTCGCCCTCGAGCAAAAGAAGAAAGAATAGAAGGAAGAAGAAGAAGATATGGAGGAGATGGAGGGTTGTGTGTATTCGGCCATATGGGTGGGATTGGGTGGGAAAGAGATGTTGAATTTTGAAGGTAGGTGGGTGTATGGATGTGAGTGGTAAATGGAAAATAGAAGGGATGACCATGAATGGAGAGAGAGAAGGTGAGGTAATTGGTGAAGAGTTTTGGGGAAGAGTGTTTATGGGATTGTGTGAGAGAGAGTGGTGAGGGATGAGAAGAAGTGAGTGGAGGTAGGTGGGGATCCTGTGGGGTCCACAGATCCTGAGGTGATCCTGTGGGGTCCACAGATCCTGAGATGATCTTGTGGGGTCCACAGATCCTGAAGTATTCAAGGATTTACAACCTTGCACCAAATTAGGCATGTAAAATGCCCTTGCACGCAACTCTAGGCGTTCAGCGCCAGGTTGGTGCCCATTTTGGGCGTTCAACGCCCATTTGTTGCCCATTTCTGGCGTTGAACGCCAGAACCATGCTTGTTCTAGGCGTTCAACGCCCAGATACTGCCCATTTTGGGCGTTCAGTGCCAGAACCATGCTCTGTTCTGGCGTTGAACGCCAGGCAGATGCTTCCTCCAGGGTGTGATTTTTCTTCTGCTGTTTTTGATTCCGTTTTCAATTTTTATATTTATTTTGTGACTTCACATGATCATGAACCTACAAAGACATATAACTAAGAAAAAATAGAGTTAGATAAATAAAAATTGGGTTACCTCCCAACAAGCGCTTCTTTAATGTCAATAGCTTGACAGTGGGCTCTCAGGGAGCCTCACAGATGTGCAGAGCTTTATTGAAACCTCCCAACACCAAACTTAGAGTTTGGATATGGGAGTTCAACACCAAACTTAGAGTTTGGTTGTGGCCTCCCAACACCAAACTTAGAGTCTGACTGTGGGGGCTTTGGTTGACTCTGCTTTGAGAGAAGCTTTTTCTGCTTCCTCTCCATGGATGTAGAGAGAGATCCTTGAGTTGTAAACACAAGGTTGTCCTTATTTAATTGAAGGACCAATTCTCCTCTGTCCACATCAATCACAGCTCTTGTTGTGGCTAGGAAAGGTCTTCCTAGGATGATGGATTCATCCTCTTCCTTTCCAGTATCCAGGACTATGAAATCAGCAGGGATGTAAAGGCCTTCAACCTTTACTAACACGTCCTCTACTTGTCCATAAGCCTGTTTTCTTGAATTATCTGCCATCTCTAATGAGATTCTAGCAGCTTGCACCCCATAGATTCCCAGTTTCTCTATTACAGAGAGGGGCATGAGGTTTATTCCTGAACCAAGGTCACACAGAGCCTTAAAGATCATGGTGCCTATGGTACAAGGTATTATGAACTTTCCAGGATCCTGTCTCTTCTGAGGCAATGTCAGTTGATCCAGATCACTTAGTTCATTGGTGAACAAGGGACGTTCATCTTCCCAAGTTTCAATACCAAATAATTTGGCATTCAGCTTCATGATTGCACCAAGAAACTTGGCAGTTTGCTCTTCAGTAACATCCTCATTCTCTTCAGAAGAGGAATACTCATCAGAGCTCATGAATGGTATAAGGAGGTTCAATGGAATCTCTATGGTCTCTAGATGAGTCTCAGATTCCTTTGGTTCCTTAGAGGGAAACTCCTTATTGATCACTGGACGTCCCAGGAGGTCTTCCTCCTTGGGATTCACGTCCTCTCCTTCCCTTACAGGTTCGGCCATTTTGGTTATGTCAATGGCCTTGCACTCTCCTTTTGGATTCTCTTCTGTATTGCTTGGGAGAGTACTAGGAGGGATTTCAGTGATCCTTTTACTCAGCTGGCACACTTGTGCTTCCAAATTTCTAATGGAAGACCTTGTTTCATTCATGAACTTACAGTGACCTTGGATAGATCAGAGACTAAGTTTGCTAAATTAGAAGTATTTTGTTCAGAGTTCTCTGTCTGTTGCTGAGTGGATGATGGAAAAGGTTTATTATTGTTAAACCTGTTTCTTCCACCATTATTAAAGCCTTGTTGAGGCCTTTGATCCTTCCATGAGAGATTTGGATGATTTCTCCATGATGGGTTATAGGTGTTTCCATAAGGTTCACCTAAATAATTCACCTCTACTATTGCAGGGTTTTCAGGATCATAAGCTTCTTCTGCATAAGAAGCCTCTTGAGTACTGTTGGATGCAGCTTGCATTCCATTCAGACTCTGAGAAATCATATTGACTTGCTGAGTCAATATTTTGTTCTGAGCCAATATGGCATTCAGAGTATCAACTTCAAGAACTCCCTTCTTCATAGGCGTCCCATTACTCACAGGATTCCTCTCAGAAGTGTACATGAACTGGTTATTAGCAACCATGTCAATGAGTTCTTGAGCTTCTGCAGGCATTTTCTTTAGGTGAATGGATCCACCTACAGAAGTATCCAATGACATCTTTGATAGCTCAGATAAACCATCATAGAATATATCCAGGATGGTCCATTCTGAAAGCATGTCAGAAGGACACTTTTTGGTCAGCTGCTTGTATCTTTCCCAAGCTTCATAGAGGGATTCACCTTCTTTCTGTCTGAAGGTTTGAACATCAGCTCTAAGCTTGCTCAGCTTTTGAGGAGGGAAGAACTTGGCTAAGAAAGCCGTGACCAGCTTATCCCAAGAGTTCAGGCTATCTTTGGGTTGAGAGTCCAACCACACTCTAGCTCTGTCTCTTACAGCAAAAGGGAAAAGCATGAGCCTGTAGATTTCAGGATCTACTCCATTAGTCTTAACAGTATCACAGATCTGCAAGAATTCAGTTAAGAACTGAAAAGAATCTTCAGATGGAAGTCCATGAAACTTGCAGTTCTGCTGCATCAGAGAAACTAGCTAAGGTTTCAGCTCAAAATTGTTTGCTCCAATGGTAGGAATAGAGATGCTTCTTCCATGTAAATTGGAATTAGGTGCAGTAAAGTCACCAAGCATCCTCCTTGCATTATTATTATTTTCGGCTGCCATCTCTTCTTCTTGTTCGAAAATTTCTGAAAGGTTATCTCTGGATTGTTGTATTTTAGCTTCTCTTAGTTTTCTCTTCAGAGTCCTTTCAGGTTCTGGATCTGCTTCAACAAGAATATTCTTGTCCTTGCTCCTGCTCATATGACAAAGAAGAGGGCACAGAAAAAATAATAATAATAATATGGATCCTTTATACCGCAGTATAGAGGTCCTTGTGTTAGTAGAAGAAAAGAAGAAGAAAATCTGAACTCAGAGAGAGAGAGAGGGTTCGGATTTTTGGTGGTGTGAGGAAGAGATGTTAGTAGATGAATAAATAAATAGAAGGAGATGAGAGAGAATGAATTTTCGAAAATAATTTTTGAAAAAGAGTTAGTGATTTTTGAAAATAGTTTTTGAAAAATGTTAGTAATTTTCGAAAATTAAGATTAAAAAATTAAAATAGTTAGTTAATTAAAAAGAATTTTTGAAAAAGAGGGAAGATATTTTCAAAAATTAGAGAGAGAGTTAGTTAGGTAGTTTTGAAAAAGATAAGAAACAAACAAAAAGTTAGTTAGTTAGTTGAAACAAATTTTGAAAATCAAATTTTTGAAAAAGATAAGATAAGAAGATATTTTTGAAAATATATGATTGAAATTAATTTTTTTGAAAAAGATTTGATTTTTAAAATCACAATTAATGACTTGATTCACAAGAAATCACAAGATATGATTCTAGAACTTAAAGTTTGAATCTTTCTTAACAAGTAAGTAACAAACTTGAAATTTTTGAATCAAAACATTAATTGATGATGTTATTTTCGAAAATTATGTGATAAAAAAAAAGAAAAAGATTTTTTTGAAAAATATTTTTGGAATTTTCGAAAATAACTAAGAAATTTGAAAAAGATTTGATTTTTGAAAAAGATTTTGAAAAAAAATGAGATTTTTAAATTGAAAATTTGATTTGACTCATAAAAACAACTAGATTTTAAATTTTTTTTTAAAAAAGTCAAATCTAATTTTCGAAATTTTAAGAGTGAAAAAGGGAAAGATATTTTTTTTATTTTTAAATTTTTAATGATGAGAGAGAGAAACATGAAAATGATGCAATGCATGAGAATTTTGGATCAAAACAATGAATGTATGCAAGAATGCTATGAATGCCAAGATGAACACCAAGAACACTTTGAAGATCATGATGAACATCAAGAACACATTTTTGAAAAAATTTTTTATGCAAAGAAAACATGCAAGACACCAAACTTAGAATTCTTTAATGCTTAGACATAAAGAATTCAGGAATGCATATGAAAAATAAGAAAAGACACAAAACATGCAAATGCAAAGATCAAACAAGAAGACTTACCAAGAACAACTTGAAGATCATGAAGAACACTATGAATGCATGAATTTTTCGAAAAAAATGCAAGATGAGTATGCAATTGACACCAAACTTTTAACTTGACTCAAGACTCAAACAAGAAACATGAAATATTTTTGGTTTTTATGAATTTATGATTTTTTTGTATTTTTATTTTAAAATTTTCGAAAATCATTTTAAAAAAGAACAAATAAGGATTCAAAATTTTTCATATGAATTCCAGGAATCTTGTACTCTTTAGTCTAAAACTTCAATCTGAGGGTTAGACATGACTTAATAGCCAGTCAAGCTTTAGCATGGATTTACATCCATTGAGGTGATTAGTTGAAGACCAATCCCAAAGGAGTTTGGGTATGGCTTTTCAGCCAGATAGGATTCAACATGTTACCATGAAACTCTAGAATTCATTCTTGAAAGTTTTGAAGCCATAGAATAATTTATTTTTGAAAACATTATTTTTATTATTTTTTTTTCGAAAACAAAGGAAAAATTTTTTGAAAGATTTTTTTTTAAAAAATTTTTTGAAAATAAAACAAAAAGAAAATTACCTAATCTGAGCAACAAGATGAACCGTCAGTTGTCCAAACTCGAACAATCCCCGGCAACGGCACCAAACCAAAAACTTGGTGCTGTTGCCGGATCAAAATTTGGCACTGATGTTACCGGACCAAAAGCTTGCCGAAAACTCGAACAATCCCCGACAACGGCGCCAAAAACTTGGTGCGCAGAAATTGTGATTACACTTTGATTATGTAAAATTCATTGCTCTTTCTTTCCCTGGTGATGGCGCCAAAAATATGATGCCAATACCATGGTTCACAACTTCGCACAACTAACCAGCAAGTGCACTGGGTCGTCCAAGTAATACCTTACGTGAGTAAGGGTCGAATCCCACGGAGATTGTTGGTATGAAGCAAGCTATGGTCACCTTGTAAATCTCAGTCAGGCGGATATAAAACAGTAATGGGGTTTTCAAAAATAATATAATAAAATAAGGATAGAAATACTTATGTAAATCATTGGTGAGAATTTCGGATAAGCGCATAGAGATGCTTTCGTTCCTCTGAACCTCTGCTTTCCTGCTATCTTCATCCAATCAGTCTTACTCCTTTCCATGGCTGGCTTTATGTAATGCATCACCATTGTCAATGGCTACTTTCGGTCTTCTCTCGGGAAAATGATCCAAATGCCCTGTCACGGCACGGCTAATCGTCTGGAGGCATCACCCTTGTCAATGGTTACATCCTATCCTCTCAGTGAAAATGGTCAACGCACCCTGTCACGGCACGGCTATTCATCTGTCGGTTCTCGATCATGCTGGAATAGGATTTACTATCCTTTTGCGTCTGTCACTAACGCCTAGCACTCGCGAGTTTGATGCTCGTCACAATTATTCAATCATTGAATCCTACACGGAATACCACAGACAAGGTTTAGACTTTCCGGACCCTCATGAATGCCGCCATCATTCTAGCTTACACCACGAAGATTCTGATTAAGAGATCTAAGAGATACTCATTCAGTCGAAGGTAGAACGGAAGTGGTTGTCAGGCACGCGTTCATAGGGAATGATGATGATTGTCACGTTCATCACATTCAGATTGAAGTGTGAATGAATATCTTAGAAGCGAAATAAGATGAATTGAATAGAAAACAGTAGTACTTTGCATTAATCTTTGAGGAACAGCAGAGCTCCACACCTTAATCTATGGAGTGTAGAAACTCTACCGTTGAAAATACATAAGTGAAAGGTCCAGGCATGGCCGAGAGGCCAGCCCCCAAAACGTGATCACAGGATCAAAATACAATCCAGGATGTCTAATACAATAGTAAAAGGTCCTATTTATAATAAACTAGCTACTAGGGTTCAGAAGTAAGTAATTGATGCATAAATCCACTTCTGGGGCCCACTTGGTATGTGTTTGGGCTGAGCTTGAAGTCTACACGTGGAGAGGTCATTCTTGGAGTTGAACGCCAGCTTTTGTGCCAGTTTGGGCGTTGAACTCCACTTTGCAACTTGTTTCTGGCGCTGGACGCCAGAATTGGGCAGAGAGCTGGCGTTGAACGCCAGTTTGCGTCATCTAAACTTGGGCAAAGTATAGACTATTATACATTGCTGGAAAGCTCTGGATGTCTACTTTCCGACGCAATTAGAAGCGCGCCATTTTGAGTTCTGTAGCTCTAGAAAATCTATTTTGAGTGCAAGGAGGTCAGAATCCAACAGCATCAGCAGTCCTTCTTCAACCTCTGAATCTGATTTTTCTCAAGTCCCTCAATTTCAGCCAGAAAATACCTGAAATCACAGAAAAACACACAAACTCATAGTAAAGTCCAGAAATGTGAATTTAACATAAAAACTAATGAAAATATCCCTAAAAGTAACTAGATCCTACTAAAAACATACTAAAAATAATGTCAAAAAGCGTATAAATTATCCGCTCATCAATAACAAAAAAAATATAAAATACAATAATTAAAAGTCAAATCTAGCTAAGATGCTCCTTTGGGTGAGTTTGACCCGCACTTTTGGCGTTCAGTGCCAGAACTGGCAATGAGTTTCCATTCGGTTCTGTCTTCTTGGGCACTAAATGCCAAACTCAGCGTTTAGCGCCCTTCAAGGCAGTGATTCCTGAAGAAAAGAATAAACTATTATATATTGTTGGAAAGCTCTGGAAGTTGGCTTTCCAACACCATTGGAATTGTATCAGTTGGATCTCTATAGCTCAAGTTATGCTTGTTGGAGTGTAAGGAGGTTAGGGTTGACAACATCCACTTTCTTCCTCTTTTTTTGCTCAAAACTCTGCCAAATTAGCCCGAATTTCACCTAAAATAATAAAAACACCAAATCAACTCAAAGTAGTATCCAAAGAGAATTTTAACACTAAAATATGATTAAACTTACTAAATTTAACTAGAAAATAAGCAAAAAATGAGTATAAGATGCTCACGCATCACTCACCAGGAGAACTCGCCTAATATAGGGTTCTGTGATGGGTTGGTAAATTGGCTAAATGAGGAGGAGGCTACAGAGTTAGAGTTGATGCCATCTATTGAAGAAATAAAGGAGGCAGTTTGGAATTGTGAATCAACTAAGGCACCAGGCAGTGATGTGTGTAATATGAATTTCATTAAGAAGTGTTGGGAGGACATTGGAGGGGAGTTCATTGAAGTGGTGATGGGATTTTTTCTAGTCATCTGTATTACCTAAGGATTTGAATGTTACTTGGGTGGCTTTGGCGCCAAAGTTTGTTGGAGCAAAAGAGATAAAGGACCTTCGGCCGATTAGTATGGTGGGTTGCGTATATAAGGCTATTTCAAAGGTGCTTGTTCGGAGGAGGCGGAAGGTAATGCCAGGTTTAGTAGGAGAAATGCAGAGTGCTTTTATGCAGGGTAGGAAAATACAAGATGGAGCGTTGATTGCATGTGAAACTATGCAGCGGCTGAAGTCGAGGAAACAGAGTTCGACGATAATTAAACTGGATTTTCAAAAGACTTATGATAAAGTTAGGTGGAGCTTTGTGGATATTGTGTTGTAGAAGATGGAGTTTGGCCATAGGTGGCGGGAGTGGATCAGAGAGTGTCTATGCTCGTCGTCTATGTCGGTACTCATAAATGGGTCTCCCTCTAAGCCCTTCAATATGGAAAGGGGTCTGCAATAAGGAGATCCAATTTCTCCTTTTCTGTTTGTGCTAGTTATGGATGTTCTCTATAGGATGATTGGGCGGCAGTGGAGAATGGACGCATTGCTCCTCTGTTAGTTGGAAGGGATAACATTGAGTTGTCACATTTGCAGTTTGCAGATAATATTATACTATTTTGTCCTACTGAAGAAGAGACTATCAAAAATTACAAGTGGCTGCTACATTTTTTTGAGATGATGTCAGGGCTGAGTATTAATTTTGATAAGTCCAACTTGATTTCGGTGAATTGTGAGCAGGATTAGACATGGCAGATGTGTCATCTATTGGGGTGTAATGAGGCGTTATTACTAGTCAAATATCTTGGCATTTCTTTGGGAGCGAATCCAAAGCTAGTCAAGATGTGAAAACCAGTGATTGATAAGGTGGAAGAAAAGCTAAGTTTGTGGAAAGCAAAAACTCTCAATAAAGCGGGTAAGCTGATTCTCATTAAATCTGTTCTTAATAGTCTGCCTATCTACTATCTCATCTTGTACGAAATACCGAAGGCAGTAGCGAAAAATTTGATTTTCTTACAGAGATGATTCTTGTAGAGTAAGGAGGATGGGAGGAACAGGATTCCTCTAGTGAAATGGGAAATTGTTCAAGCCCCAAAAAAGGCAGGTGGGCTAGGAGTTGATGACACGGTAATTCGGAATACAGCTCTCCTGTTCAAGCGGTGGTGAAGGTTTTCGAAAGAGGATTGCCACTATGGAAGAAAATTGTGTGCTCCTGTAATAACATGAATCCTTACAAGATGATTTGTGGGCAGCCTTTACCTATAAGAGGTAGTTTGTGGAAGGATATCTGTCAGTTACAAATTAGAGAGCCACAAGTGAGAGAGAAGACGATCAGTAAATTGGCTATGGAACTAGGAGATGGTAGGATGATACGATTTTGGGAGGACAACTGGTTACCGAGTGGTATGCTAAAGGATATGTTTCCAAAACTTTTCTCGATCTCAAATCTTAGAGGATCTGTTATAGGGGATTGTGGGTTCTGGGATGGGTTAGAGTGGATTTGGAATTTTCAATGGCGGAAAGAGTTATTTCCATGAGAGTTGGAAATAGTAAACCAGCTTCATGAGGTTCTACAATTAGTTAAACTAACAACTGAAAGAGAGGATAGAGTGTTTTGGAAATTTGATAAAATAGGAATTTACTCAACTAACTCCTTTGTACAGGTGTTGTAGGCAGAAGTACTACTGGAGAATATAACAAGCTATAGCTTCACTAGTACTATTTTGCGAGATTTGTCCCACCAAGGGTTGAGTTATTTACTTGGTTTGTGTTGGTTGGCAGGGTAAATACAGAGGAAAGACTGTGTAAATTTGGTGTTATTGATTAGAATGATCATATGTGTATATTATGTAATAAATATGTTGAAATGGCTTTTCACTTGTTCATTGGGTGTGAGCTCACTTGGCAGGTATGGTGTGCTTGGTTGTTCACTCTTGGAATGATGTGGGCTATTCCAGGTACACTAAAGCAACACTTTGAAAGTTAGATGGATATACCAGCAAGAAAGGTGGAGAAGAAAAGGCGGTTGATTGGCTTTTTGCTGTCATTTGGACAATTTGGTTAGAAAGGAATAATAGGATCTTCAACAGTTGATGCGTGAGCATCTTCTCTATCTTTTCCTAGTGAATTTGCATTCGAATTGTTGAGTTTAATCAAGATTTAAATATCTTTTAGCCACTATGGATGCTACTTTGAGTTGTGTGCAATTCTTTTTATTTCAGGTAGCATTCGAATGGATTTGATGGAGTTTCTGTAGAAAAAGAGAAGAAAGTGAATGATGCTGTCAACTCTGACCTCTTTGCATTCCAACGCAAATAACTTGAGTTATAGAGATCAAATTGATGTGATTTCAGTGGCATTGGAAAGATAACTTTTAGAGCTTTCCAACGATATAAAATAGTATACACTTCTCTCTCATTTGGTACAGTCAAGGTGGCGCCTAACTTGGAGTTTCTCAAGTTAAGCGCTCTCCAAGTTAGGCGCCAAAACCACAAACTCCACAATTGCGTTCAACCAAGGTGGCGCCTAACTTGGAATTTCCCAAGTTAGGTGCCATATGAAAGGAGAAGCCTCAAGTTTCAATCTGCCAGGGCAATGCCTAATTTCACTGCGCCAGTTAAACTTCAAGGCATGGTCCCCACGCCAAATCAAGGCATCAACGAAGATTTTACTTAATTTTGATTAAAACTTTATTTTAATTACAAATAGGAAAAGATATTATTTAATTTTAGAAAATATATTTTACATTAATTAGGATTAGATATAAAAGGGAAAAGAATCAGCCCTTCGGGCTCTTCTCGGCTCTCTTACCTCATTCCACACTTTACAGTTTTTCAGAATCCTTGTTTTCTCTCTGAACCATGAGCAACTAAACCTCCACTGTTAAGGTTAGGAGCTCTGTTTATTCTATGAATTAATACTATTACTTTTATATTTTAATTCATGTATTGATTTCAATTTCAAGAATTGTTTTCGTTCTTTATCTTATGAATCTGGGTGGAACGAAAGTATGACCCCTATTCTATTCGAGTTCTTGTAAAACTTGGAAAAGTTCTTTACCTGAACAACAGCTTGAAAACATATTCTCCTAAATCACTAATTATCTGGACTTAACGGGATACGTGACATATAATCCTCTTATATTTGGATAATTAGGATTTCTGTGGCATATAAACTAGAATTGAACTTAACCCTCTAATTAGAATCAAGTGACCAAGGAATTGGCGGTTGATGAAGGTTAGGGAAGACTAAAAAGGTTTAAGGAATTAGGGTTTAATCACATATAGTTTGCCATAAATTGAATCTTGCATGATTAAAATAGTTGGTAAGAAAAGTTAATCCAAAAAATAAATATCTCTGAAATCTTAACTGTTTTCTCTATATATTTCACAACCCCTTTACTGCTTGCTTTATTAATTCTCTAAATTTACTGTTTGATGCAATTGAACTCCCAAAACACTATTTTCTGCTTGTCTAACTAAGTAAATCATTCAATCATTGTTGCTTAGTCCATCAATCATCGTGAGATCGACCCTCATTCACTTGAGGTACTACTTGGTACGACCCGGTGCACTTACCAGTTAATTTGTGGGTTATAAATTCTGCACCAAGTTTTTGGTGCCGTTGCCGGGGATCGACTGTGATTGACAACTATTAGTTGCTTGATTGCTTAGATTAGATAAATTTTTTTCTTTAATTAGTTTTTCTTTGAGTATCATTAATTTTTTTTTATTTTATTTTCCATTTCTTTTCCCTTTTATTCTCTTCAGTTTCGTTCACACCCACCCTATTGCATTTGTTTTGTTTTTACATCCTTTTTTTTTATTTTTATTTTCTTATAATAATTTTTTTAGAAGCCTTCAGTTATTTTGTTCATTTTATTTTCCTTTATTTTCATTGTCCTGCTTATTGTGTTTCATATTACTTCGTTTTGCTCATTACATGCATTCACTTTTTCTTTTCTTTTATTAGTTTTATTTGCTTCTTAGCTTTAATTTTCAAATTTTGCATCAATTAGTTTTCTCTTAATTTCTGAAATTAAGCTTAGTGTCACCTAATTATTTTTATTTTAATTTTCCTGTTCATTTTTTTATATAAAAAATTTGAAATTTTCACTTTAGTTTTATTTATAATTTTCGAACTTTTTGCTTTAATTACTTAGTTGTTTTATTTTATTTCTTTACACAAGTTACCTCACTGGAAATTCTCTGCACTCTGACATAGAGACTCCCATCTTTTCTTGTTTTATGTTTGTTTATGAGCATGAATAGGAATAAGGAACCTCTTATAAATTTTGATCCTGAACCTGAAAGGACTTTGAGGCGACGCTTGCAACAAGCTAGACTTTACAAGTCTAGTGAAAACCTAAACGAGACATTTGAAAAGGAAGCTGCAGAGTCCACTATGGATCATAATCATGCTATTAATACCAATGTAGTAAATCCGAATGAGAATGAACAACCTAGAAGAGTGCTTGGCTCATACACTGCTCCCAATCCAGATCTTTATGGGAAAAGTATTGTGGTGTCTCGTATAGCTACAAACAACTTTGAGCCGAAGCCTCAGTTAGTCACTCTGGTGCAGCAAAATTGTCAGTATCATGGACTCCCGCAGGAAGATCCAAACCAATTCATCTCTGACTTCCTGCAGATTTGTGACACTGTGAAAACAAATGGAGTGAGTCCTGAAGTTTACAAGCTCATGCTCTTTCCATTTGCTGTGAGGGATAGAACAAAGCTGTAGCTAGATTCTCAGCCCAAGGAGAGCTTGAACACTTGGGATAAAGTAATCACTAGATTTTTGTCCAAATTCTTCCCACCACAGAAGCTGACTGATGAGCGGATAATTTATACGCTTTTTGGCAGTATTTTTACATGGTTTTTAGTATGATTTAGTTAGTTTTTAGTATATTTTTATTAGTTTTTAAATAAAATTCATATTTATGGACTTTACTATGAGTTTGTGTGTTTTTCTATGATTTCAGGTAATTTCTGACTGAAATTGAGGGACTTGAGCAAAAATCAGATTCATAGGTTGAAGAAGGACTGCAGATGCTGTTGGATTCTGACCTCCCTGCACTCAAAGTGGATTTTCTGGAGCTACAGAAGTTCAAATGGCACACTCTCAATTGCGTTGGAAAGTAGACATCCAGGGCTTTTCAGCAATATATAATAGTTCATACTTTGCCCGAGTTTAAATGACGCAAACTGGCATTCAACGCCAGCTTTCTGCCCTATTCTAGAGTTAAACGCCAGAAACAAGTTACAAACTGGCGTTTAACTCCAAGGAAGACCTCTACACGTGAAAGCTTCAACACTCAGCCCAAGCACATACCAAGTGGGCCCGGAAGTGGATTTCTGCATCAATTACTTATTTCTGTAACCCTAGTGACTAGTTTAGTATAAATAGAACTTTTTACTATTGTATTAGAGATCTTTTGATCATGTTTTGATGATTGAACCCTCTTTGGGAAGCTGGCCATTCGGCCATGCCTGGACCATTATCACTTATGTATTTTCAACGGTAGAGTTTCTACACACCATAGATTAAGGTGTGGAGCTCTGCTGTTCCTCATGAATTAATGCAAATTACTATTGTTTTTCTATTCAATTCGAGCCTATTTCTTCTCTAAGATATTCATTCGCATACAAGAACATGATGAATGTGATGATTATGTGACGCTCATCATCATTCTCACTTATGAACGCGTGCCTGACAAACACTTCCGTTTTACATGCAAACAAGCTTGAATGCATATCTCTTAGCCTCCTGATCTACGATCAGAGTCTTCGTGGTATAGGCTAGAATTATTGGTGGCCATTCTTGAGATCCGGAAAATCTAAACCTTGTCTGTGGTATTCCGAGTAGGATCTGGGAAGGGATGGCTGTGACGAGCTTCAAACTCGCGAGTGCTGGGCGTAGTGACAGACGCAAAAGGATTACTGAATCCTATTCCAGTATGATCGAGAACCGACAGATGATTAGCCGTGCGGTGATAGCGCATCTTGGACCATTTTCACTGAGAGGACGGGAAGTAGCCATTGAAAACGGTGATGCCCTACATAAAGCTTGCCATGGAAAGGAGTAGGAATGATTGGATGAAGCAGTAGGAAGCAGAGGTTCAGGAGGAACAAAAGCATCTCTATACGCTTATCTGAAATTCTCACAAATAAATTACATAAGTATTTCTATCCTATTTTATATTTTAATTATATTTTAATTATCAATTCATCATAACCATTTGAAATCCGCCTGAATGAGATTTACAAGGTGACCATAGATTGCTTCAAGCCGACAATCTCCATGGGATCGACCCTTACTCACGTAAGGTTTATTACTTGGACGACCCAGT
Organism: Arachis hypogaea; assembly: GCF_003086295.3. NCBI lineage: Eukaryota > Viridiplantae > Streptophyta > Magnoliopsida > Fabales > Fabaceae > Arachis > Arachis hypogaea. Next base: position 106,125,863 of record NC_092047.1, on the reverse strand, counting down.
GCACTTGCTGGTTAGTTGTGCGAAGTTGTGAAGAAGAACTAAGATTATGAATGTGTGTATTAAGTTTTCAGCGCCGTTACTAAGGAATGAACGATCACGATTTTGCATACCAAGTTTTTGGCGCCGTTATCGGGGATTGTTAGAGTTTGGACAACTGACGGTTCATCTTGTTGCTCAGATTAGGTAATTTTATTTTAATTTTAAGCTTTTTGTTTTTATTATTTTTAATTTTTGAAAAATTTTCAAAAAAAAATTAATAAAAATAAATTATTCTATGTTCTTCAGAATTTTTAAGAATGAATTCTAGAGTTTCTTCATGATTTGTTGAAGCCTGGCTGGCTGTCAAGCCATGTCTAAATTTTTGGACTGAGGCTTCCACTTATCTTGGCAAGAGTCCTTGGACTCTCATCTAATCAGCTGTTATATGCCTGATTTGTATCTGCTGAAGCTTGGCTGGCCGTTGGCCATGTCTAGTGTTTTGGACCGGAGCTTTCACTGAAAGCTTGGCTGGCTAGTAAGCCATATCTAATTCCTGGACCGGAGCTTTAGACTAACATTGCATGATTCCTGGAATTCTCATTAAAAAAATTTTGAAATCCTTATTTTTCTTTTCCAATTAATTTTCGAAAAAAAATCCAAAATTTTTTTTTTAATAAAATCATAAAAAACAAAAAATTTTATGTTTCTTGTTTGAGTCTTGTGTTAAATTTTAAGTTTAGTGTCAATTGCATGTTTTTAAAATTTGTGCATTTTTCGAAAACTCATGCATGGTGTTCTTCATAATCTTCAAGTTGTTCTTGATGATTTGCTTTGTTTGATCTTTGCATTTTTATGTTTTGTGTCTTTTCTTGTTTTTCATATGCATTTTCAATTTGTTAGTGTCTAAAGTTTGAAAATTTCTAAGTTTGTTGTCTTGCATGTTTTTCTTTTCTTAAAAATTTTCAAAAATAAGTTCTTGGTGTTCATCTTGACATTCAAAGTGTTCTTGATGTTCATCTTGACATTCAAAGTGTTCTTGCATGCATTATGTGTTTTGATTCATAATTTTCATGTTTTGAGTCTTTTTATTATTTTTCTCTTTCATCATAAAAAATTCAAAAATAAAAAAAATATCCTTCCCTTTTTCTTCTCATAAAATTCGAAAATTTGAGTTGACTTTTTCAAAAAATTTTAAAATCTAGTTGTCTTTTATGAGTCAAATCAAATTTTCAATTTAAAAATTCTATCTTTTTCAAATCTTTTTCATTTTTTCTTTCACTATTTCGAAATTTTTAAAATTTATTTTCAAAATCTTTTTCTTATTTCTATTTCATATTTTCGAAATTAATGCTAACAATTAATGTGATTGATTCAAAAATTTTAAGTTTGTTACTTGCCTAGTAAGAAAGTAATCAACTTTAATTTTCAAAATCAAATCTTTTTAAATTTCTTTTTCAAATCTTTTTCAAAATAAATTTCAATGACATCTTCTTCAAAATCAATTTCAAAATCTTTTCTAACTTCTTATCTTTTCAAAATTGATTTTCAAATCTTTTTCAATTAATCTTATCTTTTTGTTTGATTCTTATCTTTTTCAAAACTACCTAACTAATTTTCTCTCTCTAATTTTCGAAAATCACTAACCTCTTTTTCAAAATTTCTTTTCATTAACTAATCATTTTAAATTTTAATCTTAATTTTATTCCTTTTCATATTTTCGAATTTTAACTTTAATTTTAAATTAAAAACAAAAACAAAAATATTCTTATTTTATTTATTTAATTTTCGAATTCTTCTCTCTCTCACCCCCTTCTATTTATTTATTTATCTACTAACACTTCTCTTCTACTCAAATTCGAACCCACTCTTCTCTTCTGTGTTCAAATTTTTATCTTTTCCTTCTTCTTTTCTTCTCTTCTTATACTTACATAAGGAATCTCTATACTGTGACATAGAGGATTTCATATTTTCTTTTGTGTTTTCTTCTTTTTTATATGAGCAAGAACAAGGATAAGAACATTCTTGTTGAAACTGATCCTGAATCTGAAAGGACTCTGAAGAGGAAGCTAAGGGAAGCTAAAGCACAACTCTCTGGAGAAAATCTGATAGAAATTTTCGAAAAAGAAGGAGGCATGGCCGAAAATAATAACAATGCAAGGAAGATGCTTGGTGACTTTACTGCACCAAATTCCAATTTACATGGAAGAAGCATCTCAATCCCTGCCATTGGAGTAAACAATTTTGAGCTAAAGCCTCAATTAGTTTCTCTGGTGCAACAGAACTGCAAGTTTCATGGACTTCCATAAGAAGATCCTTTTCAGTTTTTAACTGAATTCTTGCAAATCTGTGATACTGTTAAGACCAATGGGGTTGATCCCAAGGTCTACAAGCTTATGCTTTTCCCGTTTGCTGTAAGAGACAGAGCTAGAATATGGTTGGACTCTCAACCTAAAGATAGCCTGAACTCTTGGGATAAGCTGGTCACGGCTTTCTTAGCCAAGTTTTTTCCTCCTCAAAAGCTTAGCAAGCTTAGAGTGGATGTTCAAACCTTCAAACAGAAAGAATGTGAATCCCTCTATGAAGCTTGGGAGAGATATAAGCAACTGACCAAAAAGTGTCCTTCTGACATGCTTTCAGAATTGACCATCCTGGATATATTCTATGATGGTCTGTCTGAATTATCAAAGATGTCATTGGACCATTCTGCAGGTGGATCCATTCACCTAAAGAAAACGCATGCAGAAGCTCAGGAACTCATTGACATGGTTGCAAATAACCAGTTTATGTACACTTCTGAAAGGAATCCTGTGAGTAATGGGACGCCTCAGAGGAAGGGAGTTCTTGAAATTGATACTCTGAATGCCATATTGGCTCAGAATAAAATATTGACTCAGCAAGTCAATATGATTTCTCAGAGTCTGAATGGATTGCAAGCTGCATCCAACAGTACTCAAGAGGCATCTTCTGAAGAAGAAGCTTATGATCCTGAGAACCCTGCAATAGCAGAGGTGAATTACATGGGGGAACCCTATGGAAATACCTATAATCCCTCATGGAGAAATCATCCAAATTTCTCATGGAAGGATCAACAAAAGCCTCAACAAGGCTTTAATAATGGTGGAAGAAACAGGTTTAACAATAGCAAGCATTTTCCATCATCCACTCAGCAACAGACAGAGAATTCTGAGCAGAATCCATCTAGCTTAGCAAATATAGTCTCTGATCTATCTAAGGCCACTTTAAGTTTCATGAATGAAAAAAGGTCCTCCATTAGAAATTTGGAGGCACAAGTGGGCTAGCTGAGTAAAAGGGTCACTGAAACTCCTCCTAGTACTCTCCCAAGCAATACAGAAGAGAATCCAAAAAGAGAGTGCAAGGCCATTACCTTACTTGGTGTGGCCGAACCCAGAAAGGAGGAGGAGGATGTGAATCCTAGTGAGGAAGACCTCCTGGGACGTTCACTGACCAATAAGGGGCTCCTCAATGAGGATCTGAAGGAATCTGAGGCTCATACAGAGACCATAGAGATTCCATTCAACTTGCTTTTGCCCTTCATGAGCTCTGATGAGTATTCTTCCTCTGAAGAGGATGAAGACATTACTGAAGAGCAAGTTGCTAAATACCTTGGTACAATTATGAAGCTGAATGCCAAATTATTTGGTAATGAGACTTGGGAAGATGAACCTCCCTTGCTCACTAATGAACTGAATGCATTGGATAGGCAAAAATTACTTCAAAAGAAACAGGATCCTGGTAAATTCCTAATTCCATGTAACATAGACACCATGACCTTTGAGAAGGCTCTGTGTGACCTGGGGTCAGGAATAAACTTAATGCCACTCTCTGTAATGGAGAAACTTGGGATCCTTGAGGTACAAGCTGCCAGAATCTCATTAGAGATGGTAGACAACTCAAGAAAACAGGCTTATGGACTAGTAGAGGACGTGCTAGTAAAGGTTGAAGGCCTTTACATCCCTGCTGATTTCATAATCCTAGACACTGAGAAGGATGAGAATGAATCCATCATCCTTGGAAGACCCTTCCTAGCCACAGCAAGAGCTGTGATTGATGTGGACAGAGGAGAATTGGTCCTGCAACTGAATGAGGACAACCTTGTGTTTAAAACTCAAGGATCTCCTTCTGTAACCATGGAGAGTAAGCATGAAAAGCTTCTCTCACTGCAGAGTCAACCAAAGCCCCCACAGTCAAACTCTAAGTTTGGTGTTGGGAGGCCACAATCAAACTCTAAGTTTGGTGTTGAACCCCCACATTCAAATTCTAAGTTTGGTGTTGGGAGGTCCCAACAATGCTCTGAACATCTGTGAGGCTCCATGAGAGCTCATTGTCAAGCTATTGACTTTAAAAAGAAGCGCTTGTTGGGAGGCAACCCAATGTTATTTAATTATATCTATTTATTTTCTATTGTTATTTTATGTTTTTTTTTTAGGTTGATGATCATGTGGAGTCACAAAAACTACTGAAAAATCAAAAATAGAATAAAAAATACCATTAAAAATAGCTCACCCTGGAGGAAGAGCTTACTGGCATTTAAATGCCAGTAAGAAGTATCAAACTGCCGTTTAACGCCAGAAAGAAGCATCAAGCTGGCGTTAAACGCCAGAAACAAGCACCAGACTGGCGTTTAACGCCAGAACAGAGCATGGAAGTGGCGTTAAACGCCAGAAACAGGCTACATTTGGGCATTTAACGCCAAAAACGCCAGTATTGCATACAAAGGGCGTTTTGCACGCCTAATTGGAGCAGGGATGCTAAATCCTTGACCCCACAGGATCCCCCACAGGATCTGTGGACCCCACAGGATTCCCACCTACTCTAACTCTTTCTCTTCACACCTTTTCATAACCCTCTTCCCCAAATACCCTTTACCAATCACCTCAATCACTCTTCCCCATCACCTCTTAACCACTCACATCCCTCCACTCTTCCCCATAAACCCCACCTACCTCCAAAATTCAAACTTTTTTCCCTCCCAAACCCAACCCTAATGGCCGAACCCTAAACCTCCCTCCACTCCTATATAAACCTCTCATTCCTTCTTCTTTTTCACCCAACACAACCCTTTCTTCTTCCCCTTGGCCGAATACACACCTCTCTCCCTCTCCTCCATTATTCTTCCTCTTCTCCTTCTTTCTTTCTTCTTTTGCTCAGGGACGAGCAAACATTTTAAGTTTGGTGTGGTAAAAGCATTGCTTTTTATTTTTCCATAACCATTAATGGCACCTAAGGCCAGAGAAACCTCAAGAAAGAGGAAAGGGAAGGCAATTGCTTCCACCTCTACAATTCGACTGGAATTGACATAGAGGGAGACATCCTCATTGATGAGGACAAGCCCATCACTAAGAAAAGGATGGAACAAATAAGAGATCATGGACCTCAACAAGAGCATGAGGAAATTCCTCACCATGAAATCCCTGAGATACCTCAAGGGATGCACTTCCCTCCACAAAACTATTGGGAGCAAATCAACACTTCTCTAGGAGAATTAAGTTCCAACATAGGACAACTAAGGATGGAGCACCAAGAGCACTCCATCATCCTCCATGAGTTTAGAGAAGATCAAAGAGCTATGAGGGAGGAGCAACAAAGATAAGGAAGAGACATAGAGGAGCTCAAGAGCACCATTGGTTCTTCAAGAAGAGGAAGACGACACCCTCACTAAGGTGGACCCATTCCTTAATCTTCTTGTTCTTATTTTCCTATTTTTCGTTTACTATGCTTCATGTTTATTTATGTTTGTGTCTTTATTACATGATCATTAGTGTTTAAGTGTCTATGTCTTAAAGCTATGAATGTCCTATGAATCCATCACCTCTCTTAATTGAAAACTGTTCTAAAAAAAAAAGAACAAGAAGTACATAGTTTCGAATTCATCCTTGAAACTAGTTTAATTATTTTGATGTGGTGACAATACTTTTTGTTTTCTGAATGAATGCTTGAACAGTGCATATGTCTTTTGATATTGTGGTTTATGAATGTTAAATATGTTGGCTCTTGAAAGAATGATGAAAAAGGAGAAATGTTATTGATAATCTGAAAAATCATAAAATTGATTCTTGAAGCAAGAAAAAGTAGCGAATACAAAATCTTGCGAAAAAAAAAAGAGAAGAGAAAAGAAAAATGCCAAAAAAAAAAAAGAAGCAAGCAGAAAAAGCCAAAAGCTCTTTAAACCAAAAGGTAAGAGCAAAAAGCCAATATCCCTTAAAACCAAAAGGCAAGGGTAATAAAAAGGATCCAAGGCTTTGAGCATCAATAGATAGGAGGGCCTAAAGGAATAAAATCCTGGCCTTAGCGGCTAAACCAAGCTGTCCCTAACCATGTGCTTGTGGCGTGAAGGTGTCAAGTGAAAATTTAAGACTGAGCGGTTAAAGTCAAGGTCCAAAGCAAAAAAAGAGTGTGCTTAAGAACCCTGGACACCTCTAATTGGGGACTTTAGCAAAGCTGAGTCACAATCTGAAAAGGTTCACCCAGTTATGTATCTGTGGCATGTATGTATCCGGTGGTAATACTGGAAAACAGAGTGCTTAGGGCCACGGCCAAGACTCATAAAGTAGCTGTGTTCAAGAATCAACATACTGAACTAGGAGAATCAATAACACTATCTAAAATCTAAGTTCCTATAGATGCCAATCATTCTGAACTTCAATGGATAAAGTGAGATGCCAAAACTATTCAAGAGGCAAAAAGCTACTAGTCCCGCTCATCTGATTGGAACTAAGTTTCATTGATATTTTGGAATTTATAGTATATTCTCTTCTTTTTATCCTATTTTATTTTCAGTTGCTTGGGGACAAGCAACAATTTAAGTTTGGTGTTGTGATGAGCGGATAATTTATACGCTTTTTGGCAATATTTTTACATGGTTTTTAGTATGATTTAGTTAGTTTTTAGTATATTTTTATTAGTTTTAAATAAAATTCACATTTCTGAACTTTAATAAGAGTTTGTGTATTTTTCTGTGATTTCATGTAATTTCTGGCTGAAATTGAGGGACTTGAGCAAAAATCAGATTCAAAGGTTGAAGAAGGACTGCAGATGCTGTTGGATTCTGACCTCCCTACACTCAAAGTGGATTTTCTGGAGCTACAAAAGTTCAAATGGCACGCTCTCAATTGCGTTGGAAAGTAGACATCCAGGGCTTTTCAGAAATATATAATAGTCCATACTTTGCCCGAGTTTAGATGACGAAAACTGGTGTTCAACGCCAGCTTTCTGCCCTATTCTGGAGTTAAACGCCAGAAACAGGTTGCAAAGCAGAGTTAAACGCCAGAAACAAGTTACAAACTGGCGTTTAACTCCAAGGAAGACCTCTACACATGAAAGCTTCAACGCTCAGCCCAAGCACACACCAAGTGGGCCCGGAAGTGGATTTCTGCATCAATTACTTATTTCTGTAACCCTAGTGACTAGTTTAGTATAAATAGAACTTTTTACTATTGTATTAGGGATCTTTTGATCATGTTTTGATTATTGAAACCTCTTTGGGAGGCTGGCCATTCGGCCATGTCTGGACCATTATCACTTATGTATTTTCAACGGTAGAGTTTCTACACACCATAGATTAAGGTGTGGAGCTCTGTTGTTCCTCATGAATTAATGCAAAGTACTATTGTTTTTCTATTCAATTCGAGCCTATTTCTTCTCTAAGATATTCATTCACACACAAGAACATGATGAATGTGATGATTATGTGACGCTCATCATCATTCTCACTTATGAACCCGTGCCTGACAAACACTTCCGTTCTACATGCAAACAAGCTTGAATGCATATCTCTTAGCCTCATGATCTACGATCAGAGTCTTCATGGTATAGGCTAGAATTATTGGCAGCCATTCTTGAGATCCGGAAAGTCTAAACCTTGTCTGTGGTATTCCGAGTAGGATCTGGGAAGGGATGGCTGTGACGAACTTCAAACTCGCGAGTGCTGGGCGTAGTGACAGACGTAAAAGGATTACTGAATCCTATTCCAGTATGATCAAGAACCGATAGATGATTAGCCATTCACTGACAGCGCATCTTGCGTGTACCAATTGAATTACTTTGAAAAAAAGAAATGAAACTGAAAAAATGAATGCTTTCTTCGGAAAAAGAGATTTTGTTTTGATAGAAGGGGCCCTCTTTGGATTCGAAATCCGACTAATATTCATTAATGATTGGATGAAGACAGCAGGAAGCAGAGGTTTAAGAGGAACAAAATCATCTCTATACGCTTATCTGAAATTCTCACCAATGAATTACATAAGTATTTCTATCCTATTTTATATTTTAATTATATTTTAATTATCAATTCACCATAACTATTTGAAATCCGCCTGAATGAGATTTACAAGGTGACCATAGATTGCTTCAAGCCGACAATCTCCGTGGGATCGACCCTTACTCACGTAAGGTTTATTACTTGGACGACCCAGTGCACTTGCTGGTTAGTTGTGCGAAGTTGTGAAGAAGAACTAAGATTATGAACGTGCGTATTAAGTTTTCAGCACCGTTACCAAGGAATGAATGATCACGATTTTGCATACCACTGACTAAGCTAAGGGTAGAGGTTCAGACCTTCAGACAAAAAGATAGTGTGACCCTTTATGAAGCTTGGAAGAGGTACAAGCTGCAGACCAGGAAATGCCCCACCTGACATGTTTTCTAAATGGACCCAGCTGGAGATCTTTTATGAGGACCTCTGTGAAATATCCAAAATGTGTTTAGATAATTCTGCAGGTGGTTCATTGCACATGAAGAAAATGCCTGAAGAGACTACTGAGCTTATTAAATTGGTTGCTAACAACCAATATCTTTACTCCTCTAACAAGATTCTTGTGAACTCTGGAACTCCTCAGAAGAAAGAAATTTTGGAAGTAGAGACCTTAGATGCTATTCTTGCTCAGAACAAAGCCATGTCTCAACAGATTAATATGCTTACTCAACACTTGAGTGGGATGCAAGTTTCAGCTGTCAATGCTCAAAATGCCCCTCAAGAGACTCCATATGACATGAATGGTGGCTTCATTTAAGGTGAGAATTATGACTATGCTCAATTTCCTTCTGAACAGGTCAACTATATGGAGAATGCCCTTAGAAACCCCAATAATGATCCATATGCCAAGACCTATAATTAGGGAGGAGAAATCACCCAAATCTAGGGTGGAGAGAGCAACCTCAGAGGCCACAGAATTTTAATAATAATTCTCAGGGAGGTTTTTAACAAAATAATTTTAATAACCACCAGTTTCAGTCATCTCAGCAAGTAACTCCTCAGTCTCAAAAGACTACTGATTTGGAAGCACTAATGGCGAGTTTTATACAGGAAACCAGAGCATCAATCAAGAACTTGGAGATTCAGATGGGTCAATTAGCCACAAAAGTTAATAAAATTGATTAGAAGACTACTAATAGCCTTCCTGGTAACACAATTCTAAACCCAAGAGAGGAATGCAAGGCTATCACCTTGATAAGTGGACAAGTGGCAAGTACGAAAGTACAAGTTACTGAAGAGCCAGTTGAAAAAGAAGCTCCAGAGCAGACTGAAGATACAGTAGTACACGCCCCTCCTAGGCATGCAGACAACCCTTTTTTAGTCACTCTTGACACACATCCAACATTACCTAAAGCTCCTGAATACAAGCCTAAATTGCCATATCCTCAGAGACTTCAAAAGGAGACCAAGGACAAGCAGTTTTCAAAGTTCTTGGAAGTCTTCAGAAAGTTGCAAATCAATATTCCTTTTGTTGAGATTTTGGAGCAAATGTCTCTCTATGTTAAATTCATGAAGAAGTTGTTATCAAAGAAGAAGCCTTTAAAGGGAGATGAGACAGTGGTCTTGACTAAAGAATGTAGTGCCATAATTCAGAATAACTTTCCAAGGAAGATGCCAGATCCAGGGAGCTTTCAAATTCCATGTACCATTGGGAACACCACCTTTGAGAAAGCCCTATGTGATCTGGGTGCAAGCATAAATCTAATGCCTTTGTTTGTGATGAAGAAATTGCAAATCCAAGAGGCACAACTCACAAGGATAGCATTACAAATGGTAGACAAATCCTTAAAGCCTGCATGTGGATTAGTGGAGAATATCTTGGTCAAAGTGGATAAGTTCTTCCTCCCGGTAGATTTTGTGATTCTTGACACGGAAGAGGATGAGAATGCCTCTATAATTCTAGGAAGGCCATTCCTAGCCACTGGGAGAGCTCTGATTGATGTGGAAGAAGGTGAATTAGTGCTTAGAGTGCATAATGAACAACTGATCTTTCATGTCTTCGAAGATGTACATTCATCAGGTAAAGAAGAGAGGTGCATGCAGACTGAGCTTATTGATCCAAACCTTTAAAAACCCTCTGATGATGCACAACAGAATCTGCAGCTCAAACCTCCTTTGGTGACAATCAACAAAATTTTTTCTGACATCAAACCTAAGTTTGGTGTCAGGAATACATCATCCACCAAGGAGGAGGTCCCCAAAAAGAAGAAAGTACCCAGGGGATGGAGAAATAAAAAGATTTCCATTGAAGACTTCTCCCCAGGAATGAAGGTGGTATTCACTGCATGCCCAATCTTGCCTCATACAGTGAACATGATCCTGTCTCTTAAGCATATAGAGTTGATCCATGAGAGCACAGGGAAGAAGTTTACAGTGAGGGGTGAAGAGCTGAGCCCCTATGATCCTCCTCCTTAGAGGAGCTCACCGTCAAGTTAGTGACGGTAAAGAAGCGCTTGTCGGGAGGCAACCCGGTATTTTTGTATCCTTAAGTTTGATTGTTACTTTGATTTTTTTTACTTTAGTTATTTATTTAAGTTTTGTTTGAGTTTCTACTGTTTTTCCTGTGTTTTATGTGTATTTGGATCATGCAGAGTGATTAGAACAGAAACAGGTGCATTAAGACAAAGTGCCGGACACCCTGGAGGGAGTTGTTGCGGACAGGGTGGCGCCTAACTTCACTTTCTGAAGTTAGGCGCCATTTGTGCGTGCAAGTAGATGTTCTCCACTGGGTGTTGGCACCTAACTTCACTTTCTTAGGCGCCACTAAAAAAGGGGGGTTCACACCTAACTTGGGTTGCACCAAGTTAGGCGCTAGAAGGATAGTTCCATTCATGAGGCTTGGCGCTAACTCCACCTCCACCAAGTTAGACGCCAAGTTGCTTGCTTTGCCCATCTTAAAACAAAATCATACATTCCTACACCAAATCTCATGATTTATTCCCCACACCCTTTCCTAATTCCACTTTCCTTTATTTCCCTCCCCATATATTCTTTTATCAAAACCCCTTTGACTAAAGAACCCACTCCCACCCGTGATCATCCCCAATCCTTTTCACCCTATTTCCCCTATAACCCCCCTTCATCACCTAATATATATATACCCCTTAAAAAAATAAAATCAATAAAATCAATAAATAAATATATATTAATTAATTTTAACCTCTCTTGTCCTTTTATCATTGTCTTTTTCTTTTGTAATATATATATATATATATATTTAATTAATTTTAACCTCTCTTGTCCTTTTATCATTGTCTTTTTCTTTTGTAGTATTTTTTGTTTTTCATCATCCGTGCACCTTTTATGTCTCTCTTTTTTTTTCAGTTTTTCTTTGCTTGAGGACAAGCAAACTTTTAAGTTTGATGTTGTCGCTTCGCTTGTGGCTTTTTTGTTTATTTTAATGGCACCAAAGAGAGACGAATCATCTTCACGGAGGAGCACAGCCTGAAGAATGAGACGACCACTAGGATAACTGAGGTGGTTGAGTTCCTTTCATTCTATATTTTCTTCCATTCTTATTATGTTATATTCCTGTTTTCTGCTATTTTACTTGAATGTTTGCATGATCTTTAGTAATTTTGAGTCCTATGTTCTAGTTTAATTCTGTTATTTTGAAATTTTAGTTATTTATCTTTTAATTGAAGAGATGTCTCATGTACCGCTCACTGATCTTGAATCTAAAAAGAAAAAGAAAAAGAAGTGATGTATTGCATGAGAAATTGAGTTTATATTAAAGAGTAGTCTTATTTACTTAATTGTGGTGGTATTATCTATGATTCTGAACGCATGATATGAACAATGCATATTTTAATTTGAATCAAAGGATGTTGATGCATGAGGAACAAGAATTTAGAGAACTATTATGAACTCTCTGAAGTAAAAAAAAGCTTAATCCTTGAAGTAAAAGAAACAACAAAAGAAAAATAAAAGCAAGGTCCAAGGCTCTGAGCATCAATGACTAGGGAGGTCAAACATGATTAAAAGCTCAAAGAGTTGTTTCCCTAGTCATATGCTTGTGGTGTAATTGTGTCAAGTAATCCTTGAGACAGAGCACTAAGATTCAAGATCAAGTGAATTTAACAGAGTATGCCAAAGGCTTTGAGCACCACTGTCTGGGAGTAACTGAAACAAAAATCAGAACCTAAAGAGAGTTTTTCAGTTAAGTGTTTGTGGTGTTTTTGTGTCAAGTAAAGCTTGAAATAAAGCATTTAAAGTCACGGCTAGGCTCAAGGTGCAAAGCACCAAAGAAAAGAGAATGAAATAAAATTTACTGTGTTCAAGGATTAAACCAAAGTATAAAGGCCAGAAAATTCATAATATTATCCGAATTCCAATTCCAAATGACAGTGACATTCCTCTGATTCAAAGGATAGTGAGATGCCAAAACTGTTCATGTAACACCCTAATATTCAAATCCTTATGCTCGAGTCATAAGTCAATGATAATAAGGTGGTACGACTCTCAAGTGGATTTTTAATACATAGTTTATAAGTAAAATTGAAAGGAGTATTAAACGAGAAACCTGAAAAGGAGTAAAAATAAAATTACGAATATCGTAGTGCTCAAGTATCGACAACTAAAAGATAAAGCGTGAAGTCGAAAACGATATACAGATAAAGGCATAAAGGAGAGTAAGAGAATGACAGTATATAGATACATAATATAAGTAAATAGCCACTAGTCATGACCCGCAAATTTTAGGCCGGGTAGGGTACAGTATGAAAGTAGTTGACAACAGTATCTCCTAATCTCTCCCAAAAGAAACATAAGAGCCTCTATAGGCAAGTTCAAAAGAGTTCAATACATAATATAAGCCTTTCCAAATAAAGGTGAAGATATTCTAAGCAAAATATAAAGTAGAGAATATAAAGATCTTCGCCATCTCTCAGATGAACCACAGCTCACTTCTGAGCACCTGGACCTGTATCTGAAAAATAAGAGATATATACGGAATGAGAACCCCCGATCCATGGGTTCCCAGTACGGTAAAAGTGCCAAATAAATACAATGCATTGTAATAAAAACTCACTAAGCATCCTAAACTTCCTTTTACCAAATATTCATCATATGTTCTCGCTAATCCATAAATAGGCAACTGTCATAAGGGAATGCAAAATCTGGTTCATATTCCTCAAGCTTCCCAACTTTCTAATTCTCCGACAATTCACAATCAGAATTATAAACGAAACCATTCCCAGCCATTTTGTCTCAACAATTCTATATCGTTACCTCATATCCTCACCTAGAGCAAGTGAAATCACTTCACTGCGTCTACCCAGGGAGCGCATATGATCTCATTATCAACCTAGAGCAAGTGAAATCACTTCACTGCGTCTATCCAGGGAACTCAAATTATCCCATTCATCAATAATCATCATTTTAAATTAATCATATCATTATTCCATCTCAACAAGAACAGCCCTCAGTGTCAACCGACACCAACATGAGGGACCTCTCAGTTGTACAAATACAATCAATACAGACAATTCAAAACATATGAATTGCTATATCATATATGCTATAGTCAGGTAACATAGCATATATGATATAGCAATTCAAAACAAATAGGCAAACCCAAACAATTCAAACATATGCAAATGATATGTGCCTGCTGCCCTATGGCTGATGAGTCTCATCTGTCAGTTAAAAAGCCAACCCGACAAGTTCTGGTAGCTAACCATTGGACTGTCCCTCTGTCGTGCATCCCCAACTCAATTTATTCACAATCATAATCATAATCACACAACACACACACTGGTGTTTATTCATGGGGGCGAGCTCATCCGAAACTTTCATAGTGTCTGGCCATACTTACGATATAGAGTCAGTAGAATCTTGAATCTCAACCTGGAGTAAGTGGAGCAGACCCACTGCATCTACCCAAGGAAAGTCGAGACTCAGATAGTTTCAATCTCAAATCATACTGGACTGGGAGCAAGTGGGGGCTAACCACTGCATCTACCCCAGGAGTCTCAAAACCAAACCCAGAGCAAGTGGAATCACTCTATTGCATCTACCCAGGCAGGTATATCTCACCACATTCCGGAGCAAGTAGATCAATGCCACTGCATCTACCCAGGTAGGTATATCTCACCACATCCCGGAGCAAGTGGAGCAATGCCACTGCATCTACCCAGACAAACCCAAACAATTCAAACATATGCAAATGATGTATGCCTGCCCTATGGCTGATGAGTCTCATCTGTCGGTTATAAAGCCAACCTGACAAGTTCTGCTAGCTAACCATTGGACTGTCCCTCTATCGTGCATCCCCAACTCGAGTTATTCACAATCATAATCATAATCACACAACACCCACACTGGTGTTTATTCACGGGGGTGAGCTCATCTGAAACTTTCACAGTGTCTGGCCATACTTATGACATAGAGTCAGCAGAATCTCGAATCTGAACTTGGAGCAAGTGGAGCAGACCCACTGCATCTACCCAAGGAAAGTCGAGACTCCGATAGTTTCAATCTCAAATCATACTGGACTGGGAGCAAGTGGGGGCTAACCACTGCATCTACCCCAGGAGTCTCAAAACCAAACCCAGAGCAAGTGGAATCACTCCACTGCATCTACCCAGGCAGGTATATCTCACCACATCCCGGAGCAAGTGGATCAATGCCACTGCATCTACCCAAACAGGTATATCTCACCACATCCCGGAGTAAGTTGGGCGAAACCGCAACCTTTGCGTCTACCCGGAGAGCCTCTATACTAACCAACCTGGAGCAAGTGGAGCGCAACCACAACCCTTGCATCTACCCAGGAGGTACATTCTCATATGCCCAGGAGGAACCAAGGAGTGGATCCTAACCTCCCACCATCTCGTTGGGAACGATTTTACAATACCAGGAAGAACAAGGAAGGGGATCCTCACCTTCCTTCATTTCTCTGGGGTCGCACTTTCGAGAAAGAGAGCTCAAGATAAAACAATCATTCAAAATCGATTTTCATTTCCAGCCATAAATCAATATTTATCATAGCCATCCGGCTCATAACATAACCCATAACCAGCCAATAATCATTATTAAATACAGCCCTTCGGCTCACGGCATACACCGCACTTCCATCATCACCCTCAGTAACTCATACAATCATCATTACTCATCATTCATCATTGATTCTCACTTTACTTCATCCACAAGTTACCACATGTCCTAGCTTCTTTTCATTACTAGGCATACTATTAAGATTTAGGACTTAGAGGATGAAAATGGAGGCTTAGAAGTCTAAAATTCGGCTTTAAAAACTCAATCAACTTTTGCTGAAAACAGGGTCACGCGTGCGCGTCGCCCATGCACATGCATGGAAGGCTAAAAACGTAGAGTGACGCGTGAGCGTCACTCATGCGCACGCATGGAAAGCAGAGAGATCAAGTGACGCGTGCGTGTCAGTCACGCGTATGCGTGGGTGCGTTTTGTACCCCTCGCACAAAACCAGCACAATACCAGCGCAACTCTCTGGATTTTCTACTGGGCACTTGCATCAATACAGCTACGCGTACGTGTCGCCAGGCGCACGCGTGAGAGAGTAAAAATCGTGAGTGACGCATGCGTGTCGGCCATGCGTGCGCGTCGGAGTACATTTTACCAAAAATTTTTCTAAGTTAAAAAGCTGCAGGATTACATTTTCAAACCCCAAAATTCCGACACACATAACTTCTTTTACAAAATTCTTTTTTCAACCTTTTCTAGACCGTTGGAAAGATCGTTGAATGAACTTTCATAAAAATTCTATTTTGAAGAATTCCTAACTCTGAGGACCGAGTTACGGACCGTCGAAGTTGGTCAAAAATCAATTTTTACCCAAAAACAGAAATTACCAATTTTTCCAATGTTCACAAGCTAAATTCGTTTCCACTCATTCAAATGACCACAACCCAACCACATTCACATAATTACACTCAACCAAAACCAAACCTACCTCATCTACACAATTTCACTCAAAACTATCAAATTCCATCCTCAATTCCTCAAACCTTATTATTCAATAATCAAACCAATTATTCACATGCTAAATATATAAAATCCATCCAATCTCTTATATCATCACACAATACACACATCAACTTACCTTCCTTACCTCTTTCCGGCCTCCGGTCCAAAATTCACGGCCTCCGGCCCAAATTCACAATTTGAATGCATATCCCACAAACCAATATTCATTATCCAATTCATCAAATTCTCAACACACCAAACATAAAAATTTACATAATTCTCAACCCAATCATTAATTCACATTACATATCAACTATGTATATTAGTACCAACCATTTACACAATCCAAACTTAATCCTAGGGGCGTCTAGCCTACGAATTCTCATCACACCACACGGTACTTAATTGAAACTTAAACCGTACCTCTTGTAGCAAAAAATAATTGAGCTTCTTCTTGAGAGTCTCCACCAACCCTTAGCTCCAAGCCTCACCAGGGTCCCACAAGCAATATCAATCTTAAAAATTGTGCACCAAAATCACCCAATACTCTAACATAATCAATTTTCACAATTATAATTAACCTAGGGTTCATGAAGTTGATAAATCACAAAGGTTCGAGGGTTCCTTACCTTAACCCACGAAATTGGTTAATGAAACTCACCAATGGCTCATACTAGAGCACTCCTAAACAATCACAATCACAAGATTTCCTCAAAACCCAAACCAAATTCGAATTTAAAGAGAAAAATGAAAATTGGGCAGAGGACAGTGGAATACTCACCACAAAACTTAGATAGAATTATAGAGGATGAGAAGAGCGACGCATGGCTCGTCAATCGGAGTTCCGGAGAGAAAGTTATGGTGATTTGAAGTTTGATGGAGTTAGGATTTTCTCTCTTCTTCTCCTCTTCTACATTTCAGCGCCCCTCTCTCATTTTCTAGGGTAAATGAGCTGAAATACTCATAACTAATGTTTATATATGTTGGGTCTTGGGCTCACTTAGGCCCGGTTCACTTGGTTTGGTCCGTTAGCCCAATTTTGGGCCAAAATCTTTAAGATTAGAGTTTTAAATTGTATTTTAAATATTTCTATCTTCCCAAATTATAAATTATTATTTCTTAAAATTATTCACTTCTAATTAATTTTCTCAGCCACAGTACTTGACAGATCGCAGCCGGTACTGCCGGTCAAATTTCTAGTGCGCATTTTTTTATCCAGAAAACTATGTTTTTCGACTCAGAAAAATTCACTGAGTCTAAATATCATATTTAAATTATCAAATTCCGATTGCTAAATTTTCTAACCATATTCGCTCCTATTTAATTTATTATTTAATTAATTACGGTTTAACCGAGTTTTACAGTTCAGGAGTGTAGTGTATAAACCCCACTTTAAGAAGAGACAGGAGCTTAAATGAACACTCACTTCTTATGCAAATTCACATCCTAAGCCTATATTAGTTTTGGTTGCTTGAGGACAAGTAACAATTCAAGTTTGGTATTGTGATGCGTGAGCATTTTCTCTATCTTTTCCTAGTGAATTTGCATTCGAATTGTTGAGTTTAATCAAGATTTAAATATCTTTTAGCCACCATGTATGCTACTTTGAGTTGTGTGTAATTCTTTTTATTTCAGGTAGCATTCAGATGGATTTGATGGAGTTTCTGTAGAAAAAGAGAAGAAAGTGAATGATGTTGTCAATTCTGACCTCATTGCACTCCAACAAAAATAACTTGAGTTATAGAGGTCCAATTGACGTGATTTCAGCGATATTGAAAAGCTAACTTCTAGAGCTTTCCAACGATATAAAATAGTATACACTTCTCTCCTATTTGGTATGGTCAAGGTGGCGCCTAACTTGGAGTTTCTCAAGTTAGGCATCAGAAATAGAAACTCCGCAATTGCGTTCAGCCAAGGTGGTGCCTAACTTGGAATTTCCCAAGTTAGGCGCCATATGAAGGGAGAAGCCTCAAGTTTCAATCTTCCAGGGCAGTGCCTAGCTTCACTTTTGTGAAGTTAGGCGCCAGTTAAACTTGAAGGCATGGTCCCCACGCCAAATCAAGGCATCAATGAAGATTTTATTTAATTTTGATTAAAACTTTATTTTAATTACAAATAGGAAAAGATATTATTTAGTTTTAGAAAATATATTTTACATTAATTAGGATTAGATATAAAAGGGAAAAGAATCAGCCATTCGGGCTCTTCTCGGCTCTCTTACCTCATTCCGCACTTTACAATTTTTCAGAATCCTTTTTTTCTCTCTGAACCATGAGCAACTAAACCTCCACTGTTAAGGTTAGGAGCTCTGTTTATTCTATGGATTAATACTATTAATTTTCTATTTTAATTCATGTATTGATTTCAATTTCAAGAATTGTTTTCGTTCTTTATCTTATAAATTTGGGTGGAATGGAAGTATGACCTTATTCTATTTGAGTTCTTGTAAAACTTGGAAAAGCTCTTTACCTGAACAACAGCTTGAAAACATATTCTCCTAAATCACTAATTATCTGGACTTAACGGGATACGTGACATATAATCCTCTTATGTTTGGGTAATTAGGATTTCTGTGGCACATAAACTAGAATTGAACTTAACCCTCTAATTGGAATCAAGTGACCAAGGAATTGGCGGTTGATAAAGGTTAGAAGAGACTAAAAAGGTCTAAGGAATTAGGGTTTAGTCACATATAGTTTGCCATGAATTGAATCTTGCATGATTAAAATAGTTGGTAAGAAAAGTTAATACGGAAAATAAATATCTCTGAAACCTTAACTATTTTCTCCATATATTTCATAACCCGTTTACTGCTTGCTTTATTAATTCTTTGGATTTACTGTTTGATATAATTGAACTCCCAAAGCACCATTTTCTACTTGTCTAACTAAGTAAATCATTCATTCATTATTGTTTAGTCCATCAATCCTCGTGAGATCGACCCTCATTCACTTGAGGTACTACTTGGTACGACCCGGTGCACTTGCTAGTTAGTTTGTAGGTTATAAATTCCGCCCCAACAGTCACAGTTCAAATGTGGTGGAAATTATTAACAGATCCTTTACAAGCTTTGATGAGTGGTTAGTGGTGAGCCCTTTGATTGTTGATAGCATTGCCGGAGATGATTAGGGATTATTTTCTCATTACTTTTGGAGTGGTAAGTTGTTGTTTCTTTTTCTTTGCTCCACCTCGCTGTGTTGAGCTTTTTTTACTTCAAAAAAAAATATTCAAAACTTATTCCTGAAGAACATTAATGTTTATAATCCGAGCCATTTAAGTAAACAATTCTTCTTTCGGTTATAGTTATTATCCCCTAATTCATTAAATTTTTAGAATTTTGGTTAGTATGTGGGATCAGTCTACTCAAACTTCATTATAGTTATTATCTAAATTTGAAGTATTTTTTGTCTTAAATTTATCTCAAATTTAAAGTATTTAAAATTATATATTTAATTTTTAATAATTTTATTTTATATTTAATTAAAATGATTCAAATACAATTTGATCCTAGCCAAATCATTAAGGTAACGTTTGTTTTGAGGTACTGAGACAGAAACTGGAAGATTGAGACTCAATATCTTGTTTGTTGGTTTAGAGACTGGTACTAAAATTTTTGTCTTTATCCCTAAAATTTCAGTATCTCCAAAAAGTGGGGACACATGGGATTAAAATTTTTAGAGATGGAGACTGAAACTTTAATAACATTTTATACCTAAAATACTTTCATTTCAATTAATTAATTCCAATTTTACTCTTTGTACAAATTAAATTCGAATTTCATTCTTATTTCAATTTCTGTCTCCCACTTTGTACCAAACAGAATACTAAAATTTATTTCAATCTCTGTCTCTCAGTCTCAATCTTTCCGTCTCTGTCTCTTTACCAAACACTACCTAAACTATTCAATCAGTCATTTGGCCGGTTCAGTTCTGGCAATTTTTTTTTTTTTTTTGTCAGGGTTCTCGCAACGTTGGTATGAAGTCAACTCTCATTCCCGTAGAGTACTTTTCGTGTTGCCCAATCCATAAAAAAGCCCAAACAAAATAGACTTGGAGACAAAGCAAGTGCCTTCTTCACTGCTCTCGCTTGCTTCCCCTTCCACTCCGAAGCTCGATTTCTCCTTAAACGGTGCGTTTTTGTTTTCCCTATACAATTCCTCTTTCCATTCATTATTTACTTCTCACCTTCGTTGCATTCCACATTCTTCGGTACTTTCAGCCATTTGTTAGTTGAATCTGAGCAAATGATCGCATTTTTTTTATCGACGAATTAAAATCTTGATCCTAGTTGTTTAAGAACTAAGATTTAATTATCCATGTTGATCCTCTAGGTTAACGTAGCTTTCCCTATTTTACATAGATTGCTATTTTCAGTAGTCAAGATTGGTTTTGGGTTTAGGTTTAGGGAGTGTTTTCCCCCCTCACTATCTTCAAAGCAATGGCATGGCTCGTACAGTCAGTGTTGCTTTCAAGCAGGGTATTTTTTTTCCTCAATTGTCATGCGAGATATTGGAAGTTGTAGCTTAGAGCCCCTAAGTTCAAAATCTGTCAGATGGGAAATATGCGAAGAAATTTGATTTTAGAATAGCATATATTAGAATAGAATAAAACTAGCTGAGTTCTTCCAAACTTGTGGAGTTTGCTGTTTATTCTAGAATCTTAGCATGAGAAGTTTGTTTCCTTATTTGGTAGGAACTTATTTAGTCAGCAACAAATGAACTCTACTGAATCCTTATTCTTTACTCACACTGAATACCTAAGCTAAGCCCAAGAAGTGTTAAGGTCAGTTACATTGGTTTGTATCTCTGATTGTGACAAGTTCCAGTTAGTTTTCTCTATGTGATGAGTTGGACCCTGCTTTTGTACTGGTTCACGCGGAAATGGTGCTTTGATGTTTCTTGTATTTTGATCAGCACCCATAGTTCGCAATTGAGAATGCTTGGTGCTGGCTTAAGTGGGGATTTGGTAATTCTGATTGAAGTTAGATTGTGATCTGCAGCTTTGATTTTGCTATCATGTGCCATAAAATCTTTCCAATGATATGGCTGATAGGACTCATATATTAGTTCACAACTGTATTTTAGTTAAATTTGTTGAGGTCGTTGAATTCAATTATTATGGATGAGATATCAACTCAACATGCCATTCATGCTTGTCCTTGGAAGTTTTAATCCTAGGCTTGTACTTTGTTTAGACAATCAATTTCTATAGCTTTTCATGATGGTTCTTCCATTTGGTTTTGGGAGATTGTTTGGATGAGAAATTGCACTATCACCAGATTTCTACGTTGCATAACTTGCTCTTAAACTGTTTGAAAGCGTCTCATTTATTTGGTGATTCCTTCTACGGAGAGGACATGTTTACAAATATGGTGATAGGAGCAGACTCACAAGGAAAGATCTATACAAGGAAGGGCAGGGGTAAGGCTGTCAAGATAAATCAGCTGAGTTAGTTAGCTATATATTTATATAAAGATAGTTAGGGAGAATGGAAATGGCAGGAAGTTAGTTTCTGGTTGAGGGAAGCTTGAACGACTGTTCTAACATAGATCACACTGCTCTTGGGTAGAGTTCTTCACTAAAATACATACCAATACTCTAAAATTTCAAGATTTCAGGGTTCTCTCTTAATGTCAATGGAACACTTGTCTGTAGTAATGTTGATTGGATAAAAATACCCCTTGTAATTTTTTGCTCTTTCAAAAACCTTGATATTTTATTAATGCTTCATGATAATAAAAATTGGTATTCAGTTCATTGTCACTGCACTCATGTTTTGCATATGGTTTGCTATCTTTGTGTAGTCTTTGCTTTTAGCAGATCTTGTAGGTTTGCATAGAGAAAAGTATCAAAAGCTTAGATCTTTTGATTTTTTATTTTTCTGTTACTAAGAAATACATTATTGATTCCTCTCTTCTTTAGTGTTTCCTTTAAACTAGAAGTCAGGGAATCAATATGTCGCGAAGATATGATAGCCGTACAACAATCTTCTCCCCTGAAGGACGTCTTTATCAAGTGGAGTATGCAATGGAGGCTATTGGAAATGCTGGTTCTGCCATAGGGATCTTATCAAAAGATGGTGTCGTGTTGGTTGGCGAAAAGAAGGTAACATCCAAACTGCTGCAAACCTCTTCATCCACTGAGAAAATGTACAAGATTGATGATCATGTTGCATGTGCTGTTGCCGGGATAATGTCGGATGCGAACATCCTCATCAATACAGCTAGGGTCCAAGCACAACGCTACACATATGCCTACCAAGAGCCCATGCCTGTTGAACAGTTGGTTCAGTCTCTTTGTGATACTAAGCAAGGATACACCCAATTCGGTGGTCTTCGACCATTTGGGGTCTCATTCCTGTTTGCAGGTTGGGACAAAAACTTTGGCTTTCAACTCTACATGAGTGATCCTAGTGGAAACTATGGCGGTTGGAAAGCAGGAGCTATTGGTGCAAACAACCAGGCGGCTCAGTCAATACTGAAACAGGACTACAAGGATGACATTACGAGAGAAGAAGCCGTGCAACTTGCATTGAAGGTATTAAGCAAGACTATGGACAGCACAAGCTTGACCTCAGAGAAGATTGAATTAGCAGAGGTTTTCCTCTCACCTTCTGGAAAGGTCAAGTATGAAGTTTGCTCCCCAGAGGCATTGAATAAACTATTGGTGAAGTTTGGGGTGACTCAACCAGCAACAGACACTGCCTAGTTTGCTCTGCTCTTCCATTTCTGATGCAGGTTTAATTAATGACAATGCTTTTATTTTTGTAATGCAAGTGACATTGTATTTGCTACACCTATAGTTGATTTTCAACACAGATTGATGATATTTGCTTTCTTGTTGTTGACCTATGATGATTTGTTGAACTTTCAATTATGTTAGTTATTGTGTTGTATGACTTTAGTGTGTCAATTTGTGAAATTAAATTTGTTTTGGTATTTTAGTGCATATTACTGGTTGAAAATAAGATAGAACCTTTTTTAGTACACGGACTATGACTAGGATAGGTTGGTTTTTTAACTAGTTTAAAAACCAAAAAACCAACCAAACCAATCCATTTCAATACGGTTTGGTCTGGTTTGGTTGGCTTTGGACAAAAAAACCGAACCAAACCAATCCAATTGAATTCTGTACGATTGGATCAGATTGTTTTTCCTACCAAAACCAAACTAAAGCGCACCACGGACACCAGTAGTACCATGCAGATGAACCACAATAAACTGAAAGGTCAGTGAATAATTAGTCTTATCATATTGTTTGCATTTTTCAATTTCTTAGCAGTCAATTTGGGAATTTCATAACCTTAGGTTTGCTATTTGGCATTCACTCTAAGGTTATGTATCTGTCTAAGATACCAAAAGTCAGCTAGTGGTCACTGAATTAAGTTGTCACTTGTCAGTGTCCTTATGGATTGTTTCAGTTAAATAGAACAAATAATCAAAAGCTTAGCAATTCAATTACTATTTTTCCTCGGCCACTTGCATATTTTTTATGTCACTAATGGTTAAAACATGCTTTGCTTTTTCCATGAAGCAAACAAGGTAATGTCATATTGTCATGCATTATTCCAAGGAAAAAAACTTAGTATACAACACAAAAACAGAAACAAAGACAAAATATAAAAAGTCACCAGCACATGTGTGATATTTTGAGGATTAGGAGAGGCAATATGCTTTACACTTATACTCCCCTCAAAAGTCAAAACCAATTAGAGAGGGGAAAAAAAATAAAAAAAATTTAAAAGTAAAACTCTAATGACCATATTGCCATTGCATATTCCAAATTTCTATAATCAGTTTTTGGTCATTGATGGAAAATATAGGCATAGAGAAGCTCATTCCAAGTGTCGGAAACTCCTGGAAGGCACCAATGTATGCAATCTGCATAAGTTTTTGGGTTAGAAATCTGTTCTTCTGTTAGAGGCTCCCATTGCTTCCTATAGATAGATGGGTGACCTTCTTTTCTGTACTCTGAGAGCTGTGTGATGTTAAGCATCTGAACATTCAAGCCTCTTGATTTCAAATCTTGAAGTACATTTTCCACCACCCTCATCATTGATGGAAAAGTACCATTCCCCCAGTAATTCTCTTGTGTAATCAAATCCGTTTCTTTGTAGCAGTTTTCACCCTTCACTCCTCCCCATTCATGAGCCCTGCAATTTGCTTAACTTGTATTACAAATATAGGAAACAGAGGTTTTGGCATTGACACAAGCTTAATATGAAATTTTATCTAGAGCACATTCGGTATTAAAGCATGTGCTAAGATAGTATATTAAACTTGTATCTACACAAAGTTTCTTAATTGATTGTGAGTACAAATATAGGCAGCATTTTTGGAGCAACTAAGGGAGCATTTGGTTTGTACTTTTATTTTCTGTTTTCATTTTTAGTGGTTTTTGTTTTTTGAATTTTGTGAAGGAAAAAGTGAAAACAGTCAAAACAATAAAATCTTATTTTCTGTTGTCACTTTTTCCTTCACAAAATCCAGAAAACAGAGAACATTAAAAACAGAAAATGAAAATGCAAACCAAACACACCCTAAGAATCTCTAAAACCATAAACATCTCATATGGAAACTCATCATTAAACTTAACATCATAACAAATAACTTTAATTTGTTATCATAGTTTTAGATGGGTTCTGTCTCCCAAAAAGGCATAGTGCATAAAAAGGGAGGAGTTAATATGAAAATAAATACCCATAGATAAATATGCAAATATCATAATTATATTATTCTTTTAAGGTTGGTGAGAAGTCAGATTGTAATTACACCTTTGGTGAGTGGGTGACATGCTAACAAAAAACAACTGTGTCTTGCTACGATTAACATGGACCTCCAACCAATCTGACCAAGTCCTCAATGCCATTTCATAGACTCTCACCATTTCAACCCTTTTGAACACTGCATCTGGATCTTCAAATGATCCCCACCTACTCATTTCACATATTGTAATCATATGAAGAAAAAAGAAGAGGAAAGAGCTATGTTATTTGTATTTCAGGATTTTCACATATAAAATAAGGTAGAAATTTATATGCAGTTGTTTTCTTGTAAAGTTGATTGTTGAAAATTATTAGATAATTTGATATGTTTTGACTAAATTGTTATCTAATAATTTTTAGCTATTAACTTTTTACATGAAGAGAAATTTATTAGTTTCCACCAAAAAATAAACACTTCTATAATCAGACATTGTAAGGGTGACTAGAAATTAAATTAGTATTTGTACTTTGGTTCCTTTCCAAGTTTAAAATATTCTGATTGACCATTATGCTAACAATATAACTTTTTGGAAAAGTAGTTCTATCAATGGAGTAATAGTATCATACTTCACAAAGATCTATAACTACAAAATTCAATATTTTTCTTTACTTTTTCTTTCTTACCTTCTAATATTGTGTGGCTGATATTTATATGGAGCATGAAAAAAGCATTTACTTTATACCATACATTTTTTGGGGATGAAGTTGCATATGAAGAAAAAATTCACTTTTTATTTTTGATATTGGGGAGAAGGTGGTGTTCTACAACATTATTGGAGTATGGTGTGTTTAACTAAGATGTGAAGGACATAAATCGGACCATCAGATTTGTTATTTAAAATACAATTCTGACCCTCAAATTTGTGTACTTCACTCAAATTAGAGCATCGGATTTCATTTTTCTTCTCTCTTCTTAACAAATATGACCGTCCGATTTATTCTATAACAATTTTAAAAAAAAATAACTTCATACTAAAGAAAAACACCAACCCTTTCAATAATTATATATTACACACCAATTTCCTCCATATTGAAAAAAAAATAGTCGAAAAAATTATGGGCTAATCGAACATAACCTAAAATTCAAGTATAATGAACTTATTTTAGACAACAGTCTACCCATTTTCAAAAAGTTCATGGATCTATACTTTGTTTATTGTTAAAATTTTAAAATAGATAATCAACTTGAGTTTGTTTAGTAATGAGTTCACTAGTCTACTTAAGCAAGTGTTGGAGATTTGAATCATCTTAGATTTACAACTGATTAAATCTTAGTATACCAGATTGAGAAATATTGTGAGAAACAAAAAAAAATTTAAAGATGTCACAAATCCAGGAATAAACTACAATTACACCCTACATTATATTTATACCCCCAATGTTTATACATACACATTTAAATACATAGGTCATTTGACAATTAATAGTAATAATAAGAATAATAATATCTATACAACTACTTAGTACTTACTATGTTTAGAAAACATTTCAAAAACACAATCATTATTATACAAATGGTGGTTGGAAATTAACATTGGAGTAGTTGTTGATGATCACATAACACAGGCAATAAAGCAGTTAATTAAATTAGTTGATGAAATTAAGAAAGTGATGGTTAGGTAAAAGATGTGTGTATACTCACAGAACATTCATTGCACGCCTTCTCCACCAAAGGAAAGTGTTGAAGACCAGAATGTCTGCATCAGTCCAATGCCTAGCATGCTTCTCAATGCTCTTGACCCTCACAATTCTATTTGCTACTTTATGGTTTATTGGATCATCTGAGTTTGATTCTACTAGTAGTGGGGCCCAATAGAACTCTATGCTTGCATTGTATTCCTTTTATTTCAATTTTGTCAAAGTTAACATCCATAAACTGTTATTAGTCACATAATAATAAGTTGTTTTCTTTTGCAATTGTCAAATGTTGGCTAATTAATAATCAAATCCATGTGTCTAATCAGAACTTGTTTCTCTGCTCATGTTTTGAAACATGAGAAAATTAAAGAATTACTTTAATAGTGTAACGGGTTTTTTTAAAGATAAATTACAATGACTTTGCTCTTTTATATTTAGTAAAATTTATTGTGATTTTTCTTTATGAATTTGATTTTAGTGCATTGTCAGTACAATGTAAAATAATTTTATACGTACATTCAATTATGTAACGTTCTATTAATAAAAATAACTATTTTTTATATTAATTACGTGGTCATTTAAAAAAACAAATGTAATTTAACGAATGTGTAAAACATTTTATATTATCAGTACATAAAAATTAAACTTTTTTTTATTTATTCATCGGTTGATATTAATTTCCTTTAATTTTAGGAGAGGACAATATTATATTTATAAGTGTTTAATATTATATTTCACAAAACATAAAACTATATATCTAAATTTTAAATTTGATCAATGTATAATTTTAGAAATGAAGAAAAATTAATTTGGATTTCAAGAATATCAAGTCCATATAGTCATTATACTTGCCATAAAATAGATATCATAAATTAAAATTCTTTTAATCATATAATCATATTAGCTATAAAAATATCTTTTGCATAGTATTTTTTATTAGTTTTAATTATCTTATCGGTCCCTATAGTTTCATTAAATTTTTAATTAGGTTTCTATACTTTTTTTTTAATTGAGTCTCTATACCGTATCAGATTTGATAACTAAGTCCCTATCGTGACAAAAACGTTAGAATTAACGGAATATTCTATTAAACTATATAGAATATTTAGTCAAATATTAGACATATTTATTTTGTTTAATGAAATATTCCAATAATTTCAACGTTTTTGTCACCACAAGAACTTAATTACAAAATTTAATATAATATAAAGACTCAATCGAAAAAAATATAAGAATCTAATTAAAAATTTAGTAATTATAAGAATCGACAGAATAATTAAACCTTTTTATTATTGTTTATTGTTCCATGTTCATGCGATGATAGAAGCAACTATATATAGCTCTATTCTTCTACTACATACTTATAATGCCTAAGATTACTTACTATGGCCTTAAAAATACTTAGTGAGCCATTGGCAATGGTGCGCATGGATTTAAGAGATGGGAGCACTGAAGACTCAACAAGGCAAACCATTGAAATCCATTGGCCTCTATTGAGTGAATCCCCCACAAACACAAGCCTCTTGTTCCTTAGCCTTTCAAGCATTGTTGTGGCATTGAACCTATAATAATTATATAACACAAAAAGATGGGCCACATTCAACTAAGCTAAAAAATATAATATAAATTGACTAAATTAATACATTTAAAAAAAAAAAACTAATGTATGGTAAAATATATTGTTTGTTTTTGAAATTTGTTAAAAATTTTAAAAATATTCATAAGTTTTATTTTGTTTTAGTTTTATCCTAAAAATTTTTTATTCGTATCAAATATATTCCTGACAGCTAAATTTTTAAAAAATTTTGGACTAATCTAGTAATAATACATGACAAATATGTTTGGTTTGCTTGTGTTGAAGGATATTTTGTGAATATTGTTACTGAATTGGTCCTAAATTTTTTAAAAAATTAGTCGTCAAAAATATTATATTTGATGCAAATAAAAAAAAATTAAAAAATTAAATAAAATATAACTTAGATATATTTTTAACAAATTTTAAAGATAAAAAATTATGTTTTACCCATTAATGTATCAATAATTGTCTAGAGAAGTTTGAATGCTTTAAACAGGGTAAGAAAAACTAATTTTAGTGACAATAGTATTATATTATGACCATTTTTTTAAGTTAATTTTTTGTAACAATTATATATTTATTATTATTATTCTATGTTATAATGATAAGTTATAGAATTTTTTTAACCTTAAGAAAGGTTTTTACCGATAATTAATAATTGTCACTAAAGCTTTAGCTTTTAACGACAAAATAAAAAACGATTAATAATATCTAATTAGGATAAATCTATTTACGGCAATTATAGCCGCCAAAGCCAAAATACATTACCACTGAATTAAAATTAGTTGTCTCTGAGCAATAGTCTTGTCAAAATATAGGTCTATAGTACTAATATCTGAACAAAAATTTGTCTCTTAACACAAATCAATTGTGTATCTAGACATGTATTGATGATTTTTCAATGTACTAAATTAGTCAAACTAACCTGAAAATTGAAAGAATAGATATCATGTAGTTACATAAAATTATAATTTTCCAAAATTAAAAGAAAAAATGTGATAATAAGGTAATACTTAAGGGGATGGAAATTAATTAAAGACCTTGGTATGTGACATTGGTGTGGCTGCCACCTCCAATTCTGGTAGCTAAGGTCCTTCCTTCCAAACTTCTCACAAGCCAATTGATCTGACATGTAAGTGCATTGCTTCTCTTTGTATAATGGATGAGTTATGTTGTCAAAAACCCACTTACCATTAAACATGTTGCATTTTGATACTTCAATAATTGATGAGATAGTATTACTACTACTCTCTTCAAACCATTCTCCTCCTTCTTGTGTTAGATAAACGGCAGTGACAACTACAATTGTTGTTAATACTAAAACAAGTGATTGAAATGTGCTTCTTATTCCTCCATTTGTAGTAGTGTTTCCTAACACTATTTCTTGTGATGCCTTATTTGCCATTTATTACAATAATTTCTTGCACCTTTCTTTGTTTTTTTTCAAGATGCAATGCAATGCAAGGTGCAATATAATGATTCAATTGTTCTACTTCTAATTCTCCCTCAATTTTAATTTTGAAGCTTTCTTGATGATGGATAGTGAGGTAGAAGATTATTGTCATCCATAGCCAAACATGTCCCACTGAAAGTGGTAGGTGGAGAACAATGATGCATTTAGAAGTTTACTGTACTTGATATTTCTTAATTCATAGTGTTTTACAATAAGAATCAGATAATAATGTACTATATTCAACATTGACTTTTAGGTTAATTAATTAAAATTTAGCTCCAATTTATATAGATTAAAAATTAATGTTAGATATATAATTATTTGTTTGCTTTCTACCTAAAATTTAAATTTAGAGAATAATTAATTTTAGGTTTAATTACTCGGTTGGTTCCTATAGTTTCGTAAAATTTTTAATTAGGTCCTTACACCAATTTTTTTTTCAATTAAGTCCCTCTTAGTAGTAATTGGCTTAATTTTATAGGGACCCAACTAAAAAAAAATTGGTACAGGAACCTAAATAAAAGGAAAAAAAAGTGTAGGGATCCAATTAAAAAAAAATTGGTGCAAGGACTTAATTAAAAGAAAAAAAGTATAGGAACCTAATTAAAATTTTTACGAAACTATAAAGACCAGTAGGATAATTAAACCTTTTTATGAGATAATATTAAACTATTTAGAATACCCATATTATATATTAAGAGAAGAAAAAAAAATCCGGTTGCCCTCAATACATTTAGAAAGATATTTTATGCTTCATCTACTAAACTTTACTATATATATATCTTACCTTATTTTATATGGTTTAATATGATGGCAATTATTTGAAGCACTATTTTTTAAAAAATATATATTCTATAGTAATTATGTTGTTTGGAACTTTGATTTGATATGATATGATATGTGGAGTAGTGTTTTGATGGAAGGACCAATTAAATGATATATATTAAGGTTATGTTGTTGACGTTTTCACAACCAATGACATTGCTTGAAGAATGGTCGAATCCCTTATTGTCCTCTCCACTATCTTTAGTCCTTTTCTACCTCAAAACACAAATGAGGAAGAGATAAGAGAAACCAACAAAGTAGTGTCACTTTCTTAATTCCCTCATGTGTATATGCATGCTTCATATATCAAATTTTCTTTTTTAGTGGGTTAACATACTAAGGTAACCACATACTAGGTAGATTTATTTGCAACTTTTAAGAGTTTCTGGTAAGAGTTACGTTTGCAATTTACTCTTTTAGTATACTAGTGTTTATTTTATTTTTTTTTTGGGTTATGTGTTTGGTTGAGGATAAATATATAATAAAAAGAAAAATAATTAAGGAATTTAGTTAGTATGCACAATATAATAGTATACAATTATGTTAAGCGTTATATTATTCAATTATATTTAAGAATTTGAACAGACTTTTAAATAGTAGAAAATACACATGCAATAATTGTAATAATACATAATTAGATTATAATATAAAAATATTATTTTGTAAATATATTCAAATTAGCCAAAGCATACAGTACATGCATATGTACCAATATACCACTTAACCGAAATATAAATCACATGTGCCAATTTATTATGATACCACTTTTTTTTTAACGTTTAAGAGATAAGAAAAGACATGTAAATGGTTATATTTTTAACACGTCTTTTAAATAAGAGTTTTTTTTTTTCTAATTTGGTTGAATTTTTGCATAATTTTTTTCTTATTAATTTGTCTTAGGATAAATTCTTTTTCTTTTTTGAAAACTTACAAGAATTGAATTATAATTTTTTGGTCATAGAAACTTCGATAATATGTCATGATACCATTTTTTTTAAAAATTTAAGTCAATCATAAAAAAAGATATATGAATAATTATATCTCTAACACAATTATTTTACTCTAACTCGTAATATTTGGACAGATCCCTTGTATAAAAAATTACAAATGGTTTAACTTTCTTTATAAGTTTTAGTGTTGAAAAATTAAAATTGCATACAAAAAATTAATTAATGCCATCAAGCATTTAATTTACAAAACTTTTGAATGTATTGATAAGTTTAATTAGATTTATACGTTAGGGTGTTTAAATCCAAATTTATCTAAATTAATCCGCTCATTCAATCCAATCCAAACCAAAAACAAACTAAAACTGCATTAATTTGGATTTGATTGGATTCTATTTTTTGCAAACCACATAGACCGGATCGGATTTTGGACCTACTTTTCAAAACTGATCCAATCCAATTCAAACCGCACAATATGTTATAATATTATTATTTTATTATTATATTTACAATTTTACTTATAATAGGCTCAATTTGTTATATATTTTTATATTATTTATGTATTATTATTATTTAATAAATATTTTATGTTCATAATGAGATTTATTTATTTATTTTAACTAACCTATAATTTTATTTCTCTTGTTATGTTATTGTTAGTTTTTCAAGATATTGTTGAAATTTGTTATATCATTGTTAATTATAAAAAAAATATTGAGTACCATCAGATTTATCGTCAGACTAAATCAGACGGTATAAATCTCGCCGATAAATATTTACCATCGAAATTTTTTCGTACGACGGTAATTAACATCAGATTTAATGACAGAATATAGTTAGCATGAAAACGGAATACGTTGGGCATTACCGTTGAAAATTTTTCGACGGTAATATTGGCGCCACATCATCCGTTTTCCCCCGTCATATTACTGGCGATTAAGCTGACGGTAATACCGACGAAAATAATTTTAAATTTTTTTGAAAAATTTTGACTGGGCTGTTACCATCGGTAATTCCAACGATAGCATTTTTATTTTTTTAATTATCTTTATTTTTCCGTCTATCTCTAATATACCCTGATAATTAACAATTGAAATAGTACTTTAGACCTTATGTTAAGTACAGTAAACATAAATTACAAATACAGAATGATGATAGCTAAAATATCTGAAACAATGCTTGTTAGAAAATTATAATCACTACAAGAAAGTCGCCGAAAACCGTCGGATATACCGACTGATTTTCTAAATAAATCTGACGGTAACAAGTTTACCGTCGAATTTACCGACGAAAGTAATGCGATGGTATAAACTTCGCTGGAAAACACTTACTGTCAGATTTTTGTAGTCCGACGCTAATTTTTGTCAAAATTAGCAGCGGAATATAGAGGGTAGAATGACAAAATCTATTGTAATTCGACAATAACGTTGACGCTATGTTGCACAAATTTGCGCTATTTTTACCGTCGGATCTCTCTGACGGTAATTCTGACAGAACGTTTTTTTGAGATTTAAAAAAAAATCTATTGGCTTTTACTGTCGGATAATTTTGACGGTAATGTCGACGGAAATAGATTTTTATTATTTTAAAAAATAATTATTTTCCTTCCATTTAAAGCGTAAGCTGATGACAAACATAATTGAAATAGTAATTTAAGCCTGAAGTGAAATATCAAACAAACAATGTAAAAGTATAGAATGATATATGGTAATTGATATATCTGAAATAATGTTAATTGGAATACGTTCTACTCAATGTTTGGTAAAAAATTATACATATCATAGAACTATATTTACATTAACCCTCTTCAGATTCATCATCTTCTTCCTCTGGTTCACCATCCTTCTCTTCCGAGGTAGTTTCCTGATCATCGAACTCGTCTTCCTCTTCTTTGCCCACGTCGACCCCATCTTCTTCTTCAAGACTGTCGTCCTATTGTGATAGTGCGTCGTCCTGTAATCCATGGTCAATGATATCATCATCTGTAACAACAGAGCTAAGGGTAATCGGCTCACCAGTATCAATCACCATTTTCGAAGGGTTGGGTTATCAATCTGGTAAGGCTCCTGACCCTCTGTCCTATCACCAAAGTCGATGTGACCTCTTAGCTTAGTCTTAATCACAACCACCTAACTAGACTTCAATGAACCCGGATAAGGCAAAAAGTACACCTGTCATGCATTTTGAGGTAGAATAAAAGTATCATAGCACCTATTTTTTTTGTTACATTAACTTCAGTGATATCATAGTCATTGTGCTTTCGTGTACCTTATTGCGAACTTGGATCATACCATTCACATTTAAACACGCACGCATTGTACGTAGTACGACAGAAATACTCTAACTCAATTATGTTGTGCAACACACTAAACCAATCAGAGTAACCCCGTTTGAATCCCCACGAACCCAAACTTCGTTGTTATTGGTTTCTTCCCTATCGATCACTGTAAGGTATGGAACCGATATCCATTAACGGTGTACATCGGGTAGCTAGTGCCCTTATTCGTTGGGCCCCAATTAAGTGCAACTAGTTTTAGATCTATTGTATCACATAGCTGCTCGCTGACGTATTCTCTAAACCAACGAGAAAAATTGTTCAATGAGGTATCAGGATTTACCTCTTGGAAAAACTTATATGATAAAAAAGGATAAAGAAGTTTTGATTACATTAAGAAGTTAGAATGTTACTGATTACAACATTTACGATGGCTTAATAAACTCACATGAGGTACAATGAAATCTAGTCACAGTTAAGTAACCCATGCAGATGTGCGGCATCGATTTCCTTCTGCTCTAACCAGTAGTCACTGCCCGCACCTATTGCAGCTCCTTCCGGGGCAAAGATTGGGTATGTTGTTCCACTCGATGATGATTCTCCCCTCTCATCGTTTCTTGCAACCCTTGTTTTACATGACTCAACATGAGGATGAAAATAGAATGAGAAAAATGTGGTTGTTTCCTTAGCTAGGAATGCTTCGCAGATGCTGCCCTCAATCAGAACCTTGTTCTTCACGCATGGTGTGCTTGAATGAACCAATCATTCTCTCAAATAGGTATATCTACCGAAATTGTACCGGCCCACACAATATTACTTCGTACGGTAGGTGGACTGCTAAGTATTCCATAATGTCAAAAAAGGATAGAGGGAATATCCTCTCTAGCTTACAAAGTATGATGAGAATGTTCTTGTCCATGACTGTGAGATCATTAATGCTAAGTTTGGTAACACATAACTCCCGAAAGAATTCACTTAGTTCTGTGAGGGGTTTCTAGATGTTGGTTGGAAGTTCTCTAAATGCGACCGAAAGCAAAGACTCTATGAAAACGTGACAATCATGGCTCTTTAACCCAACAAGCCTACCCTGTGACACGTTTGCACACCTACTCAATTTATAGATATAACCATCAGAAAACTTCAATCCCCTAATCCACCTACAAATATTTTGCCTCTGCTCCTTTGTTAGAGTGAACACCGCGTTTGGTTTAGCCCACCGCCTGTTATCAAGTCTCCTTAAGTTCATATTTGACTGCATGTAAATGTCCATCAAGTCTAACCGTGCCTTGTCATTATCCTTTGTTCGCTCATCGTCTATTACTATGTGCATGATATTATCGAACATGTTTTTCTCAATGTGCATCACATCAAGACAATGTCGAACCAAGTTGTCTTTCTAATAAGGCAACTCCCAAAATATACTCGTTTAGTCTAATTATGCTCCCTACCATATCCCGAAGGTCATAAAGCTGTCCCGTTTTTGACGATCTTTGGGATTCTACTAACACGATGCCAAACTTGCCCACTACTCATCTTTCTGGGTGCCTCTTCATGTTCAGTTGTATTTTTTTTTGAACGAGTCTCTGTTGGGCTGAAAAGGATGATTATAGTTGAAGAATCTTCGATGGCAATCAAACCACGAATTCTTACCGCCATTCGGCAACCAAAATGCCTTCGTATCCTCCACACAAATGAGGCATGCCATTCTGACCTGAGTAGACCAACCTGACAAGATGCCGTGTGTAGAAAAGTCGTTAATGGTCCACATCAAGGCAGCCCGCAGTTAAAAATTTGTCTTCGTCGAAATATCATACGTTTCTACACTATCAATCTACAACTCCTTTAACTCATCCACCAAGGGCTGCAAGAAGACATCTATTTGGGCCTTTGGATTGCTGGGACCAGGTATGATGTAAGTTAGGAACATGTATGGGTCCTTCATGCAAATTTTGGGATTCGGGTATAAGGTGTCACGACTACAGGCCAATACGAGTACGCGTTACTGAAATTGGAGTTTCGTGCGAACCCATTAGAGCACAAAGCTAGTCTAACATTTCTAGGCTCGCTTGCAAACATAGGATGGACCCGATCAAATTTCTTTCAGGCTTCGCCGTGTGATGGATGCATCATAGTTCCATCATCTCTCTTGTTGTTACTATGTCAGGTCATGTGACGGGCCGAACTCATTGATATATACAATCGTTTCAGCCTAAGGATCAACTGTAAGTAATGCATCTGTTTCATTGGAACTCTCTTTAACCAGCATTTACCAATCTGTTCTCTCTCGACTTAGAACCTCAGTGATTTACAAAATTTGCATTCAGCTAGGTCTGCATCCCCCTTATACAGCATGCACCCATTCAAATAATAATCAATTTTCAACGACTTTAGACCCAATTTCGAAACTAGCTTCTTTGTTTTGTAGTGGTTTCTTGGATGCCAGAGGTCCTGACAAGTACTAATTTGTTAAAAAGACGGCCTAGTGATCAAAAGACTCTTGCATATAATTTAACTCCGACTTAATAGTCATCATTCTAACACATGCAGACAACTCCGAATGAACACTTTCCTCAAACAACGATCTCGCAGTAAATTCTAACAGATGATAAAATATCTTTGTCTCTGGATTAGACTCTTGTTCAGCCTCTTCCTGCTCCGTAACACCTGTTGCATTAAACACCATCTCGTTGTATCTCTGTTGGTTTCCCTCCCAAGTCATGTCTTCAATGTTTAGCTCTCTTTCAACCCGAACCCTCGTTAATCGATAGTCAGACCTATTAAAATTCAACCAGATCTATTAATTTTCTGTTTGTCCACTTCTTCGTGCTCTGTCCACATCTAATACCCATCTTTGAATCCATTACGGTAAAGGTAAAGCATTATATCTGCAGGTTCTAACCACTTAGTCAGCCGACACTTTTCACATGGACACCTAGATACCCCTTCAGACCTAAAGGGTTCCATGCTGAACACATGCCCAACAAACGCATCAACCCCCTCAAAGAATTTAGGTTTTAATCCCTCCATCCACCGTTATCTCTATCATACATTCATAGATGATGACTTGGAATCATTTTGAATCACACACCCTAGAATTCGATGAACAAAACAAAATTATTAAAGTTTTTACAAAATCCGGCATAGCATGTCCTATAATTAGAATCTTCTGCAAACCAAATAAGTTTTAAAACAAATCGCACAAAATTTTGGCAGAACTTTTCCTTAACTCAGAGACATCTATAACAATTTTCACAAAGAAAACAATTGCAAGCATGTATTAGAACAAACACAAATTCACTAACATATCAAATCCTAATCGTTCTAGTGTGCAACCCCTTATAACTCCATAATTTTCCAGCAAACAAGGGTTTCGAGAAGGCACCTCTACGCGACCTTCTCTCACTTCCGTCCTAAATCGCTATCCTAGGAAAAGTAAGTTGAACATAAAACTTAAATAATTGATTATAGTTTGAGAAAGAAAACCTACCTGAAACATGGATGCACAGAATACGGAAGAAGCAAAATCCAATTATTCTCAGAGAAATAGCACCGTTCTAATGAAAAAGAAACTTATTAAACTCACAACGTGAAACTAATTAATTCAACAAACTACACAAAATCGAACACTATTAATCTCACCCTACTTAACCTATATTAACTTAATTATAATTTCTATATACTTTAAACTAATATAAGAAATCCTAATCACAAACTGCATTACTCTATTTTAATCAATAATTTGATAATAAAGTACATAACAAAACCAAACCCTAACCACAAACTCCATTACCATAATTTAATCAACAATTTGGTAAAATACCTAACAAAATCCTAAAGTCACAAAAAAATCTGGAAAATAGTAAACAAAACTATACCAAATCCTAATCATAAACTTCATTAAGCTAATTTAATCAATAATTTCATAAACTATTTACCAAAAAAATCCTAAACTCACATAAAAATCTTAATAAAATTAAAAAATTATGCCAAACTTACCTTTGATAGTAGCTACAGGACCTTGGAGCAGTGGTGGTACAAGTAGTGACGGCGACACCGACAGCAGTGGCCACCAAGAACAACGGCAGCGTCCCCAACCTTCCCAGTCGTGACCAACAGCTCCAGGGGCGACAACGTCCAGCGATGGTGGCACCAACGGCTCCAGCAGGTGATGGCAATGCCGACAGTACCTCCTCTAACAGCAGTGCAAGAGGAAAGAGAGAGAGAGAGAGAGAGAGAGAGAGAGAGAGAGAGAGAGAGTGAGTGAGTGAGTGAACTCGGACAAGTGAGGGAGGAAGGGTTTGCATTTGAATCTTATACCATTTTATCGTCAGATTAATCCGACGGTAAATTGGTGCAATGCATCATTTCATTAAATTCACCGGTAACTGTGGCACCGATAAAATCATATTTTGCGCCACTAATCACAGTCGGAATTAGCGTCAGAACATAAAATCCGACGGTAAATATTTTTGGAAAATCTAAGCTACCTTTTATCAGACCTAAAATCCGACAAAAAACTCGCTGCTAACGTCCGGCGCTAAATCTGACGGTACTCAGCTTTTTTTCTTGTAGTGAATTTTCTAATCTATTTATGGGCAATACATATAATTGATAATAATTACATTGCCTATTTCATATTATATGACTTATATAGGTGATCTCATTTATTGTTATAAATACTAATAGAATAAGTCATTATTATTTTTTATTTGGAATTAAATGAGAATAAAACTAGAGATACTATTGTATTTGGGCTTTAGAGTTTAATGGGTGCCACATTCAAATATAAATAGTGATTTTAAGATTTTGGTCCCCAACATATCAATGCCGCTTCTGTAACTTTTTTTTTCATAAGATGAGTTGCAATTCAACCCTATTAGGGATAAAGAAGGCTTTGGTTGAGAAAGATCAAAGAACCAAACTCTTTTAATCATGCTCATGAATTCAGGTATGCTTCTGCATTCAAGTATTTCTTTCTTAATGATTTAATATGGATGGTCAAGGGTTAAGAAATTCTAAGAATTTTCAACAATGCTAACTATGTTAAATTCACAAAACTATGTTTACATTCACTGAAATATATATTACAAATACTCAAAGTTTCTTAAACAAATCCATATCACATAACTATGTTTATATTAACCCTAATCAGATTCATCATCTTCTTTCTCTGGTTCATCACCATTCTCCTCTTTCGAGGAAATTTTCTGATTATCATCGAACTCGTCATCCTCTTCTTCGTCACTATTGATCCCGTCTTCTTCTTGAAGATCGTCGTCCTCTGGTGGAAGTGCGTCGACATCTAGTCCAAGGTCAATGATGTCATCACCCATAACAGCAAATCTAAGGCTGATTGTCTCATTGGTATCAACCACTGTTTTTGAAGGAGTTGGATCCTCAATCTGGTAAGGTTCCCGACCCTCTATCCTATCATCAGACTCGATGTGGCCTCTTGGCTTAGTCTTAACCACAACTACCCAACTAGACTTGTATGAACCAGAAAAGGTAAATAGAATGCCTGTCGTGCATTTTGAGGTAGTATAAAAGGATCGTAGTGCCTATGTTTCCTGGTTACATTAACTTCAGTGATATCGTAGTCCTTGTGCTTTCGTGTTCCTTGTCGCAAACTTGGATCATACCATTTACATTTAAACACGCACATCTTATACGTAATGCGACAGAAATATCGTAATTCAATTTTGTTGCACAACACACCAAACCAATCAAAATAAACCCCATCTGAATTTTCACGAACCCAAACTCCAGTGTTATTTGTTTTCTTTCCAATCGACCACTGTAAGGTATGGAACCGATATCCGTTAATATTGTATATCGGGTAAGTAATGGCCTTATTTATTAGGCCGCAACTAAGTGCAACTAGTTCCAAATTTATTATGCAACTAGTTAGCTTATTTAAAATTTGATGTTAACATTTTTTATGTATATTTAAATTTTTTAGTTTACAAAACTGTAAATTCAATCAAATTCAAACTACACCGTAAATAAAATTAATATTCGGATTGAATAAATTTTTGACTTAAAATCGATTCAAATTGCATCGCAAACACTCAGAACAAAACTAAGTAAAATATTAGAGGAAAATCAAAAATATTTTTATAATAAAATAAAACTAAAATAAAATTTTAAAAAAATTAAACTAAAATTTATATATAATTTATATATAAAAAAATAAATTAATTATATAGAAATTATCGTCTTGATAAAAATTACTCAAATCAACAACCCATTTCCTAAGAATTGTGTCATACCAAAATTAAAGTAGTTGTCAAGCACGTACACTTATATTGCTTGAATTATTGTGGGAGAACTTTATACAATTTTGTCATCTCATTCATTAATCATAAATGCATCCATTTTTATTATCTATTATATATTATTAATTTTACAATCAAAATTTATTATATATTATTTTTTATTATAATCAAAAGTAATTTTTTAAATTAAAAAGTTTTTCTTTTCTCTTTTTTTCTTTTTCTTCTATTTCTATCATTTTTTCACACACTCTATTTTTTTATATATCATTATCAATGACTAATTACAAATTTGACCATCAAAATATATGATAAAATATTCTCTAATTATATTTAATTAATTAAAATACTAAAATTAAAATTGAAGTATAACTATATTATATATTATTAACTAATTTAATAATCAAAATATATCACATGATACTCTCTTATTAAAATTGAGAAGAAATATTTTTCTCTAAAATTAATAAACTATCTTCCTACATTCTCTTATCTATTTCTCTCTTTTTTTATTTCTCTCTATCTTTTTTACTTTATATATAATTTATAATTTATATTTTATATTAATATTTTGACAAACCAAAATATATCACTAGATATATTTTCATTACAATTAAAATAGAATTTTTCTTCTCAAAATTAACAAATTTCTCTCTGATTCTTCTTATTTATCTTTTTCTCTCTTTTTTTCATTCT
This sequence comes from Arachis hypogaea, assembly GCF_003086295.3. Taxonomy (NCBI): domain Eukaryota; kingdom Viridiplantae; phylum Streptophyta; class Magnoliopsida; order Fabales; family Fabaceae; genus Arachis; species Arachis hypogaea. The sequence continues at coordinate 106,085,224 of NC_092047.1, read as the reverse complement.
CTAATTTTCTTTACCTTTCTATTTTACAAAAAGTAAAATTAACAAGATAATATAATTCAAATTAAAAATATTATTATTATATACATATTTTTTTATTTAGTTTTAAATTTTTACTACTTATCTTTCTAATCTATATTTTTATTTCTCTTCCTTCAAATATTTATTACATATAATTTGGAGAGAATATTAATGTTGTGATTAAAAATTAGAATCAAGATTCAATTGTTTAAAAAAATTTTTGAGTTAATTTATAACTATCAATATAATTTTTTTATATGCTAATATCTAATTATATTTTTATATGCATAGAGAGAAAAAAATATTATTTTTAAATGATAAGTATAAAAATTAATTATTTCTATTTATATAACAAACTTAATACCTAATCAAATGTAAAAATATACACATTAAATAAATTTTTTTAAATTTTAGATAATAAATATTAAAATTAATTATTAATAAAGAATTAAACTCTTTTATATGAAAATAATAATTAAAAATTTTATTATTTATTTTTTTTATCTACAGAGATTTAGGTCTTTTTAATCGATAAAAATTTTTGTCTCCTACAATCTTTTTATAAAAATAATTTGATTTTATAAATTTGTTGTGCGATAATCTATAATATCATTATGACAAAATTAATATAATTTTAAAAGTAGTGTTTTTACTAATAAAAATACTAGTTATACCTTAATGGTTACACATTCCTCAATTTAAAAGGTTGGCATTGATACGACTCATGTCTTAATTGTTTTTGTTTTACTATTTCCGTTACAGACCACTGTTTATTTTTTTTCTGTGAAAAAAAAAGCAAATATTCGCAGGTATTTACTGATATTAAATTTTAAAAAAAAATTAACACAATCAAATGTATTAAATCAAAACACAATTTTAATATAAATTTAACATAATTAATATATATATATATATAATTTTTAATATATAAATAAAATAAAAAATTTTCATTTAAGTAAATAATGAATTAGGATTGCATTTAACTTAAGTATATTTTCTTCGCAAAAATTTTGCCAATCTCTAAAGTACATGATATCTCAATCTCTACCTCATTTATTCCTATTTATCCACGAAAGCAGATTCCATTCCTGTGGAAATTTGTGGATATAAAAAATTCGGAGTTTCTGAGTTTTTTTATCATCCCCATATACAACCATATGGATGAACTTCTTCTAAGGGGTAAGGTGAATAATTGGTAAAATAAAAGAATGAATATTAATTTTTTCTTGAATTAATGTAGTAGGACTTATGCATAACGAAGGCTAGAAATTTAATAATGATTAAATATTTATTTTTTTAATTTATTAATTTTATTTTATTAAAGTTTCTATAATGGTAACTAGTATCTTTTCTATTATTTATATCTTTTATTATGAATTTAATTTTAATATATATATATTTTTTGTCTATATCATGGTGTTTATCGTGGCCAATAGTGACTAATTCCTTTATCACTTAAAACTTCCATCGCAGTTAAAGATTATACATCTAGTAATAAGTTTTAGAGATAAGTATTTTTTTCGTCTCTAAGGTTTGAGGTCAAAATCAAAATCGTCCCTAACCTTTTTTTCTTATTAAAATCATCCCTAACATTACAAAACGTTATCAAATCGTCCTTTTCTACTTCAATTATATTTTTTTGACCAAATTATCCTTAACTATTAATAAAAATAATATTAAATAAAAAAATAAAATCCCACCCCACCCACACCTAGCATCTCTTCGTCTCTCTCCCACCCCCACCCGCAAACCCACCCCCAATGTCCCTTTCTCCTACTCTTTGACCCTCCATCCCAAATCCCATCCCATCCCATCATCATCATCAGTTCCGTCCTTCTTCCCATTTTCCAAATTGAATATATCAACGATTCCAACACTTACATTCTCCGGCAAAATCAACCAATTTGGAGATTGCACCGCCCTCAACCACTTGAAATCGTCCACATTCCCCCAATTCCCAGTTTCTGCATCAAGACCAGCACCACGAAGATCCTCTTTGATCCCTTCGTAGCGCAAGCAGTACGACGCAAACCTCACCCCATTACTGTCCTCGATTATGGGCCTGCTCCTAACCTCGACGTAAACCCTAGAATCCTTCAACCTGTGAACGAAGAGCGTCCTCACACAACCAATTATCCTAACCTCGCAGGAATTGAGATCAGACACCGTGAATTTTCCAACCTCCGATCCCCTAAAATCACCCACCAAAAGCTCGTCGAATTTGTTCCTGAACCCCGGGGAGTCGCGATTGAGAGGTAGGGACTGTTTGGGTTCTTGTGGAGTAACAGTGTTGTTGTTGGTAGTGTCTATTTTGGTGGCATCCTTGTTCTTGAAGGAGAACTTCTTCTTAGGGAAAAGCTGGGAGATGAGGGTTTCTAGTGTGTGTTTCAAATCAGCGATGGTTTTGAGGGAGGATCGAACGTCGTAAGAGGGAAGGAAGTAGGAATTTTCTGCAACAAGCTTCTCCAAATGGAAGATTGATGCTGAGATTTGCTCGAAATGGTGTTTGAGCTGTGATGGGAGTGAATGAGTTGGGATTCGATGGAGGATTTGAGGTTCGAGAATCGGGTGAGGAAGAATGATGTGGACTCGAAGGCAGGGGATGAAGATGATTCCGACTCGTTGTTATTGTCTGAACGGGATTGGTGGATCAAATGACACCACATCAATTAAATTTTTATGTAAGGATAAAATTGTCCACAAAATATTTTTCCTGGACAAAAGGACGATTTTTTAACATTTTGTAACGTTGAGGATGATTTTAATAAGAAAAAAAGGTCGGAGACGATTTTAATTTTGGACCAAAATCTTAAGGACGAAAAAAGTACTTATATCCCTAAGTTTTAGGAATTGAACTCTTACCCCTTGATTAAGGGACTAATGATCGGATAACCAATACTATATACTAGACCTTCGTGGTTTAATTTTGATATACTTATAATATAATAAATTTTATATTGTCATCTAATCAAATTGTTTTCTTAAATATTTTTTTAAATGTTTGCATAAATTTATTTAATTTATACAAATAAAGTTTTGTTTTCAATTATACCAAGCAATATCTTTGGATAAGGATGAGTTGAAGATAAATATACTGCTCAGGCTGTTCATTAATGGAGATCTCATGAAGTCAAAAGTAAAACAAGTTCCGTGAAGACAAGAAAATGCATGGCATTCTTTTTTTTCCATCACTTCTTTTGATGCAAACTTATCCGAGGTTTGACAACTTTTAATTTTTCTTGCATGAAGGAGAAGAAAAAGTGTCAATATATTTCCATTATTTGAACTCTCATCACAAAACTTCAAGTGCATGATGTGATGATCAAGTTGTATCTTAATGAAAAAGATATAATGTATCAAGTAACGTTTATAACATTATTAGGGCTAGATCTAACAAAAATTTCATCAGGTTTAACAATATTATTATTACCTCAAAATCCATGATGATCAAAGTAAAAACTATTTAACTAAGACTTAAACTCATTGCTGATGAGTCAAAATGTAGTGTGTTAAACCTGTCTAATTAATATAGATATATTTAATATCCACTATTAATTATATTATTAAAAGTATTATATTATTAACCTATCTATTATTAGTGCAAATTAAAAATTATGATCTAATTGTTCATGAATATGCATATAAGTTTTCCCTCCCCAGCTAAATAGGGACATTCATAAATGGAGAGAGGAAGATACAAGAGACCCAAGACGGAGTCAAAGCTCAAAATCTAGTGTGATTGGTGCACGAAATTGTGATCTCTGGTAATGGCTTCTTAGGCCAGATACTCTGATCTAGTTTTACAGTCTGTCACAACTTCGATACAACTAACCAGCAAGTGCACTGGGTCGTCCAAGTAATACCTCACGTGAGTAAGGGTCGAATCCCACGGAGATTGTTGGTTTGAAGCAATCTATGGTTATCTTGTAATTCTTAGTCAGGAAGTCAATTATGTTTATCAGTTGAATTGTGAATAACCAAGAGAGCATAAATTAAAGATTACTTGTTGTGCAGTAATGGAGAATATGTTGGAGTTTTGGAGATGCTTTGTCTTCTGAATCTCTGCTTTCCTCTGTCTTCTGATTCACACACGCACGTCCCCCTATGGCAAGCTGTGTGTTGGTGGATCACCGTTGTCAATGGCTACCTTCCATCCTTCCAGTGAAAACTACGCTCACGCGCTCTGTCACAGCACGGCTAATCACCGGTTGGTTCTCGATCCGGTTGGAATAGGATTTATTATCCTTTTGCATCTGTCACTAACGCCCAGCCTTCAGGAGTTTGAAGCTCGTCACAGTCATTCAATCCTTGAATCCTACTCGGAATACCACAGACAAGGTTTAGACTTTCCGGATTCTCATGAATGCCGCCATCAGTTCTAGCTTATACCACGGAGATTTTGATTAAGAGATCTCAGAGATACTCATTCAATCGGATATAGAACGGAGGTGGTTGTCAGGCACACGTTCATGGTTTGAGGAAGGTGATGAATGTCACTGATCATCACCTTCATCACAGTTAAGTGCGAATGAACATCTTAGATAGGAACAAGCGTGTTTGAATAGAAAACAGAAATACTTGCATTAATTCATCGAGACACAGCAGAGCTCCTCACCCCCAACAATGGGGTTTAGAGACTCATGCCGTCAGAGAATACAAAGTTTAGATCTGAAATGTCATGAGATACAAAATAAGTCTCTAAAAGTTGTTTAAATACTAAACTAGTAGCCTAGGTTTACAAAAATTGGATAAACTATGATGGATGATGCAGAGATCCACTTCTGGGGCCCACTTGGTGTGTGCTGGGGCTGAGACTTAAGCAATTCACGTGCAGAGGCCATTTGTGGAGTTGAACGCCAGTTTTTATGCCAGTTTGGGCGTTCAACTCCAGCTTTTGATCCTTTTCTGGCGCTGGACGCCAGAATTGGGCAGAGGACTGGCGTTGAACGCCAGTTTACGTCGTCTATCCTTGTGCAAAGTATGGACTATTATATATTGCTGGAAATCCTTGGATGTCTACTTTCCAACGCAATTGGAAGCACGCCATTTCGAGTTCTGTAGCTCCAGAAAATCCACTTTGAGTGCAGGGAGGTCAGAATCCAACAACATCAGCAGTCCTTTTTCAGCCTGAATCAGATTTTTGCTCAACTCCTTCAATTTCAGCCAGAAAAATACCTGAAATTACAGAAAAACACACAACTCATAGTAAAGTCCAGAAATATGAATTTTTCCTAAAAACTAATAAAAATAGACTAAAAACTAACTCAAACATACTCTAAACTATATGAAATTATCCCCAAAAAGCGTATAAAATATCCGCTCATCACAACACCAAACTTAAACTGTTGCTTGTCCTCAAGCAACTAGACAAATAAAATAGAAGACTAATAGGTTGAGAAGCAATAATATCTCAGAGTTTTTTTGATTGAAGCTCGGATCCTAATTAAATGAGCGGGACTAGTAGCTTTTTGCTTCTGAACAGTTTTGGCATCTCACTTTATCCATTGAAGCTCAGAGTGATTGGCATCTATAGGAACTCAGAATTCAGATAGTGTTATTGATTCTCTTAGTTCAGTGTGATGATTCTTGAACACAGCTTCTTTATGAGTCTTGGCCGTGGCCCTAAGCACTTTGTTTTCCAGTATTACTACCGGATACATAAATGCCACAGACACATAACTGGGTGAACCTTTTCAGATTGTGACTCAGCTTTGCTAAAGTCTCCAATTAGAGGTGTCCAGAGTTCTTAAGCACACTCTTCTTTTTGCTTTGGACCTTGACTTTAACCGCTCAGTCTCAAGTTTTCACTTGACACCTGCACGCCACAAGCACATGGTTAGGGACAGCTTGGTTTAGCCGCTTAGACCAGGATTTTAGTCCTTTAGGCCCTCCTATCCACTGATGCTCAAAGCCTTGGGATCCTTTTTATTTGCCCTTGCCTTTTGGTTTTAAGAGCTTTTGGCTTTTTCTGCTTGCTTTTTTTTTTCTGCAAGCTTTGTTCTTTGCTGCTTTTTCTTGCTTCAAGAATCATTTTTATGATTTTCAGATTATCAATAACATGTCTCATGTTCATCATTCTTTCAAGAGCCAACATATTTAACAGTCTTAAACAACAAATTCAAAAGACATATGTACTTTTCAAGCATTCATTCAGAAGACAGAAAGCATTGCCACCACATTTAACTAATTAGACTTTCTCTTATTAAAACTCGAAATTTTATTGCCTCTTATTCAAAAGATCTACTACTTTATTCATGTTTGCTGATGATGAGAAAAATAGACTATAACTTAATTGGGGATAAAATCAAACTAGACACTAATTACTACTAATGATCATGTGATGAAGACACAAACATAGATAAGCACTTAACATAGAGAAAACGAAAAACAGAGAAAGTAAGAACAAGGAACGAGTCCACCTTAGTGATGATGGCATTTCCTTCTTGAGGCACCAATGATGTTCTTGAGCTCTTTTATGTCTCTTCCTTGCCTTTGTGGCTTGATTCCTAGTGATTTTTGGTATTTCTATCCTCAGTTGCTTCCAATAATTATGTGGAGGAAAGTGCATCCCCTGAGGTATCTCTTTGATTTGCAGCCACATGTTCTACCACTGAGCTATAGATCCTTCACATAATCGTTTTACCACACCAAACTTAGAATGTTGCTCGCCCTCGAGCAAAAGAAGAGGGAATAGATAAAGAAGAAGATGTGGAAAAAAAAACTAGGATTATGAGGAGGGAAGGTGGGGGTCCTGTGGGGTCCACAGATCTTGAAATGATCTTGTGAGGTCCACAGATCTTGAGGTGTCAAGGCATTTACATCCCTGCACCAATTTAGGCATACAAAATGCCCTTGCACACAACTCTGGGCGTTCAGCGCCAGGTTGGTGCCCATTTTGGGCGTTCAACGCCCATTTACTAGCCATTTCTGGCGTTGAACGCCAGAATCATGCTTGTTCTGGGCGTTCAGCGCCAGGATGTTGCCCATTTTGGGCGTTCAGCGCCAGAACCATGCTCTGTTCTGGCGTTGAACGCCAGACAACTGCTTCCTCCAGGGTGTGATTTTTCTTCTGCTTGTTTTTTATTCCATTTTCAATTTTTAATATTTATTTTGTGACTCCACTTGATCATGGACCGAATAAAACATGAAAAACCATGAAAATAAATAAAAATTGGGTTGCCTCCCAACAAGCGCTTCTTTAATGTCCTTAGCTGGACCTTGCTGAGCTTTTAATCTAGCTTCAGCCTTGAGCATTCTTGCTCGATGTTGCCTTCAAGATAATGCTTGATTCTCTGTCCATTGACAATGAACTTCTTATCAGAATCAATATCTTGAAGCTCCACATAACCATATGGTGATACACTTGTAATCACGTATGGTCCCCTCCACCGGGATTTCAGTTTTCCGGGGAATAGCCTGAGTCTAGAGTTAAACAACAGAACCTTCTGTCCTGGTTCAAAGATTCTAGATGACAGCTTTCTGTCATGCCACTTTTTTTATTTTTCCTTATATAGCTTGGCATTTTCGAAAGCTGTGAATCTGAACTCCTCTAGCTCATTTAGCTGGAGCAATCTTTTTTCTCCTGCTAATTTGGCATCAAAGTTTAGGAATCTGGTTGCCCAGTAGGCCTTATGTTCCAGTTCCACGGGCAGGTGACATGCCTTACCATACACCAGTTGGTATGGAGAGGTCCCTATAGGGGTCTTGAATGCTGTTCTGTAAGTCCACAGAGCATCATCCAAGCTCCGTGCCCAATTCTTTCTACGGGTATTTACTGTCCGTTCCAGGATTCTCTTTAATTCTCTATTAGAGACTTCAGCTTGCCCATTGGTTTGTGGATGATATGGAGTGGCCACCTTGTGGCGAATCCCATACCGAACCATGGCAGAGTCAAGCTGTTTATTGCAGAAGTGAGTGCCCCCATCACTGATTAGTACTCTAGGGACACCAAACCTGCTAAAGATATGTTTCTGGAGGAACTTCAGTACTGTTTTAGTATCATTGGTGGGTGTGGCAATAGCCTCAACCCATTTTGATACATAGTCAACTGCCACCAGAATATAAGTGTTTGAGTATGATGGTGGGAAAGGTCCCATGAAGTCAATTCCCCATACATCAAACAACTCTATTTCCAAGATTCCTTGTTGAGGCATGGCGTAACCATGAGGCAGATTACCAGCTCTTTGGCAACTGTCACAATTACGTACAAACTCTCGGGAATCTTTATAGAGTGTGGGCCAATAGAAGCCACATTGGAGGACCTTGGTGGCTGTTCGCTCACCTCCGAAATGGCCTCCATATTGAGATCCATGGCAATGCCATAGGATTCTCTGTGCTTCCTCTCTGGGGACACACCTACGGATAATTCCGTCTGCACATCTCTTAAAGAGATAGGGCTCATCCCACAAGTAGTACTTTGCATCAGTAACTAATTTCTTCTTTTGTATTCTATTGTACTCCTTGGGTATGAACCTTGCAGCTTTATAGTTTGCAATATCGGCAAACCATGGTGCTTCCTGAATGGCAAATAGATGCTCATCAGGGAACGTCTCAGAGATCTCAAGAAAGGGGAGGGACGTCCCTTCCACTGGCTCTATCCGGGACAGATGATCAGCTACTTGGTTCTCTGTCCCTTTTCTGTCTCTTATTTCTATATCAAACTCTTGCAGAAGCAATACCCATCTGATGAGCCTGGGTTTTGAATCCTGCTTTGTGAGTAGATACTTAAGAGCAGCATGGTCAGTGTACACAATCACCTTTGATCCTACTAAGTAGGATCTGAACTTGTCAATGGCGTAAACCACTGCAAGTAATTCCTTTTCTGTGGTTGTGTAATTTTTCTGGGCATCATTTAAAACGCGACTGGCATAATAAATGACATGCAGAAGCTTGTCATGCCTCTGTCCCAATACTGCACCAATGGCATGATCACTGGCATCACACATTAGCTCAAATGGTAATGTCCATTCTGGTGCAGAAATGACTGGTGCTGTGACCAGCTTAGCTTTCAGCGTTTCAAACGCCTGCAGGCACTTTGTGTCAAACACAAATGGCGTGTCAGCAGCTAGCAGATTGCTTAGAGGTTTTGCGATTTTTGAAAAATCCTTTATAAACCTCCTATAGAATCCTGCATGTCCTAGAAAGCTTCTGATTGCCTTAACATTGGCAGGTGGTGGTAATTTTTCAATTACCTCTATTTTTGCTTGATCCACCTCTATTCCCTTGTTTGAGATTTTATGCCCAAGAACAATTCCTTCAGTCACCATGAAGTGACACTTTTCCCAGTTTAAAACTAGGTTGGTCTCTTGGCATCTTTTCGGAACAAGTTTCAAGTGATCAAGACAGGAGCTGAATGAGTCTCCATATACTGAGAAGTCATCCATGAAGACTTCCAGAAATTTTTCCACCATGTCAGAGAAAATAGAGAGCATGCATCTCTGGAAGGTTGCAGGCACATTACATAGCCCAAATGGCATCCTTCTATAAGCAAACACTCCAGATGGACATGTAAATGCTGTTTTCTCTTGATCCTGGGGATCTACTACAATCTGGTTATAGCCTGAGTAGCCATCCAAAAAGCAGTAATAATCATGACCTGCTAGTCTCTCTAGCATCTGGTCTATGAATGGTAAAGGAAAATGATCCTTTCTGGTGGCTGTATTGAGCCTTCTGTAGTCAATACACATGCGCCACCCTGTAACTGTTCTTGTAGGAACCAGTTCATTTTTTTCATTATGAATCACTGTCATGCCTCCCTTTTTTGGGACGACTTGAACAGGGCTCACCCAGGGGCTATCAGAAATAGGATAAATAATCCCAGCCTCCAGTAATTTGGTGACCTCTTTCTGCACCACTTCCTTCATGGCTGGATTTAGCCGCCTCTGTGGTTGAACCACTGGTTTGGCATTGTCCTCCAATAGGATTTTGTGCATGCATCTAGCTGGGCTTATGCCCTTAAGGTCACCTATGGACCACCCAAGAGCTGTCTTGTGTGTCCTTAGCACTTGAATAAGTGCTTCCTCTTCCTGTGAATTTAAAGCAGAGCTTATGATTACTGGAAAAGTGTCACCTTCTCCCAGAAATGCATATTTCAAGGATGGTGGTAGTGGCTTGAGCTCGGGTTTAGGAGGTTTTTCCTCTTTCAGAAGAAAGTTCAGAGGCTCTTTCATGTCCTCTGAATCCTCCAAATTAGGCTGAACATCTTTAAAGATGTCTTCCAACTCTGATTCGAGACTCTCAGCCATGTTGATCTCTTCTACCAAAGAGTCAATGAGATCAACTTTCATGCAGTCTGTTGATGTGTCTGGATGCTGCATGGCTTTGACAGCGTTCAACTTAAACTCATCATCATTGACTCTCAGGGTTATTTCCCCCTGTTGGACGTCAATGAGGGATCGTCCAGTTGCTAGGAAGGGTCTTCCTAGAATGAGAGTAGCACTCTTGTGCTCCTCCATTTCCAGCACAACAAAGTCAGTGGGAAAGGCGAATGGCCCAACTCTGACAATCATGTCTTCAATCACGCCTGATGGGTATTTAGTGGAACCATCAGCAAGTTGGAGACATATCCGGGTTGGTTTAACTTCTTTAGTTAAGCCAAGTTTCCTGATAGTAGATGCAGGTATCAGGTTGATGCTTGCCCCAAGATCGCACAAAGCTGTCTTGGTGCAATCACCTTCTAATATGCATGGTATCAGAAAACTCCCAGGGTCTTTAAGCTTTTCAGGAAAGCTTTTCAGAATGACTGCACTGCATTCTTCAGTGAGGAGAACTTTTTCTGTTTCTCTCCACTCCTTTTTATGACTCAAGATCTCTTTCATGAACTTGGCATAAGAAGGTATTTGCTCAAGTGCCTCTGCAAATGGAATCTTTATTTCAAGAGTCCTTAGATAATCTGCAAAGCGAGCAAATTGCTTATCCTGCTCCTCTTTCCGGAGTTTTTGAGGATAAGGTATCTTGGCTTTATATTCCTCAACCTTAGTGGTTAAAGAAGCCTTTTTAGAGGGGTTGTTGTCAGCACTTGTGTGTGTCTGATCCCTCACTGGCAATTGAGTGCCAGAGTCAGAAGCTGGAGTGACGTTAGACGCCAGCTCACTGTCTGTTCCTGGCGCCTGAACGCCAGAAATGTGCCCCTTTTGGGCGTTCAACGCTGGATTCTGCCCCAATTGGGCGTTCAATGCCAGACTCTTGCCCATTTCTGGCGTTGAACGCCAATCCTGCCTTGTTTCTGGCGCTGAACGCCAGTTTTGGGCATGGTCTGGGCGTTCAGCGCCAGCATTCCACCCATTTTCTGGCGTTTTAGTGCCAGAATTATTTTTCCCTGGGCTCTTACTGTCCTCAGGTGAATCTTTGGTGGGTCGCTCATTTCTTGAATTTTTGATGCCTTGAGGTGGGGTATTTAATTTTTTCCCACTTCTTAATTGAACTGCTTGGCATTCTTCTGCTATTTGCCTTGATAGCTGCTGCTTTGTTTGCTTAAACTGTTCGTCCATATGTATATTAGCTATCCTTGTCTCCTGTAGCCTGTCTTTGAATTCAGCTAGCTGCTTTGTTAGAAAATCCAATTGCTGATTGAATTCAGCAGCTTGTTTTACAGTACTGAATTCAGCAGTTACTGTTTTAACCTCTTCATTCATGGAAAGGTTGCTGCTTAGATACAGATGCTGATTCCTGGCAACTGTATCAATGAGCTCTTGAGCCTCTTCAATTGTCTTTCTCATATGGATAGATCCACCAGCTGAGTAGTCTAGAGACATCTGAGCTCCTTCTGCAAGCCCATAGTAGAAGATGTCTAACTGAACCCACTCTGAAAACATTTCAGAGGGGCATTTTCGTAGCATCTCTCTGTATCTCTCCCAGGCATCATAAAGAGATTCATTATCTCCTTGCTTGAAGCCTTGGATGTCCAGCCTTAGCTGTGTCATCCTTTTTGGAGGGAAATACTGATTCAGGAATTTTTCTGTCAGCTGTTTCCATGTTCTTATGCTGGCCTTAGGTTGGTTATTTAACCACCTCTTAGCTTGATCTTTTACAGCAAATGGAAACAGTAATAGTCTGTAGACATCCTGATCTATTTCTTTATCATGTACTGTGTCAGTAATTTGTAAAAATTGTGCCAGAAACTCTGTAGGTTCTTCCTGTGGAAGACCGGAATACTGGCAACTTTGCTGCACCATGATAATGAGCTGAGGATTCAACTCAAAGCTACTGACTCCAATGGAGGGTATGCAGATACTACTCCCATATGAAGCAGTAGAAGGGTTAGAATATGACCCCAGAGTCCTCCTGGACTGTTCATCTCCATTTATGTCCATGATGGATATATGGATATAACTTGGACTGATTTACCTTTTTAATTATTTTATTTTATGGAAAGAGGACAACTTAACCAAAAATAAAAATAACAAAAATTATGATTTTCGAAAAAGTGAGGAGAGAAAAAGTGGTTAGAAAGTTTTGAAAAAGATATGATTTGGAAAAGATTTTAAAAAATTTTTTTTTTTGATCTAATGCTCCTTGTTTTTGAAAATTTTGGAGGGAAAACACAAAGGAACACCAAACTTAAAATTTTTAGAAAACCACCAAAATTTTCGAAAATCAAAGGGAAATCAACAAGAAAACACCAAACTTAAAGTTTGGCACAAAATTTAATAGAGAAAATATTATTTATGAAAAAGAAGGTTTTGAAAAGAATATAAAAGACTCTAACCCAATTACCAAGAACACAGATTAACGCTCTAGCCAAATGAGTTATGGAAATTTTCGAAAATTTTAAGAAAAATCAATAAGAAAACACCAAACTTAAAGTTTGGCACAGGATTTAATAGAAAAATTATTTTTGAAAAAGGTTTTAAAAAATATGATAGCCAATTACCATGAACATAACCACCACGTTCTAATTAACTGAGCTATAAATTTTAAAGTGTTTTAACAAGGGATAAATAATAAAAGACTCTAAACCAAAAAAAAAAAAAAAGAGAAATTTTTTTCCTAATCTAAGCAACAAAATAAACCGTCAGTTGTTCAAACACGAACAATCTCCGGCAATGGCGCCAAAAACTTGGTGCACGAAATTGTGATCTCTGGTAATGGCTTCTTAGGCCAGATACTCTGATCTAGTTTTACAGTCTGTCACAACTTCGATACAACTAACCAGCAAGTGCACTGGGTCGTCCAAGTAATACCTCACGTGAGTAAGGGTCGAATCCCACGGAGATTGTTGGTTTGAAGCAATCTATGGTTATCTTGTAATTCTTAGTCAGGAAGTCAATTATGTTTATCAGTTGAATTGTGAATAACCAAGAGAGCATAAATTAAAGATTACTTGTTGTGCAGTAATGGAGAATATGTTGGAGTTTTGGAGATGCTTTGTCTTCTGAATCTCTGCTTTCCTCTGTCTTCTGATTCACACACGCACGTCCCCCTATGGCAAGCTGTGTGTTGGTGGATCACCGTTGTCAATGGCTACCTTCCATCCTTCCAGTGAAAACTACGCTCACGCGCTCTGTCACAGCACGGCTAATCACCGGTTGGTTCTCGATCCGGTTGGAATAGGATTTATTATCCTTTTGCATCTGTCACTAACGCCCAGCCTTCAGGAGTTTGAAGCTCGTCACAGTCATTCAATCCTTGAATCCTACTCGGAATACCACAGACAAGGTTTAGACTTTCCGGATTCTCATGAATGCCGCCATCAGTTCTAGCTTATACCACGGAGATTTTGATTAAGAGATCTCAGAGATACTCATTCAATCGGATATAGAACGGAGGTGGTTGTCAGGCACACGTTCATGGTTTGAGGAAGGTGATGAATGTCACTGATCATCACCTTCATCACAGTTAAGCGCGAATGAACATCTTAGATAGGAACAAGCGTGTTTGAATAGAAAACAGAAATACTTGCATTAATTCATCGAGACACAGCAGAGCTCCTCACCCCCAACAATGGGGTTTAGAGACTCATGCCGTCAGAGAATACAAAGTTTAGATCTGAAATGTCATGAGATACAAAATAAGTCTCTAAAAGTTGTTTAAATACTAAACTAGTAGCCTAGGTTTACAAAAATTGGATAAACTATGATGGATGATGCAGAGATCCACTTCTGGGGCCCACTTGGTGTGTGCTGGGGCTGAGACTTAAGCAATTCACGTGCAGAGGCCATTTGTGGAGTTGAACGCCAGTTTTTATGCCAGTTTGGGCGTTCAACTCCAGCTTTTGATCCTTTTCTGGCGCTGGACGCCAGAATTGGGCAGAGGACTGGCGTTGAACGCCAGTTTACGTCGTCTATCCTTGTGCAAAGTATGGACTATTATATATTTCTGGAAAGCCCTGGATGTCTACTTTCCAACGCAATTGGAAGCACGCCATTTCGAGTTCTGTAGCTCCAGAAAATCCACTTTGAGTGCAGGGAGGTCAGAATCCAACAGCATCAGCAGTCCTTTTTCAGCCTGAATCAGATTTTTGCTCAACTCCTTCAATTTCAGCCAGAAAAATACCTGAAATTACAGAAAAACACACAACTCATAGTAAAGTCCAGAAATATGAATTTTTCCTAAAAACTAATAAAAATAGACTAAAAACTAACTCAAACATACTCTAAACTATATGAAATTATCCCCAAAAAGCGTATAAAATATCCGCTCATCAGTGATATATGAAGCGTATTAGAAGAATAATAATAAAGGGAAAGAAGTGAAAATATTTAAAAAAAAAAAAATGCTTGCTGATGTATAGTCAATGTCAATATCTCATATTTAGACATACGGATAAAATGTTAGTGAAATTTAACAATATGTAAATGTGCCTTAAATAAAGTTGACAAACTCTATCTATTTACATTTATTTGTGTGTACTTCAATGAGGTGTTAGAAGATTATCAAAAAAAAAAAAATGTGAGGTGTTAGAAGAATAAATATAGAAAATTAATTTTTAATTAAATATTTTATCGTAAAATTATTTTTTTTTAACTCACAATTTTTAAAGAATTTTGCATTAAGATATAAAATCTAAAATAAAAAAGAATTTAAAAAATTAGCTGGTATAAATTGAAAAAAATAATTTTTTTAGTTAAACTCGTGTTAAAATTATGCTCATGCAATAATGCAACCTCACAAAAATATCTTTAAACAATATTTTAAAGTATTTCTGTTAATAAAAAAAATTAATATAAATTATATTATTAACGAAAAAGCTCTACATCTATGTATTTTTTTACATGGTTGTTAACCAAGTAATTTCCTCCACACGCGCGTCCCCACCCCTCACTCATTTATCATACACGCGCTATATATAACGTGCTACAACCTAAATTTTTGCTCAACGTAAACCTTCTGCTGCAACGTAAACCTCCTCCTCCTCCTCCTCCTCCTCCTCCTCACGCTCGTTTACGCACGGAGCGTCTTCTTCTTCTTCGCCTTCTTCTTCGCGTTCCTCCTTCTCCTCCTTCTTCTCCTTTTTCGCGTTCCTTCTTCTTCACGTATTTTTTCCTTATCGTCATTCTTTTGTTGTTGTTGCTGCTGTATTTTTTTGTCTTTTTCTCCTTCTCTCTGGTGAAGAAGCAGTAGAAGATGAGGAAGAAGAGTTTTGAATAGTGCAGAATGAACCGAACACAGTACTCATGGTGAACCGAACACAGTACTCATAGTGAACCGAACACAATACAATTGTATAGTACTGAGTGAACGAAACATAATCCATTATATAAAATTAAATTCAAACAGTTTTCTGCAGAATGAACTGAACACAGTACTCATGGTGAAACAATTGTATAGTACTGAGTGAATGAAACATAACCCATTATATAAAATCAAATTCAAATAACTCTGCCCACAATTTACATATTATCAATTCAATTCAATTCAGTACACCTCCGTCCATTTAATTCAATTTAAATTAGCAATTGCATTCCATTCAATTCGATTCAAAATTGAATAATCCAAACTTTGTCAGTTTGATTCGTTTCAGAAGAGTAATCCAAATTGCTCTCCTGATTTGAAGTTGAGTCATTTATTGTTTCGATTCAGAAGTACAGATCGAAGAAGAAAATGAAGAAGAATAGGAAGAAGATAAATACAACCATATCGAAATAAGAAAACGAGAAGATGAACGCGACCAAAGGAGAATGATGGAGGCAATGCAGATCAACAACAAAAGAATGACGATAGGATTTTAGGGTTTAGGGTTTTAGGGTTTAGGATTTATGAGTTCAGGGTTCAGTGTACAGGGGTTCAGTGTGTTTCAAACTTTCGGTTCGTCCCGTGTATTAATTTCGGTTCACTATGTTTATGGTCGAGGGTTTAGGATTTAGGGATCTAGAGTTTAGGGTTCAGGGTTCAGGATATTAGGGATTTAGGGTTTACGGTAGGGTTCAGGATTTAGAGTTTAGGGTTTAGGGTTTAGAGTTTAGCATTCAAGGTTCAGAGTTCAGTGTTCAGGGTTCGGGTTCAAATTTTAGGGTTTATGGTTTAGCGTTTAAGATTCAGAGTTTAGAGTTCAGGGTTTGGGTTCAGGGTTTAGGGTTTAGGGTTTAGGGTTTAGGTTATAGGGTATAGGGTTTAGGGTTTAGGTTTTAGGGTTTTAGGGATTTAGGGTTTATGGGTTCAAGGTTCAGTGTTCAGGGTTCTGGTTTTAGTGTTTAGGGTTTAGGGTTTAGGGTTCAGTGTTTAGGGGTTCATAATTTTTTGGTAAACAGGAGAGCAATTTGGATTACTCTTATGAAACGAATCAAACTGACAAAGTTTGGATTATTCAATTTTGAATCGAATTGAATGGAATGCAATT